>NC_092333.1:123922500-124522500 GCF_046630445.1 Rutidosis leptorrhynchoides | reverse complement strand
TACATGATTAAATGTTTCCAACATGTTAAGCAATCAAACTTGTTAAGACTTGATTAATTGAAATATGTTTCTATAGACAATTGACCACCCAAGTTGACCGGTGATTCACGAACGTTAAAACTTGTAAAAACTATATGATGACATATATATGGATATATATATAGTTAACATGATACTATGATAAGTAAACATATCATTAAGTATATTAACAATGAACTACATATGTAAAAACAAGACTACTAACTTAATGATTTTTAAACGAGACATATATGTAACGATTATCGTTGTAAAGACATTTAATGTATATATATCATATTAAGAGATATTCATACATGATAATATCATGATAATATAATAATTTAAAATCTCATTTGATATTATAAACATTGGGTTAACAACATTTAACAAGATCGTTAACCTAAAGGTTTCAAAACAACACTTACATGTAACGACTAACGATGACTTAACGACTAAGTTAAAATGTATATACATGTAGTGTTTTAATATGTATTTATACACTTTTGAAAGACTTCAATACACTTATCAAAATACTTCTACTTAACAAAAATGCTTACAATTACATCCTCGTTCAGTTTCATCAACAATTCTACTCGTATGCACCCGTATTCGTACTCGTACAATACACAGCTTTTGGATGTATGTACTATTGGTATATACACTCAAATTATCAGCTCTTAGCAGCCCATGTGAGTCACCTAACACATGTGGGAACCATCATTTGGCAACTAGCATGAAATATCTCATAAAATTACAAAAATATGAGTAATCATTCATGACTTATTTACATGAAAACAAAATTACATATCCTTTATATCTAATCCATACACCAACGACCAAAAACACCTACAAACACTTTAATTCTTCAATTTTCTTCATCTAATTGATCTCTCTCAAGTTCTATCTTCAAGTTCTAAGTGTTCTTCATATATTCTACAAGTTCTAGTTACATAAAATCAAGAATACTTTCAAGTTTGCTAGCTCACTTCCAATCTTGTAAGGTGATCATCCAACCTAAAGAAATCTTTGTTTCTTACAGTAGGTTATTATTCTAATACAAGGTAATAATCATATTCAAACTTTGGTTCAATTTCTATAACTATAACAATCTTATTTCAAGTGATGATCTTACTTGAACTTGTTTTCGTGTCATGATTCTGCTTCAAGAACTTCGAGCCATCCAAGGATCCGTTGAAGCTAGATCCATTTTTCTATTTTCTAGTAGGTTTATCCAAGGAACTTAAGGTAGTAATGATGTTCATAACATCATTCAATTCATACATATAAAGCTATCTTATTCGAAGGTTTAAACTTGTAATCACTAGAACATAGTTTAGTTAATTCTAAACTTGTTCGCAAACAAAAGTTAATCCTTCTAACTTGACTTTTAAAATCAACTAAACACATGTTCTATATCTATATGATATGCTAACTTAATGATTTAAAACCTGGAAACACGAAAAACACCGTAAAACCGGATTTACGCCGTCGTAGTAACACCGCGGGCTGTTTTGGGTTAGTTAATTAAAAACTATGATAAACTTTGATTTAAAAGTTGTTATTCTGAGAAAATGATTTTTATTATGAACATGAAACTATATCCAAAAATTATGGTTAAACTCAAAGTGGAAGTATGTTTTCTAAAATGGTCATCTAGACGTCGTTCTTTCGACTGAAATGACTACCTTTACAAAAATGACTTGTAACTTATTTTTACGACTATAAACCTATATTTTTTCTGTTTAGATTCATAAAATAGAGTTCAATATGAAACCATAGCAATTTGATTCACTCAAAACGGATTTAAAATGAAGAAGTTATGGGTAAAACAAGATTGGATAATTTTTCTCATTTTAGCTACGTGAAAATTGGTAACAAATCTATTCCAACCATAACTTAATCAACTTGTATTGTATATTATGTAATCTTGAGATACCATAGACACGCATACAATGTTTCGGCCTATCATGTCGACATATCTATATATATTTCGGAACAACCATAGACACTCTATATGTGAATGTTGGAGTTAGCTATACAGGGTTGAGGTTGATTCCAAAATATATATAGTTTGAGTTGTGATCAATACTGAGATACGTATACACTGGGTCGTGGATTGATTCAAGATATTATTTATCGATTTATTTCTGTACATCTAACTGTGGACAACTAGTTGTAGGTTACTAACGAGGACAGCTGACTTAATAAACTTAAAACATCAAAATATATTAAAAGTGTTGTAAATATATTTTGAACATACTTTGATATATATGTATATATTGTTATAGGTTTGTGAATCAACCAGTGGCCAAGTCTTACTTCCCGACGAAGTAAAAATATGTGAAAGTGAGTTATAGTCTCACTTTTAAAATCTAATATTTTTGAGATGAGAATACATGCAGGTTTTATAAATTATTTACAAAATAGACACAAGTACGTGAAACTACATTCTATGGTTGAATTATCGAAATTGAATATGCCCCTTTTTATTAAGTCTGGTAATCTAAGAATTAGGGAACAGACACCCTAATTGACGCGAATCCTAAAGATAGATCTATTGGGCCTAACAAACCCCATCCAAAGTACCGGATGCTTTAGTACTTCGAAATTTATATCATATCCGAAGGGTGTCCCGGAATGATGGGGATATTCTTATATATGCATCTTGTTAATGTCGGTTACCAGGTGTTCACCATATGAATGATTTTTATCTCTATGTATGGGATGTGTATTGAAATATGAAATCTTGTGGTCTATTATTATGATTTGATATATATAGGTTAAACCTATAACTCACCAACATTTTTGTTGACGTTTTAAGCATGTTTATTCTCAGGTGATTATTAAGAGCTTCCGCTGTCGCATACTTAAATAAGGATGAGATTTGGAGTCCATGCTTGTATGATATTGTGTAAAAACTGCATTCAAGAAACTTATTTTGTTGTAACATATTTGTATTGTAAACCATTATGTAATGGTCGTGTGTAAACAGGATATTTTAGATTATCATTATTTGATAATCTACATAAAGCTTTTTAAAACCTTTATCTATGAAATAAAGGTTATGGTTTGTTTTAAAAATTAATGCAGTCTTTGAAAAACGTCTCATATAGAGGTCAAAACCTCGCAACGAAATCAATTAATATGGAACGTTTTTAATCAATAAGAACGGGACATTTCAGTTGGTATCCGAGCGTTGGTCTTAGAGAACCAGAATTTTGCATTAGTATGTCTTATCGAGTTTGTTAGGATGCATTAGTGAGTCTGGACTTCGACCGTGTTTACTTGAAAAATGATTGCTTAACAAATTTTGTTGGAAACTATATATTTTTAACATGTGAATATTATGTGATATATTAATCTCTTAACGCGTTGGATATTATGTGATAGATGTCTACCTCTAGAACAAGTCCCATTGACTCACCTAATAATAATGAAGAGTCAAATGTAAATTGGAATGATTCGTGGACTGATTCACAAGTTCCCGAAGAGGAACCGGAAGAAGAGTCGGAACCGGAAGAAGAATCGGAACCGGAAGAAGAATCGGAACCGGATGAAGAAATAGAACCGGTGGGGGAAATAATAAAAAGGTTAAGTAAAAGAAAATCCTCAACCAACCGACCAAGGTTAATTATGGTCAATGGTGTTTCCGCCAAGGAAGCAAAATATTGGGAGGATTACCAATTCTCCGATGAATCGGATTCCGACGAGAATTTCGATGATGTTATAGAAATTACCCCAACTGAATTTAAAAAGGCAAAATAAAATAATAAGGGAAATGACATAAAAATAGAGAAATCTAATTCCAACCCCGATGAACTTTATATGTGTCGTCAACCTCCGAAGTCCTTATTTTGTAACAATGACCCGGGAACCTCTAAACCACCAGGTTTTTCTAAACCAATGTCGAAAACGAAGGCTCGTATTAGGGGAACATCATGTATCCCTAGAAACTTGGCAAAACGAACCAAAACAGAAGAAGAAGAAACAAGCGAGTCGGAATAAGATAGTTGTATTCGTGTGGTGTAATATATGTAATATAGTGTGCTTATGCTTTATGATATATGTAAAAATTGCTTGTATTAATAAGTATTTTTTTTATGAATCTAACTCTTGTCTATTTTACAGTATAAAAACACAAAATGGATAGACAACCCAATATTTTAAGAGACCTACCCGGAGACATGATTGATGAAATCTTGTCTAGAGTCGGTCAGAATTCTTCGGCACAACTATTTAAGGCGAGATCAGTTTGTAAGACATTCGAAGAACGTTCCAAGAATGCCTTGGTTTATAAAAGGATTTTGTTCGAAAGATGGGGGATATCACATTGGGAAATCCATAAGTTACGATGTGTTTACTTTGACGCATATATTGCGGGGAACCCAAATGCTATTTTACGCAATGGGTTAAGAAATTATTTTGACTCAATATATCCGAATACTGGACTTCGTGATTTAGAAAAAGCGGCTAACATGCAACATAAAAAAGCATGTTATGCTTACAGATTAGTAATGTTCGCTTCTCACCAAAGTGAGAACAAGAACATCGGGCTACAACTATTAAACAAAACGTTTCCACAAGTGACGGAGTCGGTAATTGGGGTAAGAAATGAGTTTTTAGATTGTTACGGGACTGTTGGACATTACGTAACCTTCGTCCCTTTGATGACGTTACAACACGCTGTCTTATCAACGGCCATAACGGTTATGTTCCACAAGACCAAGGATGGGAAGTAATCCTAGTAAAACCAGAATGCATGACTTGTTTCTGGACGTATGAATTACGTGTCTTTATTGCCTTTGCTGAACGACTTGTGTACTAGCTAGAATTATCTTCACAACTATCTTGTATCAAATTTATTGTGTGCTATATTTCATGCTATATGTAAAATAAGCGGTATTGTAAGTTTGTAAAATATTGTGTAAAAGTTTGAACGCGAAATATTATTATAATCAGTTTTTCATATAGAATTGTAGTAGTTGAATTGTATATTAGCTACTAAGTATGAACTTAACGGGTAGGTACTACCCGAATTTAAAGTTATAAAACGCTAATATGAAGAAAAAGCTTTTATAAATGAGTTCATATTATGCTACGAAATACTATTAACTACTCTTAATATTCTGTATGATTAACTTGTTCCATTTGACTATTTTGAAGGAAATGGCACCGACTACTCGACACACCGTGAATATGAATGAAGAGGAATTCCGTACTTTTCTAGCTTCAAACATAGCCGCAGTACAGGCTGCGCTACATACCAACAATAACCTTGGATCTAGCAGTACAGGAAATCGTGTAGGATGCACCTACAAAGAATTCACTGCCTGCAAACCTTTGGAATTTGATGGAACCGAAGGACCGATCGGATTGAAACGATGGACCAAGAAGGTCGAATCGGTGTTTGCCATAAGTAAGTGTACTGAAGAGGACAAAGTGAAGTACGCTACGCATACCTTCACAGGTTCTGCGTTAACATGGTGGAATACCTATCTAGAGCAAGTGGGACAAGACGATGCGTACGCACTACCGTGGTCAGCATTCAAGCACTTGATGAACGAGAAGTACCGTCCCAGAACCGAGGTTAATAAGCTCAAGACAGAACTCGAACCCAAGGATTTGATATTACCACGTACGAAAGACGATTCACAGAATTGTGCCTATTGTGTCCGGGAGCATTCGAAGATGAGGAAGAGAAGATCGACGCGTTTGTGAAAGGATTACCGTAAAGAATCCAAGAAGATATAAGTTCACACGAGCCCGCCTCCATACAACAGGCATGTCGAATGGCTCATAACTAGTGAACCAGATTGAAGAAAGAATTAAAGAACAGACTGCTGAAGAGGCCAATGTGAAGCAAGTCAAAAGAAAGTGGGAGGAAAACGGTGATAAGAATCACCAGTACAACAACAACAGCAATTACAACAATAATCGCAACAATTATCCCAACAATCGCAACATCAATCGTAACTACAACAAACGGCCCAACAACAACAACAACAATAACAACAACAACAACAGCAACTACAACAATCATCCCAACAACAATAATAACCGCAACAACAACAACAATCAGAAGCAGCTATGCCAAAGGTGTGAAAAGTATCACTCGGGGTTCTGCACCAAATTTTGCAACAAGTATAAAAGAAATGGTCATAGCGCGGCGAAGTGTGAGGTCTACGGACCAGGGGTTAATAGAACGAAAGGAACAAATGGTGTCGGAACGAGTAATGGCGGAGCAAGTAGTGTCGGAGCAAGTTATGCCAATGTAGTTTGTTATAAATGTGGAAAACTGGGCCACATTATTACAAATTTCCCGAACCAGGAGAACACGAATGGACAAGGCCGCGGAATAGTTTTCAATATTAATGCGGCAGAGGCACAGGAAGACCCGGAGCTTGTTACGGGTACGTTTCTAATTGACAATAAATCTGCTTACGTTTTATTTGATTCGGGTGCGGATAGAAGCTATATGAGTAGAGATTTTTGTGCTAAATTAAGTTCTCCATTGACGCCTTTGGATAGTAAATTTTTACTCGAATTAGCAAATGGTAAATTAATTTTAGCAGATAATATATGTCGGAATTGAGAAATTAAACTGGTTAGCGAAACATTTAAGATTGATTTGATACCAGTAGAGTTAGGGAGTTTTGATGTGATAATCGGTATGGACTGGTTGAAAGAAGTGAAAGCAGAGATCGTTTGTTACAAAAATGCAATTCGCATTATACGAGAAAAAGGAAAACCCTTAATGGTGTACGGAGAAAAGGGCAACACGAAGCTACATCTTATTAGTAATTTGAAGGCACAAAAACTAATAAGAAAAGGTTGCTATGCTGTTCTAGCACACGTCGAGAAAGTACAAACTGAAGAAAAGAGCATCAATGATGTTCCCATTGCAAAAGAATTTCCCGATGTATTTCCGAAAGAATTACCGGGATTACCCCCACATCGATCCGTTGAATTTCAAATAGATCTTGTACCAGGAGCTGCACCAATAGCTCGTGCTCCTTACAGACTCGCACCCAGTGAGATGAAAGAACTGCAAAGACAATTACAAGAACTTTTAGAGCGTGGTTTCATTTGACCAAGCACATCACCGTAGGGAGCTCCTGTTTTGTTTGTCAAGAAGAAAGATGGTACATTCAGGTTGTGTATCGACTACCGAGAGTTGAACAAACTTACCATCAAGAACTGCTACCCACTACCGAGAATCGACGACTTATTTGATCAACTACAAGGCTCGTCTGTTTATTCAAAGATTGACTTACGTTCTGGGTATCATCAAATGCGGGTGAAAGAAGATGATATTCCAAAGACTGCTTTCAGAACACGTTACGGTCATTACGAGTTTATGGTCATGCCGTTTGGTTTAACTAATGCACCAGCTGTGTTCATGGACCTTATGAACTGAGTGTGTGGACCATACCTTGACAAGTTTGTCATTGTTTTCATTGATGACATACTTATTTACTCAAAGAATGACCAAGAACACGGTGAACATTTGAGAAAGTTGTTAGAAGTATTGAGGAAGGAAGAATTGTACGCTAAGTTTTCAAAGTGTGCATTTTGGTTGGAAGAAGTTCAATTCCTCGGTCACATAGTGAACAAAGAAGGTATTAAGGTGGATCCGGCAAAGATAGAAACTGTTGAAAAATGGGAAACCCCGAAAACTCCGAAACACATACGCCAGTTTTTAGGAATAGCTGGTTACTACAGAAGGTTCATCCAAGACTTTTCTAGAATAGCAAAACCCTTGACTGCATTAACGCATAAAGGGAAGAAATTTGAATGGAATGATGAACAAGAGAAAGCGTTTCAGTTATTGAAGAAAAAGCTAACTACGGCACCTATATTGTCATTGCCTGAAGGAAATGATGATTTTGTGATTTATTGTGACGCATCAAAGCAAGGTCTCGGTTGTGTATTAATGCAACGAACGAAGGTGATTGCTTATGCGTCTAGACAATTGAAGATTCATGAACAAAATTATACGACACATGATTTGGAATTAGGCGCGGTTGTTTTTGCATTAAAGACTTGGAGGCACTACTTATATGGGGTCAAAAGTATTATATATACCGACCACAAAAGTCTTCAACACATATTTAATCAGAAACAACTGAATATGAGGCAGCGTAGGTGGATTGAATTATTGAATGATTACGACTTTGAGATTCGTTACCACCCGGGGAAGGCAAATGTGGTAGCCGATGCCTTGAGCAGGAAGGACAGAGAACCCATTCGAGTAAAATCTATGAATATAATGATTCATAATAACCTTACTACTCAAATAAAGGAGACGCAACAAGGAGTTTTAAAAAAGGGAAATTTAAAGGATGAAATACCCAAAGGATCGGAGAAGCATCTTAATATTCGGGAAGACGGAACCCGGTATAGGGCTGAAAGGATTTGGGTACCAAAATTTGGAGATATGAGAGAAATGGTACTTAGAGAAGCTCATAAAACCAGATACTCAATACATCCTGGAACGGGGAAGATGTACAAGGATCTCAAGAAACATTTTTGGTGGCCGGGTATGAAAGTCGATGTTGCTAAATACGTAGGAGAATGTTTGACGTGTTCTAAGGTCAAAGCTGAGCATCAGAAACCATCAGGTCTACTTCAACAACCCGAAATCCCGGAATGGAAATGGGAAAACATTACCATGGATTTCATCACTAAATTGCCAAGGACTGCAAGTGGTTTTGATACTATTTGGGTAATAGTTGATCGTCTCACCAAATCAGCACACTTCCTGCCAATAAGAGAAGATGACAAGATGGAGAAGTTAGCACGACTGTATTTGAAGGAAGTCATCTCCAGACATGGAATACCAATCTCTATTATCTCTGATAGGGATGGCAGATTTATTTCAAGATTCTGGCAGACATTACAGCAAGCATTAGGAACTCGTCTAGACATGAGTACTGCCTATCATCCACAAACTGATGGGCAGAGCAAAAGGACGATACAAACGCTTGAAGACATGCTATGAGCATGTGTTATTGATTTCGGAAACAGTTGGGATCGACATCTACCGTTAGTAGAATTTTCCGACAACAACAACTACCATTCAAGCATTGAGATGGTGCCGTTTGAAGCACTTTATGGTAGAAAGTGCAGGTCTCTGATTTGTTGGAGTGAAGTGGGGGATAGACAGATTACGGGTCCGGAGATTATACAAGAAACTACCGAGAAGATCATCCAAATTCAACAACAGTTGAAAACCGCCCAAAGTCGATAAAAGAGCTACGCTGACATTAAAAGAAAAGATATAGAATTTGAAATTGGAGAGATGGTCATGCTTAAAATTGCACCTTGGAAAGGCGTTGTTCGATTTGGTAAACGAGGGAAATTAAATCCAAGGTATATTGGACCATTCAAGATTATTGATCGTGTCGGACCAGTAGCTTACCGACTTGAGTTACCTCAACAACTCGCGGCTGTACATAACACTTTCCACGTCTCAAATTTGAAGAAATGTTTTGCTAAAGAAGATCTCACTATTCCGTTAGATGATATCCAAATCAACTAAAAACTTCAATTCATCGAAGAACCCGTCGAAATAATGGATCGTGAGGTTAAAAGACTTAAGCAAAACAAGATACCAATTGTTAAGGTTCGATGGAATGCTCGTAGAGGACCCGAGTTCACCTGGGAGCATGAAGATCAGATGAAGAAGAAATACCCGCATCTATTTCCAGAAGATTCGTCAACACCTTCAACAGCTTAAAATTTCGGGACGAAATTTATTTAACGGGTAGGTACTGTAGTGACCCGAACTTTTACATGTTTACATATATTAATTGAGATTGATATTTACATGATTAAATGTTTCCAACATGTTAAGCAATCAAACTTGTTAAGACTTGATTAATTGAAATATGTTTCATATAGACAATTGACCACCCAAGTTGACCGGTGATTCACGAACGTTAAAACTTGTAAAAACTATATGATGACATATATATGGATATATATATAGTTAACATGATACTATGATAAGTAAACATATCATTAAGTATATTAACAATGAACTACATATGTAAAAACAAGACTACTAACTTAATGATTTTTAAACGAGACATATATGTAACGATTATCGTTGTAAAGACATTTAATGTATATATATCATATTAAGAGATATTCATAAATGATAATATCATGATAATATAATAATTTAAAATCTCATTTGATATTATAAACATTGGGTTAACAATATTTAACAAGATCGTTAACCTGAAGGTTTCAAAACAACACTTACATGTAACGACTAACGATGACTTAACGACTAAGTTAAAATGTATATACATGTAGTGTTTTAATATGTATTTATACACTTTTGAAAGACTTCAATACACTTATCAAAATACTTCTACTTAACAAAAATTCTTACAATTACATCCTCGTTCAGTTTCATCAACAATTCTACTCGTATGCACCCGTATTCGTACTCGAACAATACACAACTTTTAGATGTATGTACTATTGGTATATACACTCAAATTATCAGCTATTAGCAGCCCATGTGAGTCACCTAACACATGTGGGAACCATCATTTGGCAACTAGCATGAAATATCTCATAAAATTACAAAAATATGAGTAATCATTCATGACTTATTTACATGAAAACAAAATTACATATCCTTTATATATAATCCATACACCAACGACCAAAAACACCTACAAACACTTTCATTCTTCAATTTTCTTCATCTAATTGATCTCTCTCAAGTTCTATCTTCAAGTTCTAAGTGTTCTTCATATATTCTACAAGTTCTAGTTACATAAAATCAAGAATACTTTCAAGTTTGCTAGCTCACTTCCAATCTTGTAAGGTGATCATCCAACCTCAAGAAATCTTTGTTTCCTACAGTAGGTTATAATTCTAATACAAGGTAATAATCATATTCAAACTTTGGTTAAATTTCTATAACTATAACAATCTTATTTCAAGTGATGATCTTACTTGAACTTGTTTTCGTGTCATGATTCTGCTTCAAGAACTTCGAGCCATCCAAGGATCCGTTGAAGCTAGATCCATTTTTCTATTTTCCAGTAGGTTTATCCAAGGAACTTAATGTAGTAATGATGTTCATAACATCATTCGATTCATACATATAAAGCTATCTTATTCGAAGGTTTAAACTTGTAATCACTAGAACATAGTTTAGTTAATTCTAAACTTGTTCGCAAACAAAAGTTAATCCTTCTAACTTGACTTTTAAAATCAACTAAACACATGTTCTATATCTATATGATATGCTAACTTAATGATTTAAAACCTGGAAACACGAAAAACACCGTAAAACCGGATTTACGCCGTCGTAGTAACACCGCGGGCTGTTTTGGGTTAGTTAATTAAAAACTATGATAAACTTTGATTTAAAAGTTGTTATTCTGAGAAAATGATTTTTATTATGAACATGAAACTATATCCAAAAATTATGGTTAAACTCAAAGTGGAAGTATGTTTTCTAAAATGGTCATCTAGACGTCGTTCTTTCGACTGAAATGACTACCTTTACAAAAATGACTTGTAACTTATTTTTCCGACTATAAACCTATACTTTTTCTGTTTAGATTCATAAAATAGAGTTCAATATGAAACCATAGCAATTTGATTAACTCAAAACGGATTTAAAATGAAGAAGTTATGGGTAAAACAAGATTGGATAATTTTTCTCATTTTAGCTACGTGAAAATTGGTAACAAATCTATTCCAACCATAACTTAATCAACTTGTATTGTATATTATGTAATCTTGAGATACCATAGACACGTATACAATGTTTCGACCTATCATGTCGACATATCTATATATATTTCGGAACAACCATAGACACTCTATATGTAAATGTTGGAGTTAGCTATACAGGGTTGAGGTTGATTCCAAAATATATATAGTTTGAGTTGTGATCAATACTGAGATACGTATACACTGGTTCGTGGATTGATTCAAGATAATATTTATCGATTTATTTCTGTACATCTAACTGTGGACAACTAGTTGTAGGTTACTAACGAGGACAGCTGACTTAATAAACTTAAAACATCAAAATATATTAAAAGTGTTGTAAATATATTTTGAACATACTTTGATATATATGTATATATTGTTATAGGTTCGTGAATCAACCAGTGGCCAAGTCTTACTTCCCGACGAAGTAAAAATCAGTGAAAGTGAGTTATAGTCCCACTTTTAAAATCTAATATTTTTGGGATGAGAATACATGCAGGTTTTATAAATGATTTACAAAATAGACACAAGTACGTGAAACTACATTCTATGGTTGAATTATCAAAATCGAATATGCCCCTTTTTATTAAGTCTGGTAATCTAAGAATTAGGGAACAGACACCCTAATTGACGGAATCCTAAAGATAGATCTATTGGGCCTAACAAACCCCATCCAAAGTACCGGATGCTTTAGTACTTCGAAATTTATATCATATCCGAAGGGTGTCCCGGAATGATGGAGATATTCTTATATATGCATCTTGTTAATGTCGGTTACCAGGTGTTCACCATATGAATGATTTTTATCTCTATGTATGGGATGTGTATTGAAATATGAAATCTTGTGGTCTATTATTATGATTTGATATATATAGGTTAAACCTATAACTCACCAACATTTTTGTTGACGTTTTAAGCATGTTTATTCTCAGGTGATTATTAAGAGCTTCCGCTGTCGCATACTTAAATAAGGACGAGATTTGGAGTCCATGCTTGTATGATATTGTGTAAAAACTGCATTCAAGAAACTTATTTTGTTGTAACATATTTGTATTGTAAACCATTATGTAATGGTCGTGTGTAAACAGGATATTTTAGATTATCATTATTTGATAATCTACGTAAAGCTTTTTAAAACCTTTATCTATGAAATAAAGGTTATGGTTTGTTTTAAAAATGAATGCAGTCTTTGAAAAACGTCTCATATAGAGGTCAAAACCTCGCAACGAAATCAATTAATATGGAACGTTTTTAATCAATAAGAACGGGACATTTCATTAAGCATGTTTATTCTCAGGTGATAATTAAAAGCTTCCGCTGCATTATGCCGAATTTAAGAAGGATTTGGAGTATGCATATTTGTGTCAAAAATAAAACTGCATACCGAAAGATTTGTAATGTGAAATATGTTGGAAATCGTATTGTTATTATCAAATGTAAAGTTTGTAAGACTAAGATTATCGCTAAACGATAATCATTATTATGTTGTTTAAGCCTTTGGTTATAATAAAGGTTATGGTTTGTATCATAAAAACGTATGGAGATTTTGAAAAATGTCACATATAGAGGTCAATACCTCGCAATGACACCAATAAGTACGTGACGTTTATAATTGATATGAACGGGACGCTACAGGTGGTATCAGAGCGTTGGTCTTAGAGAACTAGAAAATTTGTATTAGTGTGTCTTATCGAGTTTGTTAGGATGCATTAGTGAGTCTGGACTTTGACCGTGTTTGATTTCGAAAGCTATTGCTTATCCTTGTTGGTTAAAAATTAATATGTAAATATTATGTGGTACTAACGTGCTAGTTGTTGTGTGATAGATGTCTGGCTTAGAACTTGTTATCACATTCAACGACTCCGAACCAGAATCCTCAGATAGTGTTCCAGTCATTAACCTATCCGATGATGAAAACGACACCTTTGGGGAAGACTCACAATTTCCGGATGAATCAATTGAAGAGGAACCGAAAAGTGATCATGAGGAGGAAGAAATACAGAAAATTACGAAAGACAAGTTCGAACGAGGAAAGAAACGAAAGGCTACTGAATTGGAAAATCCAAATCCCGAGTTTAGTGAGGATGTTGTGGCACCAACTCCACCAGACACTTCCACCCCTATTCCCGCTATTCCTATTAGTTCTATCCTGGCATCCAGTTCTTCGGCCCCTCAGCCAAAACGTAGGGAGACAGCTAGGATTAGCGTTAAGCGATTCCCTGAACACAAACGTTTTGGG
Source organism: Rutidosis leptorrhynchoides (assembly GCF_046630445.1). Taxonomy (NCBI): domain Eukaryota; kingdom Viridiplantae; phylum Streptophyta; class Magnoliopsida; order Asterales; family Asteraceae; genus Rutidosis; species Rutidosis leptorrhynchoides. The sequence continues at coordinate 124,508,495 of NC_092333.1, read as the reverse complement.
ATATAGGCTAAATGATGCGCTGTTGTTTTAAACCATGGGATCATATAACGTTTTGTATAATATTACTAGTGTGGTTTGCTTGATGTTTGATGTAAGATAAGCATATGTAAAAGAGTGAAGTGTGAAATGCAATAATTTTTCATGGTTGAGTATTATTTGGGTGGTAGTAATTGATTTCCGTACTAACCTATTAAGTATGAACTTTAACGGGTAGGTACTACCCTAGATATAATTATAAAACGCTAATAAGAAGAAAAGGCTTTTATAATAATAACTGGTTCATGTTATTAATAAGCTATGATGTACTGTATATACACACTACATCTATAATATTCCATGTGAATAATTTTTTTTTCTTATTGAAGAATATGGCGCGATTGAACCGAATGACAGAACAAGAAATCGAGGAACTCATCAATCAGCGAGTGAACGACAGAATGTTATGGGTCGAGGCTGCAAGAGGTGCTGCAATTAACCCAAATCCTCGTGTGGGATGCACCTACAAAACTTTTCAAGGTTGCAAGCCCTCATCATTCAGTGGAACAGAAGGACCGGTCGGTTTAACCCGGTGGATCGAAAAGATTGAGTCTGTGTTTAAAATCAGTGGTTGTATTGAGAAGGACATGACCAAGTATGCATCGTGCACCTTACAGGATAGTGCACTCACATGGTGGAAAAACTATGTGAAGGCCGTAGGAGGAGATGTAGCTTATGATACTCCATGGGAAGAATTCACAACAATGCTAATCAACGAGTATTGTCCAAGGAACGAGGTTAGGAAGTTGGAAGCTGAATTACGAAGCCAGAAAGTTGTTGGTATTGAACTCACCAACTGCAATCAGTGATTCATGGAATTAGCTTTGCTATGTCCCGAATTGGTACCAACCGAAGAACGGAAGATTGAATTGTACAAAGATGGTTTGCCTAAAAATGTCAAGGCAAATGTTACAGCATCGAAACCCAAGACTATTCATGAAGCCATCACCATGGCAAACGAATTGATGGACCAGATTATTCTGGATAAGAACACCGATGTCAAGACATCGGAAAACAAAAGAAAGTGGGAAGGTAATCATCAACAATCCAACAAGAAACAAGAAACCACGCAAGGTGCGAGTAGTGGTTCAAGCTCAGGTTACAAGGGACGAATTCCTTTATGTAACAGATGCCACAAACATCACTCTGGTTATTGTAATGTGGTGTGCAACAATTGTAATCGAAGGGGTCATCTTACTGAAGATTGTAGGGTTCCCGTTACAAATGCAAATGACACCAAGACTCCTGCCACCAATGCAAATGGAACTGCCTTAGCCACTGTTACCTGTTATGGGTGTGGGAAACAGGGTCATTATAAGAGCCAGTGCCCGAATCCAGAGAAAAATAACGGATCTGCACATGGAAGAGCATTTATTATTAATGCTAGAGAGGCGTGTGAAGACCCGGAGCTTGTTACGGGTACGTTTACCATTAATAACTTATCAGCATCTATTATACTTGATACTGGTGCCGATAGAAGTTACGTGTGTAGAGACTTTTACGCTAAATTGAATTGTTCATCATTACCTCTAGATGCTAAGTACATGATTGAGTTAGCTAATGGTAAACTAATTAAAGACGATAAAATTTGCCGTGATTGTAAAATAAATTTAGCCGGAGAAATATTTAAAATTGATTTGATACCCGTAGAATTAGGAAGTTTTGACGTAATAGTCGGCATGGACTGGATGTCCAAAATAGGAGCTGAAGTTGTGTGTGCCAAGAAGGCAATTCGCATTCCTCGTAAGGATAAAATGCCAGTAATGATTTATGGAGAGAAGGGTAACTCAAAGTTAAAACTCATTAGCTATTTGAAGGCTCAAAAGTGCTTGAAGAAAGGGTGCTATACTATCCTAGCACATGTTAATAAAGTCGAAACGAAAGAAAAAGAGAAGTGCATCAACGACGTGCCTGTGGCAAGAGATTTTCCTGAAGTCTTTCCGGAAGAGTTTCCGTGATTACCTCCATTTAGATCTGTAGAATTTCAAATAGATCTAGTACCAGGAGCTACACCAGTGGCTCGTGCTCCATACAGACTTGCACCATCTGAGATGAAAGAGTTACAAAGCCAGTTACAAGAATTACTGGACCGTGGTTTCATTCGACCGAGCACTTCACCATGGGGAGCCACGATTTTATTCGTCAAGAAGAAAGATGGATCCTTCCAAATGTGTATAGATTACCATGAATTAATAAGTTAACTATCAAGAATCGGTATCCACTACCGAAAATTGACGACTTATTTGATCAACTGCAAGGATCGTGTGTTTACTCGAAAATCAACCTAAGATCGGGCTATCATCAACTACGCGTCAAAGAAGAAGATATTCCAAAAACTGCTTTCCGGATATGCTACGGTCATTATGAATTTTTGGTCATGCCGTTTGGATTGACGAATGCGCCAGCTGTATTCATGGACTTTATGAATCGAGTTTGTAGTCCGTATTTAGATAAGTTTGTTATCGTTTTCATTGACGATATTCTCATCTATTCCAAAAATGAGCAAGAGCATGAGCAGCATTTAAGGTTGGTATTAGAATTGTTAAGAAAAGAACAGTTATACGCCAAATTTTCTAAGTGCGCATTTTGGTTGAAAGAAGTGCAATTTCTTGGCCACGTTGTTAGTAGCAAAGGAATTCAGGTTGATCCAGCTAAAATTGAGGCCATTGAAAAATTGGAGACTCCTAAGACACCAACACAAATACGTCAATTTTTGGGTTTAGCCGGTTATTATAGAAGGTTTATTCAAGATTTTTCTCGAATAGCTAAACCATTGACAGCGTTAACGCAAATAGGGAAGAAGTACGAATGGACCTCTGAGCAAGAGAGTGCATTTCAATTACTAAAAAAGAAGTTGACTACAGCGCCTATTTTATCGTTACCTGAAGGGAACGATGATTTTGAGATATATTATGATGCTTCGCAACAAGGTTTTGGTTGCGTCCTTATGCAACGAAAGAAAGTTATTGCATACGCATCTCGATAGTTGAAGATTCATGAGCGAAATTATACGACGCATGATCTAGAACTGGGAGCAGTCGTGTTTGCATTGAAGATATGGAGACACTACTTATATGGGGTTAAATGCACTGTGTTTACCGATCATAAAAGCCTTTAACATATTTTCGATCAAAAACAGCTGAACATGAGGCAGCGTAGGTGGGTCGAGCTGATAAACGACTATGATTGTGAGATTCGCTATCATCCCAGGAAAGCGAATGTGGTGGCCGACGCTCTAAGCAGAAAGGAACGAGAGTCAATTCGAGTACGAGCGATGAACATAAAAATTCGCATGAATCTCAACTCACAAATCAAAGAGGCTCAACGAGAAGCTCTTACTAAAGAAAACATAGGAAATGAAATAATCAAGAAGTATGAGAAGCAACTCGTTATACGGGAAGATGGAATTCGATATTTTGCAAAACATATTTGGGTACCAAAGTTGGGTGGATTAAGGAAGTTGATATTGAATGAGGCACATAAGACAAGATACTCGATACATCCTGGAGTTGGAAAGATGTATCAAGATCTTAAGACGTATTATTGGTGGCCTAATTTAAAGACAGACGTTGCAACATATGTCGGGGAATGTTTAACTTGTTCCAAAGTCAAAGTAGAACACCAGAAGCCGCCAGGGTTACTTCAACAACCATAAATCCCAGAATGGAAATGGGACGGTATTACCATGGATTTCATCATGAAGTTACCCAAGACTGCATGGGGTCATGACACCATTTGGGTAATAGTTGATCGTCTCACCAAATCTGCACATTTCTTACCTATAAAGGAAACGGATAGAATGGAGAAACTATTACGATTATACATAAAGGAAATTGTTTCAAGGCATGGAATACCTATTTCCATTATATCCGATCGTGATAGTAGATTTACATCAAAGTTCTGGCAATCACTACAGGAGGCCCTGGGAACTCGTTTGGATATGAGCACCGCATATCATTCGCAAACTGACGGGCAGAGTGAAAGAACAATTCAGACTCTTGAAGACATGCTCAGGGCATGTGTGATCGATTTTGGAAACGGATGGGATAAATATCTACCATTAGCAGAATTCTCGTATAATAATAGTTATCATGCGAGCATTAAAGGTGCACCATTTGAAGCACTGTATGGAAGGAAGTGTAGATCCCCTATCTATTGGAATGAAGTAGGAGATCGACGATTAACTGGTCCCGAGATCATACACGAAACTACTGAGAAGATAGTACAAATCAAGGAGAGATTGAAAACAGCCCGTAGTCGCCAAAAGAGCTACGCCGATGTCCGAAGGAAACCATTAGAGTTTCAGATCGATGACATGGTTATGCTAAAGGTGTCACCTTGGAAAGGTGTAATACGTTTTGGCAAAAGGGGTAAACTGAACCCAAGGTATGTAGGCCCGTTCAAGATCATCGAACGCATTGGACCGGTAGCTTATCGACTCGAGTTACCACAACAACTCGCCGGAGTACATAATACGTTTCACATTTCAAACCTTAAGAAGTGTCTTGCAAAGAAAGACCTCACCATTCCTATTGAAGAAATCCAAGTCGACGAGAAACTACAATTCATAGAAGAACGAGTCGAAATCATGGACCGTGAAGTTAAACAGCTCAAGCAGAGCAACATACCAATCGTTAAGGTTCGTTGGAATGCTCGAAGGGGTCCTGAGTTTACTTGGGAATGAGGGGATTAGATGAAACAAAAGTACCCACATTTGTTTCCCGAGAACGCAAAATAGGTACAACTTTAAAATTTCGGGACGAAATTTATTTAACGGGTAGGTACTGTAACGACCCGGATTTTTTCGATCATTTTATACATATAAGATTAATATTTACATAAGTTAAATGTTACCAACATGATAAGCAATCCAAATTGTTGAGTCTTGTGTTTTTAAAAAGAGTTTTACACAGCGTTTGACCGTCCAATTTGATCGATGATATCACGAACTATATAACATACGATAATTATACGATTGTGTACATATACGTATTTATACATATTTAACATGATCTAAGGATGGTTTAACATATCATTGTGTACTAATAATAATGATTTATAAGTATACTTTGAGACTACTAACTTAAGTTTTCAAAACGGTAACTATACGTAACGTTCTTTGACATATATACCTATAATCTATAATGCTTATACAAGTATCGTATAAATACGTATTTAATCACTTTTAAAGGGCTTAAATACATAAAACAATATAAGTATATTCACAAAAGATAGTTATATTTGAATTCTCGTTCCGTTTCCTCAAGATTTCTACAAGTATATCAAGGGTATATGTAACCGTATCATACCCAGCTTCTATACGTATTTACTATTGGTATATACACATCACAATCACTTTATTAGCAGCCATGAGTTACCAAATTTTGGATCTTAGCATGCATGATTAATCAACTTGGCATATTACAAGACTTTTACACAATATTACAAACTTATACATCATTTCACCACCATTTATACTCCATTTCATTTTCATTTTTACTACACATTTTCTCTAGCTAAAAACACCTACTTGTAAGCTTCATTCACCTCTAAGAAATCCAGCAAAAACTCTCTCAAGAATCACCTTAATAACCATCATATTAAGATCAAACAAGAACACTACAAGATACTACTTTCATTTCAAGTCTATATTCTAAGTTTACTTCCAATCTTTCAATCCAACTTCACCACTCTTTAGGATCAAGAGTTATACTTCCTTTCCAGTAGCTTTATCCAAGTAATTTGAGGTAGTAACCTTATTCATAATCTTATTCAATTCATATTTATATAGCTATCTTATTTTGAGTTATAAATTATAACAACAAGAACATAGTTTGAATGATTTTAAACTTGTTCGCAAACTAAATAGATCCTTCTAACTTGGCTTTAAAAACACTTCAAGACCTGTGATATATCATAATGATATGCTAACTTAACAAGATACAACTTGATTTTACAAAGAACACCTTAAAACTGAATCTACGTCGTCGGAGTGCAACCGGGGGCTGTTTTGGGTTGGATAATTAAAAACCATCTTAAACTTTGAATTGGAAGTTTATATTCTGGAAAAATGATATTTTTTATGAATATGTTAACATATAAAAATCTCATGGTTTAACTCAAAGTGTAAGTATTTTTAAAAATGATCATTTAGATGTTGTTTTTACGACAGAAATGACCACTTTCATAAGATTCACCTAAGTTTGACCTATAACCTGTGATTTTGAATATAAACCAAGGTATTTACTATTCATATTCATAAATAATGGCTCGATCCAAGAAAGTGGCAAGTTGAACCAACAAAAACGGAGTTGTATTGAAGAAACTACGGCTAAAACAAAATCGGGTATCCGAAGCTAGTTTAGCTACGAAAATATTTTGAGTAAAACTAAACTAATCATATCTTTGCTAATTAATATGATATTTTATATATATTTACTCATAATTTGATTTTATATATTTCAGGACCACCCGTAAACAACACGTGAAGATTAATTATAAGACCTCATGTTTGTACACAACACGTCATTTGACAATACGGTACTTTGGGTCACGATTTTAAATCATAAGACACCATGCACACAATACGCCATTTGACAACACGGTATTATGGGTTGAGATTAATTCTGATCAATACGAATACGATGGGGTCTTTATTTATTTTATTGAGCAACTAATTGTGGACCACTAACATCAGACTGCTAACTACGGAATAATAGATATTAAAAGTATTATAAGTATATATGTAACGATTAATTGAAAAGAAAACATGTTGATATATTATATATGGTTAGGTTCGTGATATCTATCGGAGACCAGGTCTTGTTATATATCTTTAAGGCAAAAGTGAGTATATAGTCCCACTTTTAAACTCTAAATATTTTGAGATGAGAATACATGCATTTTATGATTTACGTTATGGACACAAGTGATAAAAAAATATATTCTACGTTGAGTTGTACCACTGGCATATTTCTCTGTAGCTTGGTAATTACTATTTACATGTGGTATTGTAAACGCGAATCCTGTTGATAGATCTATCGGGCCTGACAACCCCAACCGGACTGGATGACCAGTATTCAACGGTTGCACAGTACTTCGTTTCGGTGACTACACTTAGTACGGTGTAGTGAGATTTCATAATAAAGGGAATATGTGACGTTGATTAAATGTTAAGTATGATTACCAAGTGAAATGTCCCGTTCTTATTGATTAAAAACGTTCCATATTAATTGATTTCGTTGCGAGGTTTTGACCTCTATATGAGACGTTTTTTCAAAGACTGCATTCATTTTTAAAACAAACCATAACCTTTATTTCATAGATAAAGGTTTTAAAAAAACTTTACGTAGATTATCAAATAATGATAATCTAAAATATCCTGTTTACACACGACCATTACATAATGGTTTACAACACAAATATGTTACAACAAAATAAGTTTCTTGAATGCAGTTTTTACACAATATCATACAAGCATGGACTCCAAATCTCGTCCTTATTTAAGTATGCGACAGCGGAAGCTCTTAATAATCACCTGAGAATAAACATGCTTAAAACGTCAACAAAAATGTTGGTGAGTTATAGGTTTAACCTATATATATCAAATCATAATAATAGACCACAAGATTTCATATTTCAATACACATCCCATACATAGAGATAAAAATCATTCATATGGTGAACACCTGGTAACCGACATTAACAAGATGCATATATAAGAATATCCCCATCATTCCGGGACACCCTTCGGATATGATATAAATTTCGAAGTACTAAAGCATCCGGTACTTTGGATGGGGTTTGTTAGGCCCAATAGATCTATCTTTAGGATTCGCGTCAATTAGGGTGTCTGTTCCCTAATTCATAGATTACCAGACTTAATAAAAAGGGGCATATTCGATTTCGATAATTCAACCATAGAATGTAGTTTCACGTACTTGTGTCTATTTTGTAAATCATTTATAAAACCTGCATGTATTCTCATCCCAAAAATATTAGATTTTAAAAGTGGGACTATAACTCACTTTCACAGATTTTTACTTTGTCGGGAAGTAAGACTTGGCCACTGGTTGATTCACGAACCTAAAACAATATATACATATATATCAAAGTATGTTCAAAATATATTTACAACACTTTTAATATATTTTGATGTTTTAAGTTTATTAAGTCAGCTGTCCTCGTTAGTAACCTACAACTAGTTGTCCACAGTTAGATGTACAGAAATAAATCGATAAATATTATCTTGAATCAATCCACGACCCAGTGTATACGTATCTCAGTATTGATCACAACTCAAACTATATATATTTTGGAATCAACCTCAACCCTGTATAGCTAACTCCAACATTCACATATAGAGTGTCTATGGTTGTTCCGAAATATATATAGATGTGTCGACATGATAGGTAGAAACATTGTATACGTGTCTATGGTATCTCAAGATTACATAATATACAATACAAGTTGATTAAGTTATGGTTGGAATAGATTTGTTACCAATTTTCACGTAGCTAAAATGAGAAAAATTATCCAATCTTGTTTTACCCATAACTTCTTCATTTTAAATCCGTTTTGAGTGAATCAAATTGCTATGGTTTCATATTGAACTATATTTTATGAATCTAAACAGAAAAAGTATAGGTTTATAGACGGAAAAATAAGTTACAAGTCGTTTTTGTAAAGGTAGTCATTTCAGTCGAAAGAACGACGTCTAGATGACCATTTTAGAAAACATACTTCCACTTTGAGTTTAACCATAATTTTTGGATATAGTTTCATGGTCATAATAAAAATCATTTTCTCAGAATAACAACTTTTAAATCAAAGTTTATCATAGTTTTTAATTAACTAACCCAAAACAGCCCGCGGTGTTACTACGACGGCGTAAATCTGGTTTTACGGTGTTTTTCGTGTTTCCAGGTTTTAAATCATTAAGTTAGCATATCATATAGATATAGAACATGTGTTTAGTTGATTTTAAAAGTCAAGTTAGAAGGATTAATTTTTGTTTGCGAACAAGTTTAGAATTAACTAAACTATGTTCTAGTGATTACCAGTTTAAACCTTCGAATAAGATAGCTTTATATGTATGAATCGAATGATGTTATGAACATCATTACTACCTTAAGTTCCTTGGATAAACCTACTGGAAAAGAGAAAAATGGATCTAGCTTCAACGGATCCTTGGATGGCTCGAAGTTCTTGAAGCAGAATCATGACACGAAAACAAGTTCAAGTAAGATCATCACTTGAAATAAGATTGTTATAGTTATAGAAATTGAACCAAAGTTTGAATATGATTATTACCTTGTATTAGAATGATAACCTACTGTAAGAAACAAAGATTTCTTGAGGTTGGATGATCACCTTACAAGATTGGAAGTGAGCTAGCAAACTTGAAAGTATTCTTGATTTTATGTAACTAGAACTTGTAGAATATATGAAGAACACTTAGAACTTAAAGATAGAACTTGAGAGAGATCAATTAGATGAAGAAAATTGAAGAATGAAAGTGTTTGTAGGTGTTTTTGGTCGTTGGTGTATGGATTAGATATAAAGGATATGTAATTTTGTTTTCATGTAAATAAGTCATGAATGATTACTCATATTTTTGTAATTTTATGAGATATTTCATGCTAGTTGCCAAATGATGGTTCCCACATGTGTTAGGTGACTCACATGGGCTGCTAAGAGCTGATCATTGGAGTGTATATACCAATAGTACATACATCTAAAAGCTGTGTATTGTACGAGTACGAATACGGGTGCATACGAGTAGAATTGTTGATGAAACTGAACGAGGATGTAATTGTAAGCATTTTTGTTAAGTAGAAGTATTTTGATAAGTGTATTGAAGTCTTTTAAAAGTGTATAAATACATATTAAAACACTACATGTATATACATTTTAACTGAGTCGTTAAGTCATCGTTAGTCGTTACATGTAAGTGTTGTTTTGAAACCTTTAGGTTAACGATCTTGTTAAATGTTGTTAACCCAATGTTTATAATATCAAATGAGATTTTAAATTATTATATTATCATGATATTATCATGTATGAATATCTCTTAATATGATATATATACATTAAATGTCTTTACAACGATAATCGTTACATATATGTCTCGTTTAAAAATCATTGAGTTAGTAGTCTTGTTTTTACATATGTAGTTCATTGTTAATATACTTAATGACATGTTTACTTATCATAGTATCATATTAACTATATATATATATCCATATATATGTCATCATATAGTTTTTACAAGTTTTAACGTTCGTGAATCACCGGTCAACTTGGGTGGTCAATTGTCTATATGAAACCTATTTCAATTAATCAAGTCTTAACAAGTTTGATTGCTTAACATGTTGGAAACATTTAATCATGTAAATATCAATCTCAATTAATATATATAAACATGGAAAAGTTCGGGTCACTACAGTACCTACCCGTTAAATAAATTTCGTCCCGAAATTTTAAGCTGTTGAAGGTGTTGACGAATCTTCTGGAAATAGATGCGGGTATTTCTTCTTCATCTGATCTTCACGCTCCCAGGTGAACTCGGGTCCTCTACGAGCATTCCATCGAACCTTAACAATTGGTATCTTGTTTTGCTTAAGTCTTTTAACCTCACGATCCATTATTTCGATGGGTTCTTCGATGAATTGAAGTTTTTCGTTGATTTGGATTTCATCTAACGGAATAGTGAGATCTTCTTTAGCAAAACATTTCTTCAAATTCGAGACGTGGAAAGTGTTATGTACAGCCGCGAGTTGTTGAGGTAACTCTAGTCGGTAAGCTACTGGTCCGACACGATCAATAATCTTGAATGGTCCAATATACCTTGGATTTAATTTCCCTCGTTTACTAAATCGAACAACGCCTTTCCAAGGTGCAACTTTAAGCATGACCATCTCTCCAATTTCAAATTCTATATCTTTTCTTTTAATGTCAGCATAGCTCTTTTGTCGACTTTGGGCGGTTTTCAACCGTTGTTGAATTTGGATGATCTTCTCGGTAGTTTCTTGTATAATCTCCGGACCCGTAATCTGTCTATCCCCCACTTCACTCCAACAAATCGGAGACCTGCACTTTCTACCATAAAGTGCTTCAAACGGCGCCATCTCAATGCTTGAATGGTAGCTGTTGTTGTAGGAAAATTCTGCTAACGGTAGATGTCGATCCCAACTGTTTCCGAAATCAATAACACATGCTCGTAGCATGTCTTCAAGCGTTTGTATCGTCCTTTCGCTCTGCCCATCAGTTTGTGGATGATAGGCAGTACTCATGTCTAGACGAGTTCCTAATGCTTGCTGTAATGTCTGCCAGAATCTTGAAATAAATCTGCCATCCCTATCAGAGATAATAGAGATTGGTATTCCATGTCTGGAGACAACTTCCTTCAAATACAGTCGTGCTAACTTCTCCATCTTGTCATCTTCTCTTATTGGTAGGAAGTGTGCCGATTTGGTGAGACGATCAACTATTACCCAAATAGTATCAAAACCACTTGCAGTCCTTGGCAATTTAGTGATGAAATCCATGGTAATGTTTTCCCATTTCCATTCCGGGATTTCGGGTTGTTGAAGTAGACCTGATGGTTTCTGATGCTCAGCTTTGACCTTAGGACACGTCAAACATTCTCCTACGTATTTAGCAACATCGGCTTTCATACCCGGCCACCAAAAATGTTTCTTGAGATCCTTGTACATCTTCCCCGTTCCAGGATGTATTGAGTATCTGGTTTTATGAAATTCTCTAAGTACCATTTCTCTCATATCTCCAAATTTTGGTACCCAAATCCTTTCAGTCCTATACCGGGTTCCGTCTTCCCGAATATTAAGATGCTTCTCCGATCCTTTGGGTATTTCATCCTTTAAATTTCCCTCTTTTAAAACTCCTTGTTGCGCCTCCTTTATTTGAGTAGTAATGTTATTATGAATCATTATATTCATAGATTTTACTCGAATGGGTTCTCTGTCCTTCCTGCTCAAGGCATCGGCTACCACATTTGCCTTCCCCGGGTGGTAACGAATCTCAAAGTCGTAATCATTCAATAATTCAATCCACCTACGCTGCCTCATATTCAGTTGTTTTTGATTAAATATGTGTTGAAGACTTTTATGGTCGGTATATATAATACTTTTGACCCCATATAAGTAGTGCCTCCAAGTCTTTAATGCAAAAACAACCGCGCCTAATTCCAAATCATGCGTCGTATAATTTTGCTCGTGAATCTTCAATTGTCTAGACGCATAAGCAATCACCTTCGTTCGTTGCATTAATACACAACCGAGACCTTGCTTTGATGCGTCACAATAAATCACAAAATCATCATTCCCTTCAGGCAATGACAATATAGGTGCCGTAGTTAGCTTTTTCTTCAATAACTGAAACGCTTTCTCTTGTTCATCATTCCATTCAAATTTCTTCCCTTTATGCGTTAATGCAGTCAAGGGTTTTGCTATTCTGGAAAAATCTTGGATGAACCTTCTGTAGTAACCAGCTAGTCCTAAAAACTGGCGTATGTGTTTCGGAGTTTTCGGGGTTTCCCACTTTTCAACAGTTTCTATCTTTGCCGGATCCACCTTAATACCTTCTTTGTTCACTATGTGACCGAGGAATTGAACTTCTTCCAACCAAAATGCACACTTTGAAAACTTAGCGTACAATTCTTCTGTAACGACCCAGAAATTTCCGACCAAATTTAAACCTTATTCTCTATATGTTTCCGACACGATAAGCAAAACCTATAATATAGAGTCTCGAAAACTTTGGAATTATGTTCATATGTTTAAATACCCTTTGACTATGCCCGACGATTCACGAACAACTATTTGTAAATAGATACATATATATGTGTGTGCATATGAATGTGTATATAAATACTACTTGGAAATATATCAAAATAATATTAAATCTATTTGATTAACTTTAACATTTAGTATTTTTACTTGAGGTTGGAAGCTCATAATTAATTTAATTTTATAATTGTATATAATTAATGACCAATCTTACACTATAAAAGACTGAAATGAATATAGTTATTTAATTTAAAATTTTAGAATTTTTCTAAGAACTTGTATCCGCCACTGATTTACAACGGAGCACAAAATCAAGTACACATAATTTAGATGTCGATGAAGATGCTGCCAAATCAATCGGATGCTAATTATATCAATTGGAAATCATGTGAAATATTAGCATTATTTTATATTATAGCTACTATTATTTGTTCACTGTGTTTGTAAGTATATATATGTAATATATCTATTGTTTTCATAAAACGAATCTGTCTATCTGTCTTGCATTTCCTGATTACTCTTATATTATATATATATATATGTACATATAATACAAGTGGAGATGCAAACACTTTCAAGAACCATAAACTTGATCAATCTTCACCTCTCTCTCTCTTATCTTTCTACTCATTTTTCTTTTTCCGTCATCAACAACCACAACCATCTTCGGCAACCGTGAGACACCCTTGATCTTTGCATAACCGCCACCACTCCAACTATATTAACCATCACCTTGAGTTCATTGCTTCCTTCTTCTTTGATTAACTATCATCTACGGCCCTCATCACAATCAACTCTTAACCACCACCCTCAAGACCAACCCCATCTCTGTTAACCCACGGCTACACTCATGACCACACTAGAATCACCTTGAGCCACCTCTACGCCACTATAATCCACCTTAACACTTCATCTCGCAAGTCACCACCCTGCAATTACCGTACAACCACCACACCATCGAACCTATATTTTTCCTGTTTTCAATAGTGAATCGCCACCACCACTGACCATATTCAAACCACTATCGCCTCTTTTTAATTCTGTTTGCAGCATCGCCAAACCATCATAACCCTATCTCTTTCCCTCTCTCTCTCTCTAATCACGACCAATACGCCATCATAAACCTATTAAAAACCAACTGCTACGCTTACTATTTTTCTGTTTTAAACTACTAAACGAGCTCAACCTGCAACCGACGTTTGCTGGACTTACTGCTACTCAGCTTCCTATTTCAAATTTCTATTCTCCCTATTTTATCCTTTTATCTGTTTCGGTTATAAACTTATCACCACGAATACCGCACCAGTTGTTTATATTTTGTGTTGGAACTAAGAACGCATTATATTAATATGAGACAAGTTGTGGTGTATGCGGGACATGTTTAATTCGTGGCCGACAAATGAATATGGAGATACATCGCTTAAATATATTTAGTGCTCGGTTATTATATTTTTTTTTTAAAAAAAAAGCTTTAGTGCTATGAGAATACCAATCCAGCGAATCTTCTATTTGAAACAACATAGTGGGATAATGTAATTTTAGTAGGGTCAGGGTAACAAACGAATCCTATACTGATTAAACGTGTTGGATTAGGAAAGACACGCAGAATCAAGTTAAATATATGTGGGTCGAGTTAAAAATCAGAAAAACAAAATGGTCCAGCTGGTTTGGGTGTTTGATGGGTGAATCAAAGGTTGTGGGATCGATCCTAGGCTGTTGCATATTTTATTTTTAATTCTAAATAGAAGCTGTTGGGCTTCTACTATCTGTTGGGCCGTATTATATTTGTTGGGCCGAGTCCCTTTACTCCTGTTGGGCCGAACATTGAGACTGACAGAACGGTTTATAAAATTTCGGGTGCCAAATAATTTAGAAAAACAGAATGGGTAGAGTGGTGTGAGTCTTTGGTTGTGAACGAGAGGTCGAGGGTTCGAGTCCTGATTGGTGCATTTTTTTGGGTTCGTGAATCCGAGGCCAACCCTGCATTGTTCAATGATGTTATATGTATTTTTACTACAAAATACAGTATGGTGAGTATATAGTCCCACTTTTAAACTCTAAATATTTCGGGATGAGAATACATGTATTTTATGTTTTACGTTATGGACACAAGTAACTGAAAAATATATTCTACGTTGAGTTGTACCACTGGCATACTTCCCTGTAGCTTGGTAACTGTTATTTACAGCGGTATTGTAAACGCGAATCCTGTTGATAGATCTATCGGGCCTGACAACCCCAACCGGACTGGACGACCAGTATTCAACGGTTGCACAGTACTTCGTTTCGTGACTACACTTGGTACAGTGTAGTAAGATTTCATATTAAAGGGAATATGCGACGTGATTAATTGTTAAGTATGGTTACCAAGTGCTCAACCACTTAGAATATTTTTATTAAAATTTTTACATATGAAATCTTGTGGTCCAATGTTATTACGCTGCTAGCATTAAACCTATATATCTCACCAACTTTATGTTGACATTTTAAAGCATGTTATTCTCAGGTACGAATTAGGTCTTCCGCTGTGCATTAGCTCATGTTAAGGACATTACTTAGAGTCGATCAACGCGATGGGACCAACTGTTGAAGATATCGTCCGGATGGATAAGGACGGGTCTTTACATCTTCCTTCCTCAATACTTCTAACACCTTTCTCAAATGTTCACCATGTTCTTGGTCATTCTTTGAGTAAATAAGTATGTCATCAATGAAAACAATGACAAACTTGTCAAGGTATGGTCCACACACTCGGTTCATAAGGTCCATGAACACAGCTGGTGCATTAGTTAAACCAAATGGCATGACCATAAACTCGTAATGACCGTAACGTGTTCTGAAAGCAGTCTTTGGAATATCATCTTCTTTCACCCGCATTTGATGATACCCGGAACGTAAGTCAATCTTTGAATAAACAGACGAGCCTTGAAGTTGATCAAATAAGTCGTCGATTCTCGGTAGTAGGTAGCGGTTCTTGATGGTAAGTTTGTTCAACTCTCGGTAGTCGATACACAACCTGAATGTACCATCTTTCTTCTTGACAAACAAAACAGGAGCTCCCCACGGTGATGTGCTTGGTCGAATGAAACCACGCTCTAAAAGTTCTTGTAATTGGCTTTGCAGTTCTTTCATCTCACTGGGTGCGATTCTGTAAGGAGCACGAGCTATTGGTGCAGATCCTGGTACAAGATCTATTTGAAATTCAACGGATCGATGTGGGGGTAATCCCGGTAATTCTTTCGGAAATACATCGGAAAATTCTTTTGCAATGGGAACATCATTGATGCTCTTTTCTTCAGTTTGTACTTTCTCGACGTGTGCTAGAACAGCATATCAACCTTTTCTTATTAGTTTTTATGCCTTCAAATTACTAATAAGATGTAGCTTCGTGTTGCCCTTTTCTCCGTACACCATTAAGGGTTTTCCTTTTTCTCGTATAATGCGAATTGCATTTTTGTAACAAACGATCTCTGCTTTCACTTCTTTCAACCAGTCCATACCGATTATCACATCAAAACTCCCTAACTCTACTGGTATCAAATCAATCTTAAATGTTTCGCTAACCAGTTTAATTTCTCGATTCCGACATATATTATCTGCTGAAATTAATTTACCATTTGCTAATTCGAGTAAAAATTTACTATCCAAAGGCGTCAATGGACAACTTAATTTAGCACAAAAATCTCTACTCATATAGCTTCTATCCGCACCCGAATCAAATAAAACGTAAGCAGATTTATTATCAATAAGAAACGTACCCGTAACAAGCTCCGGGTCTTCCTGTGCCTCTGCCGCATTAATATTGAAAACTCTTCCGCGGCCTTGTCCATTCGTGTTCTCCTGGTTCGGGCAATTTCTAATAATGTGGCCCGGTTTTCCACATTTATAACAAACTACATTGGCGTAACTTGCTCCGACACTACTTGCTCCGCCATTACTCGTTCCGACACCATTTGTTCCTTTCTTTCTATTAACCCCTGGTCCGTAAACCTCACACTTCGCCTCGCTATGACCATTTCTTTTACACTTGTTGCAAAATTTGGTGCAGAACCCCGAGTGATACTTTTCACACCTTTGGCATAGCTGCTTCTGATTGTTGTTGTTGTTGCAGTTATTATTGTTGTTAGGATGATTGTTGTAGTTGTTGTTGTTGGGCCGTTTGTTGTAGTTGCGATTGATGTTGCGATTGTTGGGATAATTGTTGCGATTATTGTTGTAATTGTTGTTGTTGTTGTATTGGTGATTCTAATCACCGTTTTCCTCCCACTTTCTTTTGACTTGCTTCACATTGGCCTCTTCAGCAGTCTGTTCTTTAATTCTTTCTTCAATCTGGTTCACTAGTTTGTGAGCCATTCTACATGCCTGTTGTATGGAGGCGGGCTCGTGTGAACTTATATCTTCTTGGATTCTTTCCGGTAATCCTTTCACAAACGCGTCGATCTTCTCTTCCTCATATTCGAACGCTCCCGGACACAATAGGCATAATTCTGTAAATCGTCTTTCGTACGTGGTAATATCAAATCCTTGGGTTCGTAACCCTCTAAGTTCTGTCTTGAGCTTATTGACCTCGGTTCTGGGACGGTACTTCTCGTTCATCAAGTGCTTGAATGCTGACCACGGTAGTGCGTACGCATCGTCTTGTCCCACTTGCTCTAGATAGGTATTCCACCATGTTAACGCAGAACCTGTGAAGGTATGCGTAGCGTACTTTACTTTGTCCTCTTCAGTACACTTACTTATGGCAAACACCGATTCGACCTTCTCGGTCCACCGTTTCAATCCGATCGGTCCTTCGGTTCCATCAAATTCCAAAGGTTTGCAGGCAGTGAATTCTTTGTAGGTGCATCCTACACGATTTCCTGTACTGCTAGATCCAAGGTTATTGTTGGTATGTAGCGCAGCCTGTACTGCGGCTATGTTTGAAGCTAGAAAAGTACGGAATTCCTCTTCATTCATATTCACGGTGTGTCGAGTAGTCGGTGCCATTTCCTTCAAAATAGTTAAATGGAACAAGTTAATCATACAGAATATTAAGAGTAGTTAATAGTATTTCGTAGCATAATATGAACTCATTTATAAAAGCTTTTTCTTCATATTAGCATTTTATAAGTTTAAATTCGGGTAGTACCTACCCGTTAAGTTCATACTTAGTAGCTAATATACAATTCAACTACTACAATTCTATATGAAAAACTGATTGTAATAATATTTCGCGTTCAAACTTTTATACAATATTTTACAAACTTACAATACCGCTTATTTTACATAAAGCATGAAATATAGCACACAATAACTTTGATACAAGATAGTTGTGAAGATAATTCTAGCTAGTACACAAGTCGTTCAGCAAAGGCAATAAAGACACGTAATTCATACGTCCAGAAACAAGTCATACATTCTGGTTTTACTAGGACTACTTCCCATCCTTGGTCTTGTGCAACATAACCGTTATGGCCGTTGATAAGACAGCGTGTTGTAACGTCGTCAAAGGGACGAGGGTTACGTAATGTCCAACAGTCCCGTAATAATCTAAAAACCTCATTTCTTACCCCAATTACCGACTCCGTCACTTGTGGAAACGTTTTGTTTAATAGTTGTAGCCCGATGTTCTTGTTCTCACTTTGGTGAGAAGCGAACATTACTAATCCGTAAGCATAACATGTTTCTTTATGTTGCATGTTAGCCGCTTTTTCTAAATCACGAAGTCCAATATTCGGATATATTGAGTCAAAATAATTTCTTAACCCGTTGCGTAAAATAGCATTTGGGTTCCCCGCAATATATGCGTCAAAGTAAACACATCGTAACTTATGGGTTTCCCAATGTGATATCCCCCATCTTTCAAACGAAAGTCTCTTATAAACCAAGACATTCTTGGAACGTTCTTCGAATGTCTTACAAACTGATCTCGCCTTAAATAGTTGTGCTGAGGAATTCTGGCCGACTCTAGACAAGATTTCATCAATCATGTCTCCGGGTAGGTCTCTTAAAATATTGGGTTGTCTATCCATTTTGTGTTTTTAAACTGTAAAATAGACAAGAGTTAGATTCATAAAAAAATACTTATTAATACAAGCAATTTTTACATATATCATAAAGCATAAGAACACTATATTACATATATTACACCACACGAATACAACTATCTTATTCCGACTCGCTCGTTTCTTCTTCTTCGGTTTTGGTTCTTTTTGCCAAGTTTCTAGGGATATATGATGTTCCCCTAATACGAGCCGTCGTTGTCCACATTGGTTTAGAAAAACCTGGTGGTTTAGAGGTTCCCGGGTCATTGTTACAACTTAAGGACTTCGGGCGTTGACGATACATATAAAGTTCATCGGGGTTGGAATTAGATTTCTCTATTTTTATGCCCTTTCCCTTATTATTTTCTTTTGCCTTTTTAAATTCAGTTGGGGTAATTTCTATAACATCATCGGAATTCTCGTCGGAATCCGATTCATCGGAGAATTGGTAATCCTCCCAATATTTTGCTTCGTTGGCGGAAACACCATTGACCATAATTAACCTTGGTCGGTTGGTTGAGGATTTTCTTTTACTTAACCGTTTTATTATTTCCCCCACCGGTTCTATTTCTTCATCCGGTTCCGATTCTTCTTCCGGTTCCGATTCTTCTTCCGGTTCCGACTCTTCTTCCGGTTCCTCTTCGGGAACTTGTGAATCAGTCCACGAATCATTCCAATTTACATTTGACTCTTCATTATTATTAGGTAAGTCAATGGGACTTGTTCTAGAGGTAGACATCTATCACATAATATCAAACGCGTTAAGAGATTAATATATCACATAATATTCACATGTTAAAAATATATAGTTTCCAACAAAATTTGTTAAGCAATCATTTTTCAAGTAAAAACGGTCGAAGTCCAGACTCACTAATGCATCCTAACAAACTCGATAAGACACACTAATGAAAAATTCTGGTTCTCTAAGACCAACGCTCGGATACCAACTGAAATGTCCCGTTCTTATTGATTAAAAACGTTCCATATTAATTGATTTCGTTGCGAGGTTTTGACCTCTATATGAGACGTTTTTTCAAAGACTGCATTCATTTTTAAAACAAACCATAACCTTTATTTCATAGATAAAGGTTTTAAAAAAACTTTACGTAGATTATCAAATAATGATAATCTAAAATATCCTGTTTACACACGACCATTACATAATGGTTTACAACACAAATATGTTACAATAAAATAAGTTTCTTGAATGCAGTTTTTACACAATATCATACAAGCATGGACTCCAAATCTCGTCCTTATTTAAGTATGCGACAGCGGAAGCTCTTAATAATCACCTGAGAATAAACATGCTTAAAACGTCAACAAAAATGTTGGTGAGTTATAGGTTTAACCTATATATATCAAATCATAATAATAGACCACAAGATTTCATATTTCAATACACATCCCATACATAGAGATAAAAATCATTCATATGGTGAACACCTGGTAACCGACATTAACAAGATGCATATATAAGAATATCCCCATCATTCCGGGACACCCTTCGGATATGATATAAATTTCGAAGTACTAAAGCATCCGGTACTTTGGATGGGGTTTGTTAGGCCCAATAGATCTATCTTTAGGATTCGCGTCAATTAGGGTGTCTGTTCCCTAATTCATAGATTACCAGACTTAATAAAAAGGGGCATATTCGATTTCGATAATTCAACCATAGAATGTAGTTTCACGTACTTGTGTCTATTTTGTAAATCATTTATAAAACCTGCATGTATTCTCATCCCAAAAATATTAGATTTTAAAAGTGGGACTATAACTCACTTTCACAGATTTTTACTTCGTCGGGAAGTAAGACTTGGCCACTGGTTGATTCACGAACCTAAAATAATATATACATATATATCAAAGTATGTTCAAAATATATTTACAACACTTTTAATATATTTTGATGTTTTAAGTTTATTAAGTCAGCTGTCCTCGTTAGTAACCTACAACTAGTTGTCCACAGTTAGATGTACAGAAATAAATCGATAAATATTATCTTGAATCAATCCACGACCCAGTGTATACGTATCTCAGTATTGATCACAACTCAAACTATATATATTTTGGAATCAACCTCAACCCTGTATAGCTAACTCCAACATTCACATATAGAGTGTCTATGGTTGTTCCGAAATATATATAGATGTGTCGACATGATAGGTCGAAACATTGTATACGTGTCTATGGTATCTCAAGATTACATAATATACAATACAAGTTGATTAAGTTATGGTTGGAATAGATTTGTTACCAATTTTCACGTAGCTAAAATGAGAAAAATTATCCAATCTTGTTTTACCCATAACTTCTTCATTTTAAATCCGTTTTGAGTGAATCAAATTGCTATGGTTTCATATTGAACTATATTTTATGAATCTAAACAGAAAAAGTATAGGTTTATAGTCGGAAAAATAAGTTACAAGTCGTTTTTGTAAAGGTAGTCATTTCAGTCGAAAGAACGACGTCTAGATGACCATTTTAGAAAACATACTTCCACTTTGAGTTTAACCATAATTTTTGGATATAGTTTCATGTTCATAATAAAAATCATTTTCTCAGAATAACAACTTTTAAATCAAAGTTTATCATAGTTTTTAATTAACTAACCCAAAACAGCCCGCGGTGTTACTACGACGGCGTAAATCTGGTTTTACGGTGTTTTTCGTGTTTCCAGGTTTTAAATCATTAAGTTAGCATATCATATAGATATAGAACATGTGTTTAGTTGATTTTAAAAGTCAAGTTAGAAGGATTAACTTTTGTTTGCGAACAAGTTTAGAATTAACTAAACTATGTTCTAGTGATTACCAGTTTAAACCTTCGAATAAGATAGCTTTATATGTATGAATCGAATGATGTTATGAACATCATTACTACCTTAAGTTCCTTGGATAAACCTACTGGAAAATAGAAAAATGGACCTAGCTTCAACGGATCCTTGGATGGCTCGAAGTTCTTGAAGCAGAATCATGACACGAAAACAAGTTCAAGTAAGATCATCACTTGAAATAAGATTGTTATAGTTATAGAAATTGAACCAAAGTTTGAATATGATTATTACCTTGTATTAGAATGATAACCTACTGTAAGAAACAAAGATTTCTTGAGGTTGGATGATCACCTTACAAGATTGGAAGTGAGCTAGCAAACTTGAAAGTATTCTTGATTTTATGTAACTAGAACTTGTAGAATATATGAAGAACACTTAGAACTTGAAGATAGAACTTGAGAGAGATCAATTAGATGAAGAAAATTGAAGAATGAAAGTGTTTGTAGGTGTTTTTGGTCGTTGGTGTATGGATTAGATATAAAGGATATGTAATTTTGTTTGCATGTAAATAAGTCATGAATGATTACTCATATTTTTGTAATTTTATGAGATATTTCATGCTAGTTGCCAAATGATGGTTCCCACATGTGTTAGGTGACTCACATGGGCTGCTAAGAGCTGATCATTGGAGTGTATATACCAATAGTACATACATCTAAAAGCTGTGTATTGTACGAGTACGAATACGGGTGCATACGAGTAGAATTGTTGATGAAACTGAACGAGGATGTAATTGTAAGCATTTTTGTTAAGTAGAAGTATTTTTGATAAGTGTATTGAAGTCTTTTAAAAGTGTATAAATACATATTAAAACACTACATGTATATACATTTTAACTGAGTCGTTAAGTCATCGTTAGTCGTTACATGTAAGTGTTGTTTTGAAACCTTTAGGTTAACGATCTTGTTAAATGTTGTTAACCCAATGTTTATAATATCAAATGAGATTTTAAATTATTATATTATCATGATATTATCATGTATGAATATCTCTTAATATGATATATATACATTAAATGTCTTTACAACGATAATCGTTACATATATGTCTCGTTTAAAAATCATTGAGTTAGTAGTCTTGTTTTTACATATGTAGTTCATTGTTAATATACTTAATGACATGTTTATTTATCATAGTATCATATTAACTATATATATATATATATCCATATATATGTCATCATATAGTTTTACAAGTTTTAACGTTCGTGAATCACCGGTCAACTTGGGTGGTCAATTGTCTATATGAAACCTATTTCAATTAATCAAGTCTTAACAAGTTTGATTGCTTAACATGTTGGAAACATTTAATCATGTAAATATCAATCTCAATTAATATATATAAACATGGAAAAGTTCGGGTCACTACACCAAGTGCTCAACCACTTAGAATATTTTTATTAAAATGTTTATGTATATGAAATCTTGTGGTCTATATTTATAACGCTGCTAGCATTAAACCTATTTCTCACCAACTTTATGTTGACATTTTAAGCATGTTTATTCTCAGGTGATAATTAAAAGCTTCCGCTGCATTATGCCGAATTTAAGCAGGATTTGGAGTATGCATATTTGTGTCAAAAATAAAACTGCATACCGAAAGATTTATAATGTGAAATATGTTGGAAATCGTATTGTTATTATCAAATGTAAAGTTTGTAAGACTAAGATTATCGCTAAACGATAATCATTATTATGTTGTTTAAGCCTTTGGTTATAGTAAAGGTTATGGTTTGTATCATAAAAACGTATGCAGATTTTGAAAAATGTCACATATAGAGGTCAATACCTCGCAATGACACCAATAAGTACGTGACGTTTATAATCGATATGAACGGGATGCTACACAGTCGGACTGAAACGATGGACTGAAAAGGTCGAATCTGTGTTTGCTATAAGCAAATGTGCTGAGGAAGATAAGGTAAAGTACGCCACGCATACCTTCACAGGTACTACGTTAACATGGTGGAATACCTATCTCGAACAACTGGGACAAGATGCTGCTTACGCACTACCGTGGTCAGCATTCAAACACTTGATGAATGAGCAGTATCGTCCCAGAAACGAAGTCAATAAGCTCAAGACAGAGCTTAGAGAATTACTAACGAAGGGATTCGATATCACCACATATGAACAACGATTCACCGAGTTGTGTTTATTGTGCCCAAGAGTGTTCGAAGATGAAGAAGAGCAGATCGATACGTTTGTAAAGGGGTTACCAGAGAGAATTCAGGAGGTTGTGAGTGCAAGCGCGCCCACTTCAATGCAAAAGGCAAGCCGAATGGCTCACAAACTTATAAACCAGATCGAGGGAAGGATTAAAGAGTAGGCAGCCAAGGAGGCCAAAATGAAACAAGTCAAGAGAAAGTGGGAAGAACCCAGTGACAAGAGTCATAATTTCAACAATCAACACCACAATCACAACCACAATTGCACCATTTTTCGCAACAACAAACGCAACAAAAACCATTCCAACAACAACAACTACAACAATCATCCCAACAACAATACCAACAGCAACAACAAAAATCTCAACAACAATCTCAATAACAACACTGGTAATCAAAATCAGAAAATTCCGTGTCTAAGGTGTGAAGGGTACCATCCAACTACTTTTTGTCCAGCAACATGTACCAAATGTAATAGAAAGGGTCATGATGCAACGAAGTCTGAAATTTATGGACCATCGGGTAAAGGAATAAGTAATGCCCACATTATTTGTTATGGATGCGGGAAGAAGGGCCACTACAAAACTACGTGTCCAAACCAGGAAAATAATAATGGGCAAATCTGTGGGAGAGTTTTTAACATTAATGCAGAAGAAGCGCAGGAAGACCCGGAGCTTGTTACGGGTACGTTTCTTATCGATGAAAAACCTGCTTATGTTTTATTTGATTCGGGTTCGAATAGAAGTTATATGAGTAGAGATTTTTGTGCTAAATTAAGTGGTCCATTGACGCCTATGAATAATAAATTTTTACTCGAATTAGCAAACGGTAAATTAATTTCGGCAGATAAAATATGTCGAAATCGAGAAATTAAACTGGTTAGCGAAACGTTTAAGATCGATTTGATACCAGTAAAGCTAGGGAGTTTTGATGTGATAATCAGCATGAACTGGTTGAAAAATGAGAGAGCGAAAATTGTATGTTACAAAAATGCAATTCGCATTGTACGAGAAAAAGGAAAACCTATAATGGTGTACGGAGAAAAGAGCAACGCGAAGCTAAATCTTATTAGTAATTTGAAGGCGCAAAAACTAATAAGAAAAGGTTGCTATGCCGTTCTAGCACACATCGAAGAAGTCAAACCCGAAGAAAAGAACATCAATGATGTTCCCGTCGCAAAAGAATTTCCCGATGTATTTCCGAAAGAATTACCGGGACTACCTCCACATCGATCTGTTGAATTTCAAATAGATCTCGTACCAGGAGCTGCACCAATAGCTCATGCTCCATACAGACTCGCACCCAGTGAAAAGAAAGAATTCCAAAGCCAACTACAAGAACTTTTAGAGCGTGGTTTTATACGACCAAGTACATCACCATGGGGAGCTCCTGTTTTGTTTGTCAAAAAGAAGGATGGTACATTCAGGTTGTGTATCGACTACCGAGAGTTGAACAAACTTACCATCAAGAATCGTTATCCACTACCAAGAATCGACGACTTATTTGATCAACTACAAGGCTCGTCAGTTTATTCGAAGATTGATTTACATTCTGGGTATCATCAGATGCGAGTGAAGGAGGATGATATTCCGAAGACTGCTTTCAGAACGCGTTACGGTCATTACGAGTTTTGGTTATGCTGTTTGGGTTGACTAACGCACCAGCTGTGTTCATGGACCTCATGAACCGAGTGTGTGGACCATACCTTGACAAGTTTGTCATTGTTTTTATCGATGACATACTTATTTACTCAAAGAAAGATCAAGAGCACGAAGAACATTTGAGAAAACTGCTAGAGTTGTTGAGAAAAGAAAAACTGTACGCCAAATTTTCAAAGTGTGCATTTTGGTTGGAAGAAGTTCAATTCCTCGGTCACATAGTGAACAAAGAAGGTATTCAGGTAGATCCGACAAAGATCGAAACCATTGAGAAATGGGAAACCCCGAAAACTCCGAAGCATATACGTCAATTTTTAGGATTGGCTGGTTACTACAGAAGATTCATCCAAGTTTTTTCCAAAATAGCAAAACCCTTGACTGCATTAACGCATAAAGGGAAGAAATTTGAATGGAAGGATGAGCAGGAGAAAGCGTTTCAATTGTTGAAGAAAAAGTTAACTACGGCACCTATATTGTCATTGTCTGAAGGGAATGATGATTTTGTGATATATTGTGACGCCTCAAAGTAAGGTCTTGGTTGTGTATTAATGCAACGAATGAAAGTAATTGCTTATGCGTCTAGACAATTGAAGATTCACGAGTAAAATTATACGACACACGATTTAGAATTAGGCGCTGTTGTTTTTGCATTAAAGACTTGGAGGCACTACTTATATGGGGTCAAAAGTATTATATATACCGACCACAAAAGTCTCCAACACATATTTAATCAGAAATAACTGAACATGAGGCAGCGTAGGTGGATTGAATTGTTGAATGATTACGACTTTGAGATTCGTTACCACCCGGGGAAGGCGAATGTGGTAGCCGACGCTTTGAGTAGAAAGGACAGAGAACCTATGCGGGTAAAAGCTATGAATATAATTATTCGTACTAACCTTACTACTCAAATAAAGGAGGCGCAGCAGGGAGTTATAAAAGAAGGAAAGTTGAAGAATGAAATACCCAAAGGATCGGAGAAACATCTTAATATTCGGGAAGACGGAACCCGGCATAGGGCTGAAAGAATTTGGGTACCAAAGTTTGGAGATGTGAGAGAAAAGGTACTTAAGGAAGCACATAAAACCAGATATTCAATACATCCCGGAGCGGGGAAGATGTACAAAGATCTCAAGAAACACTTTTGGTGGCCGGGTATGAAAGCCAATATTGCTAAATACGTAGGAGAATGTTTGACGTGTTCTAAGGTCAAAGCTGAACATCAGAAACCATCAGGTCTACTTCAACAACCTGAAATTCCAGAATGGAAATGGGAAAACATTACCATGGATTTCATTACTAAATTGCCAAGGACCGTAAGTGGTTATGATACAATTTGGGTAATAGTCGATCGTTTTACCAAGTCAGCACACTTTCTGCCAATGAGAGAAGATGATAAAATGGAGAAGTTGGCACGATTATAATTGAAGGAAGTTGTCTCCAGACATGGAATACCAGTCTCTATTATCTCAGATAGGGATGGCAGATTTGTTTCAAGATTTTGGCAGACATTGCAACAAGTATTGGGGACTCGTCTAGACATGAGTACTGCTTATCATCCACAAACTGATGGGCAAAGTGAAAGGACAATACAGACCCTTGAAGACATGCTACGAGCATGTGTTATCGATTTCGGAAACAGTTGGGATCGACACCTACCGTTAGCAGAATTTTCCTACAACAACAGCTACCATTCAAGCATTGAGATGGTGCCGTTTGAAGCACTTTATGGTAGAAAGTACAGGTCTCTGATTTGTTAGAGTGAAGTGGGGGATAGACAGATTATGGGTCCGAAGATAATTCAAGAAACTACCGAGAAGATCATCCAAATTCAACAACGATTGAAAACCACCCAAAGTCGACAAAAGAGTTACGCGGACATTAAAAGAAAAGACATAGAATTTGAAGTTGGAGAGATGGTCATGCTTAAGGTTTCACCTTGGAAAGGCGTTGTTCGATTTGGTAAACGGGGGAAACTAAATCCAAGGTACATTGGACCATTCAAGATTATTGATCGTGTCGGACCAGTAGCTTACCGACTTGAGTTACCACAACAACTCGCGACTGTACATAACACCTTTCACGTCTCGAATTTAAAGAAATATTTTGCTAAAGAAGATCTCACTATTCTGTTAGATGAAATTCAAATCAATGAAAAACTTCAATTCATCGAAGAACCCGTCGAAATAATGGATCGTGAGGTTAAAAGACTTAAGCAAAACAAGATACCAATTGTTAAGGTTCGATGGAATGCTCGTAGAGGACCCGAGTTCACCTGGGAGCGTGAAGACTAGATGAAGAAGAAATACCCGCACTTATTTCCAAAAGATTCGTCAACACCTTCAACACCTTAAAATTTCGGGACGAAATTTATTTAACGGGTAGGTACTGTAGTGACCCGAACTTTTCCATGTTTATATATATTAAATGAAATTGATATTTACATGATTAAATATTTCCAACATGTTAAGCAATCAAACTTGTTAAGACTTGATTAATTGAAATATGTTTCATATACACAACTGACCACCCAAATTGACAGGCGATTCACGAACGTTACAAATTCGTAAAAACTATATGATGTTATATATATAGACATATATATGGTTAACATGAAATTATGATAAGTAAGTATCTCACTAGGTATGTTAACAATGAGTGATATACATAAAAATGAGTTTATTGAATTAAGAAACTTGAAACGATATATATAACGATTATCGTTATAACAACATCTTACTAAATACATATGAATCATATTAAGATATTGTTACACTATGTTTGAATATGATAAATGATAAGTAAACATATCATTAAGTGTATTAACAATGAACTACATATGTAAAAACAAGACTACTAACTTAAGGATTTCGAAACGAGTCATATATGTAACGATTATCGTTGTAACGACATTTAAATGTATATATATCATATTAAGATATATTAATACATAATAATATCATGATAATGTAATAATTTAACATCTCATTAGATATTATAAACAATGGGTTAAAAACATTTAACAAGATCGTTAACTTAAAGGTTTCAAAACAACACTTACATGTAACGACTAATGATGACTTAACGACTCAGTTAGATGTATATACATGTAGTGTATTATGTTGTAATAATACACTTTTGGAAGACTTCAAGACACATATCAAAGTACTTCTATTTAACAAAAATGCTTACAATTACGTTCTCGTTCAATTTCATCAACAATTCTACTCGTATGCAACCGTATTCGTACTCGTACAATACCCAGCTCCTAGACGTATATACTATTGGTATATACACATAATAATTTAGCTCTTAGCAGTCCTAGATAGTCAACAAACATGTGGAACCAACAATTAGACAACTAGCATGACTTATGAGCAAGGAAACAAAAACAAGAACTCTTTTTAACCCCACTCACCTTCACCACTCACCACCTACTCCATTTCACTTCCAATTTTCTTCCCAATTCTCTCTCAAAACACACACACTCTTCCATGAATGTCTAAGTTACTATTTTTCCAGCAAAAAACATCAAATATAAGCTTTGGTTATTACCTATAATCATCATAAAAACAATTACTCAAGAACACATCAAGAACACTTCCAAGTTTACAAGTTTACTTCCAAGTTTCCTAATCCATTCCTAGCAATCATCTAAGATCAAGAAACCATTGTTATTTATAGTAGTTTATCTTTCTAAATCAAGGTAATATTCATATTCAAGCTTTGATTCAATTTCTATAACTATAACTATCTTAATTCGAGTAATAATCTTACTTGAACTTGTTTTTGTGTCATGATTCTATTTCAAGAACTTCCAAGCCATCAAAGATCCTTTGAAGCTCAAGTTATTTTTTTCATCATTTCCAGTAGGTTTACCTACTAAACTTGAGGTAATAATGATGTTCATAACATCATTCGATTCATATATGTATAACTATCTTATTCGAAGATTTGAACATGTAATCACTAGAACATAGTTTAGTTAAATCTAAACTTGTTCGCAAACAAAGTTAATCCTTATAAATTGACATTTAAAATCAACTAAACAAATGTTCTATATCTATTTGATATTCTAACTTAATGATATAAAATCTGGAAACACGAAAAATACCGTAAAACCGGACATACGCCGTCGTAGTAACACCGCGGGATGTTTTGGGTTAGTTAATTAAAAACTATGATAAACTTTGATTTAAAAGTTGTTCTTATGAGAAAATGATTTTTCTTATGAACATGAAACTATATCCAAAAATCATGGTTAAACTCAAAGTGAAAGTATGTTTTTCAAAATGGTCATCAAGACGTCGTTCTTTCGACTGAAATGACTACCTTTACAAAAACGACTTGTAATCTATATTTCTGACTATAAACTTATACTTTTTCTGTTTTTATTCATAAACTTAAGTTCAATATGAAACCATAGCAACTTGAACCACTCAAAACGGATTTAAAGCGAAGAAGTTATGGGTAAAACAAGATTGGATAATTTTGCTTGATGTAGCTACGTGAAAATTGGTAACAAATCTATATTAATCATATCCTAGCTAACTTATATTGTATCATACATGTATTCTAATATATTATGAAATCTTGGGATATCATAGACACGTATGCAAATATTTTGACATATCATATCGACCAATGTATATATATTATTTGGAACAACCATAGACACTCTATATGCAGTAATGAATGAGTTATCTATACAGGGTTGAGGTTGATTCCAAAAATATATATACTTTAAGTTGTGATCTAGCCTGAGACGTGTATACACTGGGTCGTGAATTGATTCAAGATAATATATATCGATTTATTTCTGTACATCTAACTGTGGACAACTAGTTGTAGGTTACTAACGAGGACAGCTGACTTAATAAGCTTAAAACATTAAAACGTATTAAAAATGTTGTAAATATATTTTGAACATACTTTTATATATATGAACATATTTGTTATAGGTTCGTGAATCGACCAGTGGCCAAGTCTTACTTCCCGACGAAGTAAAAATCTGTGAAAGTGAGTTATAGTCCCACTTTTAAAATCTATTATTTTTTTGGGATGAGAATACATGCGATTTTATAAATGTTTTACAAAATAGACACAAGTAATCGAAAATACTTTCTATGTTGGATTATCGAACCGAATATGCCCCTTTTTAGCTTGGTAGCCTAAGAATTAGGGAAATAGCCCCTAATTGACGCGAATCCTAAAGATAGTTCTATTTGGCCCAACAAGCCTCATCCGAGTTACGGATGCTTTAGTACTTCGATTTATCATATCCGATGAGAGTCCCGGAATGATGGGGATATTCTATATGCATCTTGTTAAGGTCGGTTACCAGGTATTCAACATATGAATGATTTTTATCTCTATGCAGTTTGCGAAATGCCTGATATGAGATGTGTTATAAAAATGAAATCTTGTTGTCTATTATTATGATTTGATAATATGTAGGTTAAACCTATAACTCACTAACAATTTTGTTGACGTTTTAAGCATGTTTATTCTCAGGTGATTATTAAGAGCTTCCGCTGTTGCATACTAAAATAAGGACAAGATTTGGAGTCCATACGTATATGATATTGTGTAAAAACTGCATTCAAGAAACTTATTTTGATGTAATATATTCTTATTGTAAACCATTATGTAATGGTCGTGTGTAAACAGTATATTTTAGGTTATCATTATTTGATAATCTACGTAATGCTTTTTAAACCATTATCGATAAAATAAAGGTTATGGTTGTTTTAAAAATGAATGCAGACTTTGAAAAACGTCTCATATAGAGGTCAAAACCTCACGACAAAATCAATTAATATGGAACGTTTATAATCAGTATGAACGGGACATTTCAGTATTGGTGGTATTCACGAAAATAAAATAGATAAGAAAAAATGCAGCAGCCTTTTGATGGGTTCGATGGTTGCAGGTTATGGTGGTTTGAAGGGTATGAAGGTGGTGGTTTGTTGTTGTCACAGTAAACAAAACAGAAACGATATAGCTCAGCAATTTAAACATGTTGATTGTTGTTGTGGTGTTCGGGTGATTACAACAGAAAAAGAAGAAAACGAATAGGTTTTGTGGTGATCCAAAAGTATAGCATGAAATAATATTGGATTCGATGGTTGTTGTGGGTTTTGTGTTTGAAGTGAAGAGGTATAAGGTGGTGATTAATGGTTGTCTTGTTTATCGATTAGAACTAGGAAGTAGCAAGTCTTGATCATAGGTGGTGATTACTCGTTGGTGATTCTTCATGGTGGTTGTTCACAATGATAAAGATGGTGGAAGATGGTGGGTGGCGGTTGTAGGTGATAGTTGATCGAAGACAATGGTGGTGGGTGTCGCATAACAACTCAAAAAGTGGTTTTGTTGTGTGGTTTGTTTCTTAAACAGAAAAATAAATATCGCGAGTTAATGAGAGAAGGAAAGAAAGAAAGGTGGTGATGAATTTTCTTGTAACTGGTTCTATCTATATATGCATATTATATGTATGTATATATCATATTACTCTGTAACCAAGGTAATGGGGAACAATAGACAAAAGCTCAAACAGTGTTTTAATCTAATCATAAAGATCAATCAGTGACATGTCACTCAACTATACTTACGAATGAAAAATGAATCGCAAGGTGTTTGTCTTTTACATAATATAATAATAATAATAAATATTAAATTAATCAAATGTAAGGAAACGTGTAAACTCATTTAGCATAGTTCAGCAGCCTCTACTGACAGTTTTCAGGGACTGTGTATCGTGCACTATTTAAAATCAGTGGCGGATAAAAGTCTTCGGAATAATCCCAAATTTTTAGATTAACTATATTTATTTATTTTGGTCATTATGGTATAAAATTCGATCCTTAATTTGTTAAATAAAAATTACATCAACTGTCCCTCTCAATTCTGGGTAAAATATAAAATGTGCTAAAATTTAATAACTAGATCCTAAATACATTTTTAGTAAGCCTAAAATTTATAGAACTCATTTTCGGATCAACGTTTATTTTAAAATCATATAAGTTTGAATTAAACTTATCTAATTAATAATCAAAACGTCTAACGAGTATTACAATCATTTAATATTTATTTTAATATATTTTATTTATATATAGTTATGTTTTATATAATAATTATTATAATATTTTATTTTATTTTATTTTACATAGTAAATTCTAATAATTGAATCATATGCATTTCAAATTAATATATATATATATATATATATATATATATATATATATATATATATATATATATATATATATATATATATATATATATATATATATATATATATATTTGCACACAATTGTTCGTGAATCATCGGAAATGGTCAAAAGGCAAATGCATTCATGTAAACTTTTCCAAAGTTTTCGAGACTCAACATTACAGACTTTGCTTATCGTGTCGAAATCATATAAAGATTACGTTTAAATTTGGTCGAAAATTTCCGGGTCGTCACACCAAAGACTGTGAAGCATATTCGTCAATATTTGGGATTGCCAATTATTATCGAAGATTCATAAAAGATTTTTCCCTCCTTACTAAACCCCTTACAAAGTTAACTCACAAAGGGAAGAAGTTTGAGTGGTCCGAAGAACAGGAATATGCTTTCAAGATTCTGAAGGATAAATTAACCACAGCCCCGATTCTATCTTTACCTGAAGGTACTGATAATTTTGTTGTTTACTGTGATGCCTCGAAGCAAGGCTTTGGTTGTGTTTTAATGCAACGTGAAAAGGTTATTGCCTATGCATCTAGACAGTTGAAGAAACATGAGAAGAACTATACCACACATGACCTTGAGTTAGGTGGCGTGGTATTTGCATTAAAGATATGGAGAAATTATCTATATGGTACCCAATTTACGGTGTACACTGACCATAAAAGTCTTCGACACATCTTTGATCAGAAACATCTGAATATGAGGCAAAGCCGATGGCTCGAGTTATTGAATGATTATCACTGTGAGCTAAAATATCATCTTGGGAAGGCAAATGTGGTTGCCGATGCCCTTAGTCAAAAAGACAATGTTAAACGTGTTCATGCTTTAAACCTGAAAATCAAATCGAATCTTATATCACGAATCTATGAAGCTCAATTGGAAGCTATTAAACCAACACTTATCGAAGGTGAAGGACCTATCGGTTTCGAGAACCAACTCCAAGTGAAAGCTAATGGTACACGGTACTTTGGCAACAGAATTTGGGTTCCTCGCTTCGGTAATCTTCGTGAACTAGTCTTGGATGAAGCACATAAGACTAGATATTCTATTCATCCCAGTTCCAGTAAGATGTATCACGATGTGAAGGAATTCTACTAGTGGCCTAATATGAAAGCCGACATTTCTACTTATGTTAGTAAGTGTCTCACTTGTTTGAAAGTCAAGGCGGAACATCAAAAGCCTTCTGGTCTGTTGACACAACTCGATATCCCGCAGTGGAAGTGGGAATGTATCACTATGGATTTCGTTACTAAGTTGCCTAAGACTTCAAACGGTAACGATACTATTTGGGTCATAATTGATCGTCTTAATAAATCTGTACATTTCTTACCGATCAAGGAAACCGACAAGATGGAGAAATTGAAACAGCTTTATATTAAAGAGATTGTCTCACGTCATGGAGTTCCTATCTCGATTATTTCTGATCGCGACAGTCGATTCATTTCTAGATTCTGGAAAACCTTGCAATCTGCTCTTGGAACTCAACTCGGCATGAGTACAGCCTACCATCCACAAACTGATGGTCAAAGTGAATGAACTATTTAAACCATGGAAGATATGCTACGTGCTTGTGCAATCGATTTTGGCAAGGAATGAGATAGACATCTACCTTTAGCTGAATTTTCCTACAATAACAGTTATCACTCTAGCATTAAAGTCGCACCTTTTGAAGCTTTATACGGTCGGAAATGTAGATCCCCTATGTGTTGGGATGAACTTGAGGACAGACATTTAACTGGTCCTGAAATCATTCATGAAACTACCGAAAAGATCGTCCAGATTAAGCAACGATTAGAAACTGCCCGCAGCCGACAAAAGAGCTATGTCGATAAGAAGCGGAAGGATATAGAATTCCAAGTTAGAGATAAAGTCATGTTGAAAGTATCCCTTTGGAAAGGTGTAGTCTGCTTGGGAAACGAAGTAAACTCAGTCCACGATATGTTGGACCTTTCACAATCACTCAAAGAGTTGGTCCCTTGGCGTACCGATTAGAACTAGTAACTGAACTTAGCCAAGTACATGATGTGTTTCATGTCTCGAATCTTAAAAGGTGTCTTGCTGATGACACACTTGTTATTCCTTTGGATGATATCCGCATTGATGAGCAAATGCCCTTCGTTGAAGAACCTATAGAAATCATGGAAGGAGAGGTCAAACAAATGTGTAAAAGCAACATACCTATCGTTAAAGTCTGTTGGAATTCGCATAGAGGCCCTGAATATACCTGGGAACGTAAGGACCAAATGATACGGAAATATCCCCATCTCTTCTCAAACGCTGATGCATCCGAGAAGTCTACCTAAAAGTTCGGGACGAAGTTTCTAATAACGGGGAGGTACTATAACGACCCTCATTTTTCCATTCTATAATTTTCCAATATTAAATGCCCAAACAATAATTAAAAACTTAATGATTAAACTTTAATCAATAATTGTTAAGTATTGAAAATTATAAAACATATTAATTAACTTAGTGCAATAATTGACAAGTTAATAAAAGATGGAAATAATAATTTAATTAACTTCCACGAACAAAATGTAATAAACAAAAACTTAATGTACGTAACTAATTAATCTTAAACAAGTTTGGAATTATTTAAGCTAATCTAAAGTACAAGGTTTAAAACGAAAAAGTTCCAAACCCTAATCCTCCTAACCCTAGCCGAATTTTTTAATAAAAACAAAGGGAAAATGACCATCCTACCCCTCAAAATTTCGGCCACCTTTATCACCTCCCATGCAAACCCTAACTTGTTCCCTAAGTACTCTTAACCTAAACCCTAATTCTATAATTTTCTAACCTCAACTATAAATAGGGACCTAGGCTAATGCAATTCATGTACCAAATCATTCTATTATCCTCTCTTAAAAAATCAATCTCTCCCTCTCCTTTCTCTTGGATTTTCGGCCAAGACACCACACCACCACCATCTTCAAAGTTTTCAAGTGATCTTCAAGCTTGATCTTCGTGTTCATCAAGATCTTCAAGGTGTTCTTGTTATTCGGATTGATTTGATCTTCATCTTCAAGTCATCATCATCTTTTCTTGTTAATCTTCATCATCATTCATCAAGGTAAAAACCCTAGATCCAAATCTTTTAAATTCTATCTTTTGATTCATGTTTATGTTCATAATCATATTCATGTTCTTGATCTTATTCATAATCATATTCATATTGTTCATGTAAAAAAATATATAATATATATATGCATATACATACACGATTGTAAAAAAAGTTTTTTTTTTTGGTTTGATCTTAAAAACCCTAAAAGATTATCAAAGATTTGTTAATGTTTAAAAAGGGAAACAAGATATGTACATGCTATAAATAGGTACACCATGTATATATGTAAAAAAAATATATATATATATTTATGTATGTGGCTGAAAATTAAAAAAAAAAATTTGTTAGATCTTCAAAAACCTAGAGATTTGTTAAAGATTTTGTTAGTGTTTAAAGAGGTAACATGATATATACATACTAAATATAGATACACCATACATATATGTAAAAAGAAATATATATATATATATATATATATATATATATATATATATATATATATATATATATATATATATATATATATATATATATATATATATATATATATATATATATATATATAGTATATATATATATACTATATATATATATATATACATCGACACATATGTATAAAAAAATAATAATAAAAACTATATATATACATATACACGATACATATACATATATACATATTAAATACTTAAAACCCTAATTAACCTAACCCTAATTTATTAAACCCTAATAATCATTACCTAATCATTACTTTACTAAACCCTAAACCTAATACTACTTTAATACTATTAAACATTTATTACTTAAACCCTAATCATTTATTTATTATTATTACTTAACTACTCTAATTAATTAAAACCCTAATACTACTTATACTACTACTTAACACTTATACACTTATACTACTACTTAACACTTACACTATTACTAACACTTATAATATACTACTTATAGTATAACATGCGATTACAATAGTCATTCATGATAACGTTAGGATTACTCGAACGTCAACGCTACTTAAGGCCTAGGGTGATCCTTGGTACCCCTATGGGACGCTTGTGGATCTCGAATGCCAAACTTAGATTTTGGTCAAGAAATCCTGGGCTAACTGGTAACAATTGGTCATTCTGGTGAATCTGCGGTGGAATAGATGTTTGGGTATGGTGCACAATGTCAAACCCGACTATAGTAATCATACACTTGGTTACTTTCACACTTAATAAGTGGTAGACTTATTAAGGACAACTCACTAGTGTTCCATACTAACTTACTAAAAGTGGAAACTTACTTAAAATGGAAACTTAGTAAAACGTACTATACTTAAACACTTGCATACTTAAACCTAAATTTGGGCAAGACATTTAACTACTCTTAAATGTCATTAGGTTGACTTTCTGCTCACGATCATCCAACTCATTTATCTTTCTATTCCAAGGAATAACTCTTCTCCTACTTACTAAGGTGAAATCATAGCCCCACTCTTTATTGCATGCAATTTATTTAACTTTTCGGGGTGAGACACATGCTACTTTTACTATTTACAATTTAGACACAAGTACCAACTGTTAAACTATGCTATACCTGGCTATGTCCAACCAAGTCCCTACAGTGATATTTTTAATTGCTCGTTAAATGCATTCTTAATTATTGGGGGTAGGCCTATCGGGAGTAACATCCCCGATACATTTGACTAAGTCTTTGTATTACTTAATAATGAAATTAAACCAACAAAGACTGAACAACTTGTCATTGGGGCAAACTTAAACGTTTAGTTTAAATATCACGAACTGGCATAACTTTTTAATCTGCTAGATCAACTTTATAAACAAAAATCTTGTGGTCTAAAACAACGGTCAAACATATCTGTTAAACCTATGATTTCACTCAACCATTTTTGGTTGACACTTTAGCATGTTTTGTCTCAGGTGCTGATTGATCAAGTTTACTTACCTACTGCTTATGTGATGCTACTTGGACTTAGGATTAAGAACTATCGCATTTATTATTCTCGCATTTGAAACATTTACTTTATTGAAATTTCAATTCTTGTAACGACATTTCATTTTCCGCTGCGTACTCAATAAAGTTTGTTTTTATCATATAGTATTGTTCTCGTATATTATAATATGTTGGTTTATTTGATATTAAGTCACATTTCACCCAGGCCCTAACAGGGAGTGTGATAGGTAGTTTGCGAGTTCCCGATAATGTTGTTTTCAGAAGCTCGCACCCAACACTCGGCTAAAATTTGACTTTCTTCATCATCATCAGACTACATAACCTTTGCCGGTATTCCTTTTTCACGCGACTTGTGAAGCGAACCATCCTAATCCATAAGGATGAATACAATAACATATGGTACATTGCGAGGTATTTGACCTCTATATGATACATTTTACAAACATTACATTCGTTTTTAAAAGACAAACTTTCATTACATCGAGATTTGACAGGCATGCATACCAATTCATAATATCCAGACTATAAATGACCTAATATGTCATTTACTTAATAATAATCTTTATTGAACTCAACGACTTGAATGCAACGCCTTTTGAAATATGCCATGAATGACTCCCAGTAATATCTTTAAAATGAGCAAATGCACAGCGGAAGATTTTTTTTCATATCTGAGAATAAACATGCTTTAAAGTGTCAACCAAAAGGTTGGTGAGTTCATTAGTTTATTATAAACATTCATTTCCATCATTTTAATAGACCACAAGATTTCAGATATTTAATTGTACACGTAACCCGAGTACATAATAACACGCTTAACCCGCGAATTAAAATTCATTCATATAGTGAACACCTGGTAATCGACATTAACAAAACGCATCTAAAATATCCCCGTCATTCCGAGACTCTCATCGGACATGATAAATCGAAGTACTAAAGCATCCATAACCCGAATGGGGTTTGTTAGGCCCAATAGATCTATCTTTAGGATTCACGTCAATTAGGGTGTCTGTTCCCTAATTCTTAGATTACCAGACTAAAAAGGGTGATATTCGATTCGATAATCCAACCATAGAATGTAGTTTCGATTACTTGTGTCTATTTCATAAAACATTTATAAAAGCAGCGCTTGTATTCTCAGTTCCAAAAATATATATTGCAAAAGCATTTAAAAATGGAGCAAATGAAACTCACGGTACGATATTTTGTAGTAAAAATATGCATACGACTTGAACTGAACAATGCAGGGTTGGCCTCAGATTCACGAACCTATATCATTTATATATATATATATATATATATATATATATATATATATATATATATATATATATATATATATATATATATATATATATATATATATATTAACACATATAATTGTAATCGAATAAATATATTTTATTATTAGTGATGTAATTTATATATTTAATAATTTATAAATTTCATTATTTATATATTTTATTTTATATATATAATTTTTAATATAGTTAAGTTATGTGTATTAAGTACATTTATATATATATATATATATAATCTTTACTTATAACCTTATTAACATCATTAAAACCTTTATTTTCATAATCAATATTATTTTAATAAATGACATAGATATTACTTGATAATATAAATAATGATAGTTTTAATGGTAATAAATTAATAATTTTTGTAAAAATGATAATGATAATAATACTTATAATAATAATAATAATGATAATAATAATAATAATATAATGATAATAATAATAATAATACTATTATTAGTAATAATAATAACTAAATGATAGTTTTAATAATAAATGTCAATTTTAATAATATTAATCATAATAGTAATAATAATAATTAATTAATAATAATAATTATATGTTTATCATAATCATAACTATAATATATATATAAATCAAAATTACCAATATCGAAAATAAAAAGATTGAATTATAGTTTATACCCTTCGAGAGAACGAGAGATCGAATGATCGAGTGTGATCGTGGTGAAATCGAACAGAAAACAAACAGGGTTATTGAAATGTCCCGTTCTTATTGATTAAAAACGTTCCATATTAATTGATTTCGTTGCGAGGTTTTGACCTCTATATGAGACGTTTTTCAAAGACTGCATTCATTTTAAAACAAACCATAACCTTTATTTCATCAATAAAGGTTTAAAAAGCTTTACGTAGATTATCAAATAATGATAATCTAAAATATCCTGTTTACACACGACCATTACATAATGGTTTACAATACAAATATGTTACAACAAAATAAGTTTCTTGAATGCAGTTTTTACACAATATCATACAAACATGGACTCTAAATCTCGTCCTTATTTAAGTATGCGACAGCGGAAGCTCTTAATAATCACCTGAGAATAAACATGCTTAAAACGTCAACAAAAATGTTGGTGAGTTATAGGTTTAACCTATATATATCAAATCATAATAATAGACCACAAGATTTCATATTTCAATACACATCCCATACATAGAGATAAAAGTCATTCATATGGTGAACACCTGGTAACCGACATTAACAAGATGCATATATAAGAATATCCCCATCATTCTGGGACACCCTTCGGATATGATATAAATTTCGAAGTACTAAAGCATCCGGTACTTTGGATGGGGCTTGTTGTGCCCGATAGATCTATCTTTAGGATTCGCGTCAATTAGGGTGTCTGTTCCCTAATTCTTAGATTACCAGACTTAATAAAAAGGGGCATATTCGATTTCGATAATTCAACCATAGAATGTAGTTTCACGTACTTGTGTCTATTTTGTAAATCATTTATAAAACCTGCATGTATTCTCATCCCAAAAATATTAGATTTTAAAAGTGGGACTATAACTCACTTTCACAGATTTTTACTTCGTCGGGAAGTAAGACTTGGCCACTGGTTGATTCACGAACCTATAACAATATATACATATATATATCAAAGTATGTTCAAAATATATTTACAACACTTTTAATATATTTTGATGTTTTAAGTTTATTAAGTCAGCTGTCCTCGTTAGTAACCTACAACTAGTTGTCCACAGTTAGATGTACAGAAATAAATCGATAAATATTATCTTGAATCAATCCACGACCCAGTGTATACGTATCTCAGTATTGATCACAACTCAAACTATATATATTTTGGAATCAACCTCAACCCTGTATAGCTAACTCCAACATTCACATATAGAGTGTCTATGGTTGTTCCGAAATATATATAGATTTGTCGACATGATAGGTCGAAATATTGTATACGTGTCTATGGTACCTCAAGATTACATAATATTCAATACAAGTTGATTAAGTTATGGTT
Organism: Rutidosis leptorrhynchoides; assembly: GCF_046630445.1. Lineage (NCBI taxonomy): Eukaryota > Viridiplantae > Streptophyta > Magnoliopsida > Asterales > Asteraceae > Rutidosis > Rutidosis leptorrhynchoides. The sequence goes on along the minus strand of NC_092333.1, from coordinate 124,467,400 downwards.
GGAATAGATTTTTTACCAATTTTCACGTAGCTAAAATGAGAAAAATTATCCAATCTTGTTTTACCCATAACTTCTTCATTTTAAATCCGTTTTGAGTGAATCAAATTGCTATGGTTTCATATTGAACTCTATTTTATGAATCTAAACAGAAAAGTATAGGTTTATAGTCGTAAAAATAAGTTACAAGTCGTTTTTGTAAAGGTAGTCATTTCAGTCGAAAGAACGACGTCTAGATGACCATTTTAGAAAACATACTTCCACTTTGAGTTTAACCATAATTTTTGGATATAGTTTCATGTTCATAATAAAAATCATTTTCTCAGAATAACAACTTTTAAATCAAAGTTTATCATAGTTTTTAATTAACTAACCCAAAACAGCCCGCGGTGTTACTACGACGGCGTAAATCCGGTTTTACGGTGTTTTTCGTGTTTTCAGGTTTTAAATCATTAAGTTAGCATATCATATAGATATAGAAAATGTGTTTAGTTGATTTTAAAAGTCAAGTTAGAAGGATTAACTTTTGTTTGCGAACAAGTTTAGAATTAACTAAACTATGTTCTAGTGATTACAAGTTTAAACCTTCGAATAAGATAGCTTTATATGTATGAATCGAATAATGTTATGAACATCATTACTACCTTAAGTTCCTTGGATAAACCTACTGGAAAAGAGAAAAATGGATCTAGCTTCAACGGATCCTTGGATGGCTCGAAGTTCTTGAAGCAGAATCATGACACGAAAACAAGTTCAAGTAAGATCATCACTTGAAATAAGATTGTTATAGTTATAGAAATTGAACCAAAGTTTGAATGTGATTATTACCTTGTATTAGAATGATAACCTACTGTAAGAAACAAAGATTTCTTGAGGTTGGATGATCACCTTACAAGATTGGAAGTGAGCTAGCAAACTTGAAAGTATTCTTGATTTTATGTAACTAGAACTTGTAAAATATATGAAGAACACTTAGAACTTGAAGATAAAACTTGAGAGAGATTAATTAGATGAAGAAAATTGAAGAATTAAAGTGTTTGTAGGTGTTTTTGGTCGTTGGTGTATGGATTAGATATAAAGGATATGTAATTTTGTTTTCATGTAAATAAGTCATGAATGATTACTCATATTTTTGTAATTTTATGAGATATTTCATGCTAGTTGCCAAATGATGGTTCCCACATGTGTTAGGTGACTCACATGGGCTGCTAAGAGCTGATCATTGGAGTGTATATACCAATAGTACATACATCTAAAAGCTGTGTATTGTACGAGTACGAATACGGGTGCATACGAGTAGAATTGTTGATGAAACTGAACGAGGATGTAATTGTAAGCATTTTTGTTAAGTAGAAGTATTTTGATAAGTGTCTTGAAGTCTTTCAAAAGTGTATGAATACATATTAAAACACTACATGTATATACATTTTAACTGAGTCGTTAAGTCATCGTTAGTTGTTACATGTAAATGTTGTTTTGAAACCTTTAGGTTAACGATCTTGTTAAATGTTGTTAACCCAATGTTTATAATATCAAAAGAGATTTTAAATTATTATATTATCATGATATTATGATGTACGAATATCTCTTAATATGATATATATACATTAAATGTAGTTACAACGATAATCGTTACATATATGTCTCGTTTCAAAATCATTAAGTTAGTAGTCTTGTTTTTACATATGTAGTTCATTGTTAATATACTTAATGATATGTTTACTTATCATAATATCATGTTAACTATATATCTAACCATATATATGTCATCATATAGTTTTTACAAGTTTTTACGTTCGTGAATCACCGGTCAACTTGGATGGTCAATTGTCTATATGAAACCTATTTCAGTTAATCAAGTCTTAACAAGTTTGATTGCTTAACATGTTGGAAACATTTAATCATGTAAATATAAATCTCAATTAATATATATAAACATGGAAAAGTACGGGTCACTACAGTACCTACCCGTTAAATAAATTTCGTCCCGAAATTTTAAGCTGTTGAAGGTGTTGATGAATCTTCTGGAAATAGATGCGGGTATTTCTTCTTCATCTGATCTTCACGCTCCCAGGTGAACTCGGGTCCTATACGAGCATTCCATCAAACCTTAACAATTGGTATCTTGTTTTGCTTAAGTCTTTTAACCTCACGATCCATTATTTCGACGGGTTCTTCGATGAATTGAAGTTTTTCGTTGATTTGGATTTCATCTAACGGAATAGTGAGATCTTCTTTAGCAAAACATTTCTTCAAATTCGAGACGTGGAAAGTGTTATGTACAGCCGCGAGTTGTTGAGGTAACTCTAGTCGGTAAGCTACTGGTCCGACACGATCAATAATCTTGAATGGTCCAATATACCTTGGATTTAATTTCCCTCGTTTACCAAATCGAACAACGCCTTTCCAAGGTGCAACTTTAAGCATGACCATCTCTCCAATTTCAAATTCTATATCTTTTCTTTTAATGTCAGTGTAGCTCTTTTGTCGACTTTGGGCGGTTTTCAACCGTTGTTGAATTTGGATGATCTTCTCGGTAGTTTCTTGTATAATCTCCGGACCCGTAATTTGTCTATCCCCCACTTCACTCCAACAAATCGGAGACCTGCACTTTCTACCATAAAGTGCTTCAAACGGCGCCATCTCAATGCTTGAATGGTAGCTGTTGTTGTAGGAAAATTCTGCTAATGGTAGATGTCGATCCCAACTGTTTCCGAAATCAATAACACATGCTCGTAGCATGTCTTCAAGCGTTTGTATCGTCCTTTCGCTCTGCCCATCAGTTTGTGGATGATAGGCAGTACTCATGTGTAGACGAGTTCCTAATGCTTGCTGTAATGTCTGCCAGAATCTTGAAATAAATCTGCCATCCCTATCAGAGATAATAGAGATTGGTATTCCATGTATGGAGATGACTTCCTTCAAATACAGTCTTGCTAACTTCTCCATCTTGTCATCTTCTCTTATTGGCAGGAAGTGTGCTGATTTGGTGAGACGATCAACTATTACCCAAATAGTATCAAAACCACTTGCAGTCCTTGGCAATTTAGTGATGAAATCCATGGTAATGTTTTCCCATTTCCATTCCGGGATTTCGGGTTGTTGAAGTAGACCTGATGGTTTCTGATGCTCAGCTTTGACCTTAGAACACGTCAAACATTCTCCTATGTATTTAGCAACATCGGCTTTCATACCCGGCCACCAAAAATGTTTCTTGAGATCCTTGTACATCTTCCCCGTTCCAGGATGTATTGAGTATCTGGTTTTATGAGCTTCTCTAAGTACCATTTCTCTCATATCTCCAAATTTTGGTACCCAAATCCTTTCAGCCCTATACCGGGTTCCGTCTTCCTGAATATTAAGATGCTTCTCCGATCCCTTGGGTATTTCATCCTTTAAATTTTCCTCTTTTAAAACTCCTTGTTGCGCCTCCCTTATTTGAGTAGTAAGGTTATTATGAATCATTATATTCATAGATTTTACTCGAATGGGTTCTCTGTCCTTCCTGTTCAAGGCATCGGCTACCACATTTGCCTTTTCCGGGTGGTAACGAATCTCAAAGTCGTAATCATTCAATAATTCAATCCACCTACGCTGCCTCATATTCAGTTGTTTCTGATTAAATATGTGTTAAAGACTTTTGTGGTCGGTATATATAATACTTTTGACCCCATATAAGTAGTGCCTCCAAGTCTTTAATGCAAAAACAACCGCGCCTAATTCCAAATCATGCGTCGTATAATTTTGTTCGTGAATCTTCAATTGTCTAGACGCATAAGCAATCACCTTCGTTCGTTGCATTAATACACAACCGAGACCTTGCTTTGATGCGTCACAATAAATCACAAAATCATCATTCCCTTCAGGCAATGACAATATAGGTGCCGTAGTTAGCTTTTTCTTCAATAACTGAAACGCTTTCTCTTGTTCATCATTCCATTCAAATTTCTTCCCTTTATGCGTTAATACAGTCAAGGGTTTTGCTATTCTGGAAAAGTCTTGGATGAACCTTCTGTAGTAACCAGCTAGTCCTAAAAACTGGCGTATGTGTTTCGGAGTTTTCGGGGTTTCCCACTTTTCAACAGTTTCTATCTTTGCCGGATCCACCTTAATACCTTCTTTGTTCACTATGTGACCGAGGAATTGAACTTCTTCCAACCAAAATGCACACTTTGAAAACTTAGCGTACAATTCTTCCTTCCTCAATACTTCTAACACCTTTCTCAAATGTTCACCATGTTCTTGGTCATTCTTTGAGTAAATAAGTATGTCATCAATGAAAACAATGACAAACTTGTCAAGGTATGGTCCACACACTCGGTTCATAAGGTCCATGAACACAGCTGGTGCATTAGTTAAACCAAACGGCATGACCATAAACGCGTAATGACCGTAACGTGTTCTGAAAGCAGTCTTTGGAATATCATCTTCTTTCACCCGCATTTGATGATACCCGGAACGTAAGTCAATCTTTGAATAAATAGACGAGCCTTGTAGTTGATCAAATAAGTCGTCGATTCTCGGTAGTGGGTAGCGGTTCTTGATGGTAAGTTTGTTCAACTCTCGGTAGTCGATACACAACCTGAATGTACCATCTTTCTTCTTGACAAACAAAACAGGAGCTCTCCACGGTGATGTGCTTGGTCGAATGAAACCACGCTCTAAAAGTTCTTGTAATTTGCTTTGCAGTTCTTTCATCTCACTGGGTGCGAGTCTGTAAGGAGCACGAGCTATTGGTGCAGCTCCTGGTACAAGATCTATTTGAAATTCAACAGATCGATGTGGGGGTAATCCCGATAATTCTTTCGGAAATACATCGGGAAATTCTTTTGCAATGGGAATATCATTGATGCTCTTTTCTTCAGTTTGTACTTTCTCGACGTGTGCTAGAACAGCATAGCAACCTTTTCTTATTAGTTTTTGTGCCTTCAAATTACTAATAAGATGTAGCTTCGTGTTGCCCTTTTCTCCGTACACCATTAAGGGTTTTCCTTTTTCTCGTATAATGCGAATTGCATTTTTGTAACAAACGATCTCTGCTTTCACTTCTTTCAACCAGTCCATACCGATTATCACATCAAAACTCCCTAACTCTACTGGTATCAAGTCAATCTTAAATGTTTCACTAACCAGTTTAATTTCTCGATTCCGACATATATTATCTGCTGAAATTAATTTACCATTTGCTAATTCGAGTAAAAATTTACTATCCAAAGGCGTCAATGGACAACTTAATTTAGCACAAAAATCTCTACTCATATAGCTTCTATCCGCACCCGAATCAAATAAAACGTAAGCAGATTTATTGTCAATAAGAAACGTACCCGTAACAAGCTCCGGGTCTTCCTGTGCCTCTGCCGCATTAATATTGAAAACTCTTCCACGGCCTTGTCCATTCGTGTTCTCCTGGTTCGGGCAATTTCTAATAATGTGGCCCGGTTTTCCACATTTATAACAAACTACATTGGCATAACTTGCTCCGACACTACTTGCTCCGCCATTACTCATTCCGACACCATTTGTTCCTTTCGTTCTATTAACCCCTGGTCCGTAGACCTCACACTTCGCCGCGCTATGACCATTTATTTTACACTTGTTGCAAAATTTAGTGCAGAACCCCGAGTGATTCTTTTCACACCTTTGGCATAGCTGCTTCTGATTGTTGTTGTTGTTGTTGTTGCGGTTATTATTGTTGTTGGGATGATTGTTGTAGTTGTTGTTGTTGTTGTTGTTGTTGTTGTTATTGTTGTTGTTGTTGTTGGGCCGTTTGTTGTAGTTGCGATTGATGTTGCGATTGTTGGGATAATTGTTGCGATTATTGTTGTAATTGCTGTTGTTGTTGTATTGGTGATTCTTATCACCGTTTTCCTCCCACTTTCTTTTGACTTGCTTCACATTGGCCTCTTCAGCAGTCTGTTCTTTAATTCTTTCTTCAATCTGGTTCACTAGTTTGTGAGTCATTCTACATGCCTGTTGTATAGAGATGGGCTCGTGTGAACTTATATCTTCTTGGATTCTTTCAAGTAATCCTTTCACAAACGCATCGATCTTCTCTTCCTCATCTTCGAATGCTCCCGGACACAATAGGCACAATTCTGTGAATCGTCTTTCATACGTGGTAATATCAAATCCTTGGGTTCGTAACCCTCTAAGTTCTGTCTTGAGCTTATTGACCTCGGTTCTGGGACGGTACTTCTCGTTCATCAAGTGCTTGAATGCTGACCACGGTAGTGCGTACGCATTGTCTTGTCCCATTTGCTCTAGATAGGTATTCCACCATGTTAACGCAGAACCTGTGAAGGTATGCGTAGCGTACTTTACTTTGTCCTCTTCAGTACACTTACTTATGGCAAACACCGATTCAACCTTCTCGGTCCACCGTTTCAATCCGATCGGTCCTTCGGTTCCATCAAATTCCAAAGGTTTGCAGGCAGTGAATTCTTTGTAGGTGCATCCTACACGATTTCCTGTACTGCTAGATCCAAGGTTATTGTTGGTATGTAGCGCAACCTGTACTGCAGCTATGTTTGAATCTAGAAAAGTACGGAATTCCTCTTCATTCATATTCACGGTGTGTCGAGTAGTCGGTGCCATTTCCTTCAAAATAGTCAAATGGAACAAGTTAATCAAACAGAATATTAAGAGTAGTTAATAGTATTTCGTAGCATAATATGAACTCATTTATAAAAGCTTTTTCTTCATATTAGCATTTTATAAGTTTAAATTCGGGTAGTATCTACCCGTTAAGTTCATACTTAGTAGCTAATATACAATTCAACTACTACAATTCTATATGAAAAACTGATTATAATAATATTTCGCGTTCAAACTTTTACACAATATTTTACAAACTTACAATACCACTTATTTTACATATAGCATGAAATATAGCACACAATAAATTTGATACAAGATGGTTGTGAAGATAATTCTAGCTAGTACACAAGTCGTTCAGCAAAGGCAATAAAGACACGTAATTCATACGTCCAGAAACAAGTCATGCATTCTGGTTTTACTAGGATTACTTCCCATCCTTGGTCTTGTGGAACATAACCGTTATGGCCGTTGATAAGACAGCGTGTTGTAACGTCGTCAAAGGGACGAGGGTTACGTAATGTCCAACAGTCCCGTAACAATCTAAAAACCTCATTTCTTACCCCAATTACCGACTCCGTCACTTGTGGGAACGTTTTGTTTAATAGTTGTAGCCCGATGTTCTTGTTCTCACTTTGGTGAGAAGCGAACATTACTAACCCGTAAGCATAACATGCTTCTTTATGTTGCATGTTAGCCGCTTTTTCTAAATCACGAAGTCCTATATTCGGATATACTGAGTCAAAATAATTTCTTAACCCGTTGCGTAAAATAGCATTTGGGTTCCCCGCAATATATGCGTCAAAGTAAACACATCGTAACTTATGGATTTCCCAATGTGATATTCCCCATCTTCCGAACGAAAGCCTTTTATAAACCAAGGCATTCTTGGAACGTTCTTCGAATGTCTTACAAACTGATCTCGCCTTAAATAGTTGTGCCGAAGAATTCTGAACGACTCTAGACAAGATTTCATCAATCATGTCTCCGGGTAGGTCTCTTAAAATATTGGGTTGTCTATCCATTTTGTGTTTTTATACTGTAAAATAGACAAGAGTTAGATTCATAAAAAAAAAAATACTTATTAATACAAGCAATTTTTACATATATCATAAAGCATAAGCACACTATATTACATATATTACACCACACGAATACAACTATCTTATTCCGACTCGCTTGTTTCTTCTTCTTTGGTTTTGGTTCGTTTTGCCAAGTTTCTAGGGATATATGATGTTCCCCTAATACGAGCCGTCGTGATCCACATTGGTTTAGAAAAACCTGGTGGTTTAGAGGTTCCCGGGTCATTGTTACAACTTAAGGACTTCAGGGGTTAACGATACATATAAAGTTCATCGGGGTTGGAATTAGATTTCTCTATTTTTATGCCCTTTCCCTTATTATTTTCTTTTGCCTTTTTAAATTCAGTTGGGGTAATTTCTATAACATCATCGGAATTCTCGTCGGAATCCAATTCATCGGAGAATTGGTAATCCTCCCAATATTTTGCTTCCTTGGCGGAAACACCATTGACCATAATTAACCTTGGTCGGTTGGTTGAGGATTTTCTTTTACTTAACCGTTTTATTATTTCCCCCACCGGTTCTATTTCTCCATCCGGTTCCAATTCTTCTTCCGGTTCCGATTCTTCTTCCGGTTCCGACTCTTCTTCCGGTTCCTCTTCGGGAACTTGTGAATCAGTCCACGAATCATTCCAATTTACATTTGACACTTCATTATTATTAGGTGAGTCAATGGGACTTGTTCTAGAGGTAGACATCTATCACATAATATCAAACGCATTAAGAGATTAATATATCACATAATATTCACATGTTAAAAATATATAGTTTCCAACAAAATTTGTTAAGCAATCATTTTTCAAGTAAACACGGTCGAAGTCCAGACTCACTAATGCATCCTAACAAACTCGATAAGACACACTAATGCAAAATTCTGGTTCTCTAAGACCAACGCTCGGATACCAACTGAAATGTCCCGTTCTTATTGATTAAAAACGTTCCATATTAATTGATTTCGTTGCGAGGTTTTGACCTCTATATGAGACGTTTTTCAAAGACTGCATTCATTTTAAAACAAACCATAACCTTTATTTCATCAATAAAGGTTTAAAAAGCTTTACGTAGATTATCAAATAATGATAATCTAAAATATCCTGTTTACACACGACCATTACATAATGGTTTACAATACAAATATGTTACAACAAAATAAGTTTCTTGAATGCAGTTTTTACACAATATCATACAAACATGGACTCTAAATCTCGTCCTTATTTAAGTATGCGACAGCAGAAGCTCTTAATAATCACCTGAGAATAAACATGCTTAAAACGTCAACAAAAATGTTGGTGAGTTATAGGTTTAACCTATATATATCAAATCATAATAATAGACCACAAGATTTCATATTTCAATACACATCCCATACATAGAGATAAAAGTCATTCATATGGTGAACACCTGGTAACCGACATTAACAAGATGCATATATAAGAATATCCCCATCATTCCGGGACACCCTTCGGATATGATATAAATTTCGAAGTACTAAAGCATCCGGTACTTAGGATGGGGCTTGTTGGGCCCGATAGATCTATCTTTAGGATTCGCGTCAATTAGGGTGTCTGTTCCCTAATTCTTAGATTACCAGACTTAATAAAAAGGGGCATATTCGATTTCGATAATTCAACCATAGAATGTAGTTTCACGTACTTGTGTCTATTTTGTAAATCATTTATAAAACCTGCATGTATTCTCATCCCAAAAATATTAGATTTTAAAAGTGGGACTATAACTCACTTTCACATATTTTTACTTCGTCGGGAAGTAAGACTTGGCCACTGGTTGATTCACGAACCTATAACAATATATACATATATATATCAAAGTATGTTCAAAATATATTTACAACACTTTTAATATATTTTGATGTTTTAAGTTTATTAAGTCAGCTGTCCTCGTTAGTAACCTACAACTAGTTGTCCACAGTTAGATGTACAGAAATAAATCGATAAATATTATCTTGAATCAATCCACGACCCAGTGTATACGTATCTCAGTATTGATCACAACTCAAACTATATATATTTTGGAATCAACCTCAACCCTGTATAGCTAACTCCAACATTCACATATAGAGTGTCTATGGTTGTTCCGAAATATATATAGATGTGTCGACATGATAGGTCGAAATATTGTATACGCGTCTATGGTATCTCAAGATTACATAATATTCAATACAAGTTGATTAAGTTATGGTTGGAATAGATTTGTTACCAATTTTCACGTAGCTAAAATGAGAAAAATTATCCAATCTTGTTTTACCCATAACTTCTTCATTTTAAATCCGTTTTGAGTGAATCAAATTGCTATGGTTTCATATTGAACTCTATTTTATGAATCTAAACAGAAAAGTATAGGTTTATAGTCGTAAAAATAAGTTACAAGTCGTTTTTGTAAAGGTAGTCATTTCAGTCGAAAGAACGACGTCTAGATGACCATTTTAGAAAACATACTTCCACTTTGAGTTTAACCATAATTTTTGGATATAGTTTCATGTTCATAATAAAAATCATTTTCTCAGAATAACAACTTTTAAATCAAAGTTTATCATAGTTTTTAATTAACTAACCCAAAACAGCCCGCGGTGTTACTACGACGGCGTAAATCCGGTTTTACGGTGTTTTTCGTGTTTCCAGGTTTTAAATCATTAAGTTAGCATATCATATAGATATAGAACATGTGTTTAGTTGATTTTAAAAGTCAAGTTAGAAGGATTAACTTTTGTTTGCGAACAAGTTTAGAATTAACTAAACTATGTTCTAGTGATTACAAGTTTAAACCTTCGAATAAGATAGCTTTATATGTATGAATCGAATAATGTTATGAACATCATTACTACCTTAAGTTCCTTGGATAAACCTACTGGAAAAGAGAAAAATGGATCTAGCTTCAACGGATCCTTGGATGGCTCGAAGTTCTTGAAGCAGAATCATGACACGAAAACAAGTTCAAGTAAGATCATCACTTGAAATAAGATTGTTATAGTTATAGAAATTGAACCAAAGTTTGAATGTGATTATTACCTTGTATTAGAATGATAACCTACTGTAAGAAATAAAGATTTCTTGAGGTTGGATGATCACCTTACAAGATTGGAAGTGAGCTAGCAAACTTGAAAGTATTCTTGATTTTATGTAACTAGAACTTGTAAAATATATGAAGAATACTTAGAACTTGAAGATAGAACTTGAGAGAGATCAATTAGATGAAGAAAATTGAAGAATGAAAGTGTTTGTAGGTGTTTTTGGTCGTTGGTGTATGGATTAGATATAAAGGATATGTAATTTTGTTTTCATGTAAATAAGTCATGAATGATTACTCATATTTTTGTAATTTTATGAGATATTTCATGCTAGTTGCCAAATGATGGTTCCCACATGTGTTAGGTGACTCACATGGGCTGCTAAGAGCTGATCATTGGAGTGTATATACCAATAGTACATACATCTAAAAGCTGTGTATTGTACGAGTACGAATACGGGTGCATACGAGTAGAATTGTTGATGAAACTGAACGAGGATGTAATTGTAAGCATTTTTGTTAAGTAGAAGTATTTTGATAAGTGTCTTGAAGTCTTTCAAAAGTGTATGAATACATATTAAAACACTACATGTATATACATTTTAACTGAGTCGTTAAGTCATCGTTAGTCGTTACATGTAAATGTTGTTTTGAAACCTTTAGGTTAACGATCTTGTTAAATGTTGTTAACCCAATGTTTATAATATCAAAAGAGTTTTTAAATTATTATATTATCATGATATTATGATGTACGAATATCTCTTAATATGATATATATACATTAAATGTCGTTACAACGATAATCGTTACATATATGTCTCGTTTCAAAATTATTAAGTTAGTAGTCTTGTTTTTACATATGTAGTTCATTGTTAATATACTTAATGATATGTTTACTTATCATAATATCATGTTAACTATATATCTAACCATATATATGTCATCATATAGTTTTTACAAGTTTTAACGTTCGTGAATCACCGGTCAACTTGGATGGTCAATTGTCTATATGAAACCTATTTCAGTTAATCAAGTCTTAACAAGTTTGATTGCTTAACATGTTGGAAACATTTAATCATGTAAATATAAATCTCAATTAATATATATAAACATGGAAAAGTTCGGGTCACTACAGTTATCATCATGATCATAATCATAATCATAATCATAACTTCGTCATTATCATTATTCATATATCATCATGTATCATCATATCATCATCGTACTATTACCCTTAACATCTTGTTATCATGATCATAACCATAATCATCATTTTACTCGAATCCTAAATATCATCATCATAACTAAAACCATAATAATCACATCACCAAGTCTCTCGGCCCAATCTAATCCATAACCGGCCCAACAGAAATGGGATTTTCTCGGCCCAACAGCAGGTTTATCAGGCCCAACAATTTAATTAGTCCATTTAACATTACAGGTTTTCGAGCTGTGGTGGAATTAGAAACAGAAATAATTTTGAAAGTATATCATCCTGTTTCTTCAAATCTTCATCATTTTCATCTTAATATTACTACCTCCATACACGCGTTTATCATCATTGTGATATCAATACACAAAATCTTGGTCCATCAATTAATACGTGAAAGTTAAAAACAATTCGCGACATAATTTTGGCCGTTACTTTTCTAATTGCTTTTATTAACAACACAATTTTTTTTAATGAGTCAAAATTCTCCTTGCAACCTACTAATGAGTATAAGGATTAGTGGGGTAGTTCTTGCTTTAAAGTTGTCGGCCAAACCACCAAAAAAATAACAAAAATCTGTAACTTTATTCACATGCATAAGTTCACGAGAATCTCGGTAATAGTTGTTACTTCGAAGGTTCTTTTGAGTTGGCTTTTGTATTGGTAAATAACACAGATATAGAATGGTAAAGGGAAACAGAAGCAGGCTGCAAATGACTGTTTTACCTCGAATATCGATGTAGTTCGTGGGTTTCAATATTATTGGTTTATGACAGCAACATTAATAATTAGAAGCAGTATTAGAGAAGTAGCAGTAATAACAACACACATCAGTAAACAATGGTGTGGAGCTGGGTAGTGGTCGGTTTACGAACAGGAAGGTAGCATCAAATACGAGCAGGTGGTGTTGGGTTGATGATGGGTTGTGATAGTTTACGAATAGAAACATAATAGTGGCAGCAGAAGTAGTTATCGAACATCCAAGGTTACAGGCTCTTGTTTAGGTGGGTTTACGAAGAGGAAGGTGGTGAAGGTGTAACCGGTGTTCGTTGTTGTGGTGACGGGAGGTGATGGATATTCTTGGTGGTGATATGGTGCTCGGTGAGGGTGGCCATGGGTGTTAGGGTTATTCACGCCTGGAAATAGAAATATGAAGTAGATGAGGGTGGTGTTTGGTTTATCTTAATCAAATAAACAAGAAGAAAAGATACGGGTTGTGTCTCGGTGTTGGCGTATGGTATTCGAATGGAACGACAATAATTAACTCGATGATGTTTGAGTTTGGTTGTGAAAGGTGATCAAATGGTTTCAAGTATGGAATGGTAATGGTTATGGTTTGGTGATCCTAAAACTAGAACAAGGTGATGTTTAATAGTAATCGGGACATGTAAATAGAAGTAGGCAAGAAGTAGTAGTAGTTAACCAAATATGAGTTTTAGTTTTGAGAAGATAATCAAGAACAATAGTAAGAATGGGAGTGTGGTAGTGGTGACTGGCGGGTTTAAAACAGAAAATGGAAGATAACAACACAATCTTTTATGATTTGAAACGATAGTAACTTGATTGTTCGAATGGTGGGGTGATTGTTTGTAATCGCTGTAGTGGTGTTGGAGTGGTTAGAAGGTGGTGGCTCGTTGGTGTTCTATGGTGGTTCATGGGTTTGGTTCTCGGTTAGCAAAATAAGAAGAAAATGATTTTAGTTGGTAGTTGAAGAAGATGGTGGAAGTGGCCGATGGTAGTGGTGGTTCACGAAATGGGTGAAAGTTTGAAGGTGGTGATCGATGGTGGTTTTGCTTAGAGTGATGAAGGTGACGGTTGTAGTCATGAAGGAGAAAAATATTGGTAGATTATGTTTTATTTAGAAGTATTAAGATGGATAGATATATATAGATGTAATTTACATATATTACTAGTAATATTTTATAATATTATAGAATAATAATGAATGAAAATTGGTTTCAATGGTGCATGATTGTTCGGATTGGTGATCAGACAAAAGGCAAGGATTAGTAGTAACAGTTCTTGCTTTTGATTAAAGGAAGAAACAAAAAAATAAAATTAGGGAAAATAGAAAGTGATTGATAGTGGTGGTGGTATCATAAAGATACATATGTCCCCAGAATCAATTCTCAATACAAATTTACAAATCAAATGACACAAATTCAGTTGCCTATCACATTCAAACATAGTAATTGAAATAATAATTATAATATAATAATAATTAATAATTTAAACGTGTGATTAATATTAGCCGTCGTTTACTATTTCATTCACGGACTGAAATTCGTGCTCCGTTGATAATGGATAAAAGTACACAGAAAAAATCCCAAATTTTTATATTAAATATCTTTATTTATTCTAATCATTATGGTATAAAATTTGGTCATTAATTATTTAATTAAAAATTAAATCAACTGTCCGCGCTCGATCTTAGGTAAAATGTAAAAAGTTCTAAAATTTAACAAATAGTTCTTAAATACATTTTTAATAAGTCTATACTTTATATATCTCATTTTCGGATCACCGTTTATTTTAAAATCACATGAGTTCGAATTTAACTTGCTTATTATCAATCAGAATATTAAACGAGTATTACAATCATTTAATATTTATTTTTAATATACTTTATTTATATATAGATATGTTTTAAATAATAATTATTATAATATACTATTTTTATTTTATTTTACATAATTAATTTTAATAACAACAACATATAATATTTCAAATTATGTTTCCATATTATTATTTATATATACATACACACATATCTATTTACAATTAATTGTTCGTGAATCCTCGGTAATGGTCGAAGTCAAATGAATGTACAAAAATAGTACAAAAATTTTGAGACTCAACATTACAGACTTTGCTTATCATGTCAGAAACATATAAAGATTAAGTTTAAATTTGGTCGGAAATTTCCGGATCGTCACAGTACCTACCCGTTAAAGAAATTTCGTCCCGAAATTTGAATAAGGTCGTCATGGCTAACAATAAGAATGTTTTTATGACGAATATGAGTTGATAAATAGAGTTTTATCATTCTTGATTAATATAGATAAAATGATTCGATTATGTGAAGCGTACGAGTGAAGCTGTCACAAAATAGTGAAATGAAGTATATTGAGGTTCGTCTTAACTTTTGACGTAGTCACTGTTGAATTCCGGAATTCAAGGGATTTAAAGAAAATCTTCGTAATCTATATAAGATTTGATTCTTCGGTAAATAGGGAAACTAGAATCTCTGTAATTAAATGCGGTAATCTGCCTCGATTGCTATGTCTAATATTTTGCTATAAATTTACCTCTTCCGTTCCATTATTTTCACCACTTCTATACTTTCTTCCTCAATTCCTACTTCTAAACGATCCGCTAGGATGCTCAATCCTGTATTGATCTTTGCTATTATATTGACCATATATACAGTCATTCTTCTTTTCAATTGTAACAACCCAAACCAACCCGCGAACAACCACGTGAAAATACAAAATAAAAAAAAAATTCCTGTGCAGCATACCCGCGCGGCGCGCCATGTAGGGGCGCGGCGCGCCAAAGTGGTCTGTCCGGAAGGTCTCAAAATGCGAAAAAGATTGACTAGTTCCCGACACTTTTAGACGAAACGCTTTTTACCATACATCCAAATATGTAAAACTAACATGTTTCAATTATAAAATCAATGTTTTACAAGCGGGGCCCACATCGGCCATTTTACGAGTTTAGTACAATTTACGAGTTTCGACCACCAAAAAGTTTAAGTTCCAAACTACACAATGAGCATGGCATTTGGGATTAAACTACCCAACTATCGGTCAAACTCCAAGAGCTACTAAAGCCAAAAGCGTCCCCTAGCATCAAGCGGGATCTCTAGTCCAAAACGAAGCCCTTACCCTTGTCCAAAACCGAACCTATAAAAATAGTAAACAACGAGAGGGTAAGCAAAGCTTAGTGAATGCAATAATTATACGAATACATATATAATTATACCTACTTGCATACACTTACACACCAAACCGCAAACACGCTAGCATACACATTTAGCTTATCGTCACAATAGCAAGCTATAAATCTCCAATACCACAAGCTAGCATAACAACCGCATATGAATATAACTCGAATAATATAATATGCTTACAACACAAATAACCATGGTTAACCAATAGTACAAGGGAACGGCGCTCGCGAAAACGCCATCGGTTCATAACATCCGTTAGGGCACTTAACACCTCGCACCACTAACCCCTAGGGTGGCACCTTAACACCTCGGCACATCACCCTGAGTGGCATCTTAACACCTCGATGCATCACTCATTATTTTTACGGAGTGGTGTCTTAACACCTCGACACTACACTCCTAGGTGGCATCTTAACACCTCGATGCTACACCCGAGTGGCATCTTAACACCTCGATGCTACACTCTTCACGTGAAACGTGGTGTCTTAACACCTCGACACTACACATTTCACGCTACAAAAAATAGATACATTATATACCTACACATATAATTATTCCACTCACCTCAAAGTCTTGTGAAAAGATACCCGAGCTTGCGAAACCTCAAAGTAACGTACCTATCACATTATACATATAATCAAACGCAAACTCAAGTTGGTCAACTGATCCTTTCACCATTCCAAAGCCATTTTAACCCAAGGCGCAATTTCAACCCATTTGAACCCTTAACCCTAATTTTGGGTCAACACACACCAAAACCCTAATCATTAACCAAGATGGGTTTAAAACACTTTTAAATCGCGAAGTTAACTCATTTTCACACATGCAAGACCACTTAGGTCATTAAAGACCCATTTGACCCATTTCAAGGTCAAAACACCCATTTGGGTCATCCATGCCCAATTAACACCCATTTACATATCATTGAAGTGTTCTAGTACTTTAACTAACTAATTAGGTTCATAAACATAAATTAACACTTTGAAAACCCTAATTAGTTACCTTTGAGTCCACATGACCCAAATTCACCCAAAATCCCCAATTTACTAGCAAATGGGTTTTGTGTGCTAACTAACCCAAGCCCTAACCCTTAATACAATTAAAGTAAGAAATTGGGTTTTAGAACGTACCAACACAATCATTACGTAGCTAGCGACTAGATGAATGACTTTAAAACACGCACCTAGACCCGATTCAACCTCCTTCTTCTTTTAATGGAGCTTTCTCACTCTTGAAGTGCACTCTCTCTCTAAAATTGAAGTGGAGAAGATTTGGTGGTTGTGAATGGAGTAATGAAGCTCCCAAAACTGATCTAAGGCATTTAATTCGGCCCTTAAGTGTTTTTACCAAAATACCCTCAAAATATCTAATTTAAAAAGAAAGGGGAATCTGTCGCAGGCAAGTGGCGCGGCGCGCCAGAAGGCTGCGTGGCGCGCAATATCACCAGGCCAGATTCTGACTTCTTTTTAAATGTACAACAAGAACCCCACTTCAAGTAGCTTATTTACACATGTGTACACAACAAATATTCGGGTCTTACAACTCTCCCCCACTTAGATTAGATCATGTCCTCGTGATCCGCACCAAAACTAGAAGTTAAACATTTCTACCTTGAACATTTCCGTCTCCAATGCGGAATTGCACATGTAGCAATCATCCATCCGGGTTCTCATTTCCATTCGATCAAAATTCTCACCACTCACTCGGAAGTATACCGTGGAAACACCATAATATTTTTTTTTTCAAAAGCCTTATCATTTTATCATAACAATGATATCGGGTAATCAACCCGACAAAACAACCACAACTGATTGCTCCTACGCCGAGTATCCAAACTAGTACTCTACACTCCACAATCGTCCTAAAAGTAGTACAATCCATCGACAATCATTGTCGTCACGTCTAACAATCGTGGAATATTCGGGAATCATCCCGACACTTTCCGAAAATCTCTCGTATCCCTCTATTGGGAACTTCGCCATACCGTCTCACGTTGCTAACTACCTTCGCAATTAACCCCAAAGTCCAACTTGGGACTTTTTCGAAGACCATCGAAGCTTTCCTTTCCTAAATGAGCGACACCCGTTCGCTCATCACGTCTACTAGATAGGAACTTATCCTCATTCTCCGGCGTTGGTCATACTAAATAATCCTTCCAAGGACTCGCTATAAGATATTCGAACCTCGGTCTTTCAAATCATTTGAGTGTCAACGCTCGCTAAACATCACACTATACCACCATTGTAAATTCGAGTTTCTCACCGGTAACCAAAATCAAAGCAATCACATCATCGGGGTCAAAAGTTACACTAGTAGGTATAAGGAGGCACCTGACGTTGTGTTATCCAACTCCGATTACTAACACCGAGTCTCCCAGACTCGACCCTTACGGGGTCTACTCCTGATGTCACGCGTCACCTAACTACACGCGGTCACACAAATCTAACGAACCTTACGGCTCGACACCCATGACTTCCTAGCGGCACCTGCTAGTCACTATCCACCTAGGCCGCATAGCTAGTCTACTTATATTCCATCTCAACACTAAGGAGGCGCTTGGAACACCAAGGCTTACACCTTTCCAACTTGGTCCTAACCATTAACCCGGTAACCTACATACATAAGGATAGTTAACCACCAAGACTCTACTCGCACACGAACGCGATTAACAGAAATGCCTCTAGAACGGCACACCGCGTACACCCCCAAAATCATAAAAGAAAAGAGTGGCCGTCAAGAGCGTACAACACTCGCCACACAATCACAAAACCGCCATTGAAATTGAATCGTCAATTAATCATTAATTCGAAGATTATTCCAATAACTAAATACACACTTGCACGCATTCCGAAACGTGCAATACACACAACATCCGAAGTCTATAATGATCACTTAGAATACGCGAAGTCGTCACGTATTCTTCCAACTTCTCTAGGCAATCATTCTCTAAGAGTCAACATTAATAACCAAATTGTCACCCGCAATTTACTAAAGTCCACCATTCCGAGCACAAAGTTTGCTCAATCCCTTATATCGGGAAGAACTTAACCGATCTCGTGCCAAGATATCAATCCCCCAGCGTACCCTTACCAAGTACAATGCTAACAACCACCAAGTCTCAACCTAATGTCAACAACCTAAAAGATGAAGGCCAAGTAAAAATGAATCCTTACGGATAACACCTTCCACCTAACACCCCTCTTAGTACGCATACACGGCTAATACGCATCTACCACAAGTATTTGATCAGAACATGGCTATTGTATCACTAGTCACACAACATGGTCCTCATGACCGAACCACCGGTGTATACATCCAGTAGTTTTCAATACTAACAATAAGAAGGTTATTCAATACAAAACTCAAGGTGTACAAAAACGGCTATCGTGATATATCCGTAGTGCGCAAAAACGGCTATTGCAACACTACCAACAATATGTGTGTGAAACACGGCTACCGCACTATTAATACCAATGTGTGAGTAAAACCGACTATTACTCACAACCATGTGCACAAAACGGCTATGTGCACAATTCCTACGGGCAATTAAAATCGTAAATATACAAGTAACGGTTCTTCCCGAGAGCCACTTGCCATCCATCACAACCAAGGGTGGTAACGAAGAGTTAATCCTTCCGGGTATCCCTCATTACCTATCACAAGTCAAATGCGGTCAACAGAGAGATGACCCCAAATAAACACATATATCTAATTTCCTCGTAGTACACAAAATGGCTATTTTGTAACTACTACCCAAAGTATACGACAACGAGGCATCGTACCCTTTCTCAAATCCCATTACGCTTCCTCGGTAGGAATATAAATCCTAATAAAGTCGACACAATTTCTTTGATGTAACACTACCAACTTCCCAACGTAGAACCTCGTTCCTAAATCAAATTGTCAAGATTACAAAGTCAAACGATTTCGCCATTTATCGTCGTACACGACCATACTTGGCGTCAGTCCCTCTTCCTGAATTCTCGAGAGCTAAATTCGATAATAATAAATACTAACATCTACCGTCACCCGATTGCGCCACTAAAGTGATGACACAATGTCAACATAACACGTATCCTTTTAAAACGAAATTACCGCTACCCGCAAGGTAGACTTTTCCAACTATCAAATCCTTTCTACCCGTTACCACTATGAAAGCATCCGGTCAACGATACACACATGCTCTCAAGGGTTTCACCCACTTCACTACAAACGCGAACACGCGCTCACAACCTAACGCCAAAGCTCGTTCTCATGGCTTAGTGGATTCATTTACCCTATCACTAAGAAATGCTTGATTGCACCAAGTCTTATGCCCTCGTCCGTCAATACAAATGTCATCATAGGGTGTTTCCATTAGGAATGTAACCCGCATCAATACTACGTATTACCACTATGCATTCGTCCCCAGGGCGCGTTTCCACGAGTCAACGACTCAGGCGCTACCTTGGTGCACTATCATCAAAACCATCAACAAATCGAATATTCACCGAGTTCACTTGAGTCTAAATAGATCTCGAAGCAAAGTTTAAGTCCCTAATACATACACGAATCCATCGGCACAAATAAACAATAATAAGGCATATTTGTACCAAAGACAAAAATACCTGAAACATCATCGTTGGACCCTTGCTCTCCACTGATCATCAGATAGTCACGCTCTAACCTCCTAACCCGATCTACAAACGATTCGGAACATTCCGACTTACGGTGTCCCTTCTTTTAGCAAATAAAGCACTTGATCGTGCTTAAAGGTACACTCGTACAATCCCGTGCAAAATGACCCCGTCCTCCACACCGAAAGCACGTAGGCCCATAACCTGTCTTACTCCTCTTCTTCACTTTTTCAACACCTCCGGGCGTACTTCTCGCCCTTTTACTAGGAGCACCTCTTGATTCTAACTTTCTCTTACCCAAAGAGTGATCAGCAAATTTTGAAGCATGAGATTCAATCCCCATAGCTGCTCCTTCGTCACCGTCACCTTGAGGTTTAGGAAACCTCTTTTCTAACTCTTCCTTCACGACCTTAGGCACTCGGTCTCGAACCATCTCAGTCACTATTCCCTCGAACGACTCTTGGAGAACTTGCTTAACCTTGTTGGCGAAAATCAAGATATAGCGTTCAAACTCCGCCTCAATCCTTAATGTTAACTCATCCTTCCCCTCATGAATAAGCGTGTCCATTCCGGTTCCATCTTCCGTTTTTATTCTAAAGAATGCATATAGATTAAACAACGAAACGAAAAGGAACGACATACATATACCACACTACTCCATCTCGCTCAACAATCGTCGTACATTACTTGTTTGACACGATTTGCGCCCGTAACAATGGTAGCTAATCATTGTTACGCGAGCACGTCGCATTAACTTGCTAGTACAACGTCCATCTCGCTCGATGCTCGCTAAACATACATAACAAATAGCGCATGATTAGTTACATAAACCTATGCACAAACCAATCCCGATCCTACCCAAAGTCCTACAAGTCCCGCATAGCGCACACACAAAAAGTCTAAGTCTAGGCGCCTATCTCAAGTCACCTAAATCCCTTAGACCATGCTCTGATACCACTTGTAACAACCCAAACCAACCCGCGAACAACCACGTGAAAATATAAAATAAAAAAAAAATTCCTGTGCAGCATACCCGCGCGGCGCGCCATGTAGGGGCGCGGCGCGCCAAAGTGGTCTGTCTGGAAGGTCTCAAAATACGAAAAAGATTGACTAGTTCCTGACACTTTTAGACGAAACGCTTTTTACCATACATCCAAATATGTAAAACTAACATGTTTCAATTATAAAATCAATGTTTTACAAGCGGGGCCCACATCGGCCGTTTTACGAGTTTAGTACAATTTACAAGTTTCGACCACCAAAAAGTTTAAGTTCCAAACTACACAATGAGCATGGCGTTTGGGATTAAACTACCCAACTATCGGTCAAACTCCAAGAGCTACTAAAGCCAAAAGCGTCCCCTAGCATCAAGCGGGATCTCTAGTCCAAAACGAAGCCCTTACCCTTGTCCAAAACCGAACCTATAAAAATAGTAAACAACGAGAGGGTAAGCAAAGCTTAGTGAATGCAATAATTATACGAATACATATATAATTATACCTAGTTGCATACACTTACACACCAAACCGCAAACATGCTAGCATACACATTTAGCTTATCGTCACAATAGCAAGCTATAAATCTCCAATACCACAAGCTAGCATAACAACCGCATATGAATATAACTCGAATAATATAATATGCTTACAACACAAATAACCATGGTTAACCAATAGTACAAGGGAACGGCGCTCGCGAAAACGCCATCGGTGTTCATAACATCCGTTAGGGCACTTAACACCTCGCACCACTAACCCCTAGGGTGGCACCTTAACACCTCGGCACATCACCCTGAGTGGCATCTTAACACCTCGATGCATCACTCATTATTTTTACGGAGTGGTGTCTTAACACCTCGACACTACACTCCTAGGTGGCATCTTAACACCTCGATGCTACACCCGAGTGGCATCTTAACACCTCGATGCTACACTCTTCACGTGAAACGTGGTGTCTTAACACCTCGACACTACACATTTCACGCTACAACAAATAGATACATTATATACCTACACATATAATTATTCCACTCACCTCAAAGTCTTGTGAAAAGATACCCGAGCTTGCGAAACCTTAAAGTAACATACCTATCACATTATACATATAATTAAACGCAAACTCAAGTTGGTCAACCGATCCTTTCACCATTCCAAAGCCATTTTGACCCAAATTTTAACCCATTTGAACCCTTAACCCTAATTTTCGGTCAACACACACCAAAACCCTAATCATTAACCAAGATGGGTTTAAAACACTTTTAAATCGCGAAGTTAACTCATTTTCACACATGCAAGACCACTTAGGTCATTAAAGACCCATTTGACCCATTTCAAGGTCAACACACCCATTTGGGTCATCCATGCCCAATTAACACCCATTTACATATCATTGAAGTGTTCTAGTACTTTAACTAACTAATTAGGTTCATAAACATAAATTAACACTTTGAAAACCCTAATTAGTTACCTTTGAGTCCACATGACCCAAATTCACCCAAAATCCCCAATTTACTAGCAAATGGGTTTTGTGTGCTAACTAACCCAAGCCCTAACCCTTAATACAATTAAAGTAAGAAATTGGGTTTTAGAACGTACCAACACAATCACTACGTAGCTAGCGACTAGATGAATGACTTTGAAACACGCACCTAGACCCGATTCAACCTCCTTCTTCTTTTAATGGAGCTTTCTCACTCTTGAAGTGCACTCTCTCTCTAAAATTGAAGTGGAGAAGATTTGGTGGTTGTGAATGGAGTAATGAAGCTCCCAAAACTGATCTAAGGCATTTAATTCGGCCCTTAAGTGTTTTTACCAAAATACCCTCAAAATATCTAATTTAAAAAGAAAGGGGAATCTGTCGCAGGCAAGTGGCGCGGCGCGCCAGAAGGCTGCGCGGCGCGCAATATCACCAGGCCAGATTCTGACTTCTTTTTAAATGTACAACAAGAACCCCACTTCAAGTAGCTTATTTACACATGTGTACACAACAAATATTCGGGTCTTACATCAATCTTCCACCAGAAGAATATTTTTACTTCTACTATGCTCTAGGGATTATTATATTTATCATTCTCTCGTGTCTTTATATTGCTATAAGCATTGATATACACGGTTTGTAATTCTGTGTTTGTTGTCGTGCTTATATTCTCCCTTCTATTTTGAAGCTTCATGATTTTATTTTCTTCCCGACTTAAAGTAAAGTGATTAAGACGTCTTGAAATTGTAGGTATGAACTTTTGAATGATCATAAATAATGTTCTAAGCAGAAAGGAAAAGTAATAGCACGATTAAATTAGTAAACTGCTGGAATCACGGAAAAGATAGGACTATCAAGAAAAATACTTTCTTGATATGTTTAGAGATTAAGTAGAATGAAAGAGTTATTTAACATGGTACATGATGAGGGTATGATCTATGAATCATCACATTCCATTAGAAATTTAGCATGACTTACTGTAATATAATCACGTTGGCCGGGCATCATTATATTATACTAACTCATGCTTAAACTCCCAACACTTCTCCATAAATCATTCATAATTTAAACTCGAAGGTTATAGAATTTAGAAACTAAAACAGTTTCCTTTATGATGTAATACGAATAGCATGAAGAGATAAATAATCTCGGACAAGAATATTTATGAATATATCTTCAGAAATATCGAAGATATTTATGACGATATTTTGGAATTTCTAAGATCGAAGGTTGATGAAGAAAATCCTTCCGCAAGGATTTAGAATAAATAATGAGCAAGATATTCGCTAAAGAGTTCATCAGATACAGAATCATTTGGATTCATTAAATACAGGTTTAGTCCTAGTGATTTGTCCATAGCCTCCTTCATAGTTTTGCATAATCCGCTTTCTAGTATCAATTTTCTATTGAGTGTTTCCAACACTCTATTCTTTATCATCAAACTTTTGGCCATTAAGACCATCTACAGTTTTGCTGCTTCATCAGCATTTAAAGTTATCATAACTGAATCATTAGTTATCAATCCGAAGTGTTTCAAGAAAATTGTGTTTTTAGATGATTAAACGCTGATTGTAATCGTCAAGATACGAATGAATGTTTAGGATGAATTCAAGTGGCAAACTTGAAGAGATGTTTTACTGAAGAAGATGTAACTTATTTAATGACATATATATATATATATATATATATATATATATATATATATATATATATATATATATATATATATATATATATATATATTCAAAATGTTATAATTAATATTTCCTACTCTTTTAATTCTTTTTAATTGTCAAATGTTAGTAGTCCAATGTTAGTAGTCCAACAGTTTAATAGTCTAATAGTCCAATATATAATCTTAGAATTTAAATTTATTTAAGATCAGAAGATGATGAAGAAGTTTTACATAGTTAATTAATTGGTTACTAATCAATTTTATTTTGTCCATTATTTTCTTCATTCCACTTGCCAAATCTTGACTTGGATTCTGATCGGTCAAAATCCGAATATGAAATTGAATTTGAATGAAAATAGTTGTTCTTTGGTGAACGGATACGTATATATGTTGATGTAAGTAGGATAGTAAATGACTGTTGAATCAGATTCGAAGAATGTACAGTGTAACTTATTAATGTGAAATCTAAATAATCCTCGGGTATTACCTACCCGTTAAAATATTTTCACCATTAACAGTTTGTACAAAAGAATTTTTAATTACAATCTTTATGAAAACATATTTACATATATATTTTCTCCAGATGTAATCATGAATTTAATGAGTTAATATGATATTAATCTCATTTGGTTTTAGGTTGGAATTAGAATAAATAACCTCTAAAACTTTAGAGATTACATAATCGCCATGAAGAACGAAGATAATTGGTGTAGAACGATACGTAGAATGATGATTATACTCGAGGTACAGAATGAGATGTTGAGATATGAATTGTTGAAACTTGGGTTATTGGTGGTACTGGTATTGATGTTGGTGGTACTGTTGGTGCCGGTGATGTTGCTGAAGCTGGTACGTTTTGTACCATATATTCCAAAGCCATTACCTGGGCGCGAAGCTCGTTGACTTCTTCTATTACACCTGGGTGGTTGTCGGTTCGGACGAGCGAATGAATAAGATCTAGAATTTGAGATAGTATATAATCGTATCGAGCTATCCTGGAAATGAGATTGAAAATGGTGTTTCAGATAGGTTCGCCGGTAAGTGCTTCAGGTTCATCGTCAAGAGGTGAATTCGGTTGGTGGAATGGATTGCCTTCTTCGCGTCTCCATTGATTAAGTCGGCTACGAACCCATCCCCAATTCATCCAGAATAGATGATGGCTAATTGGTTGATCCATTCCGGTCACACTGCTTTCGGAGCTTAGGTGAACATCCATGTCGGAATAGCCGTCGGATTCCGAAGAACTCGAACTAATGGCGAGTTCCATTTCGTTCAATTGAATGAAGGATTTTTCGATATGAAATGATTTCCAGCTATCGGATGATATTCTAATTACATAGAATATCTATATATATATATATATATATATATATATATATATATATATATATATATATATATATATATATATATATATATATATATATATATATATATAGAACAAAAGATTTCATGGATTACGGAGGAATTTACAGAATATGTCAGGCAAGGTTTACAGTAATAGATACGCTAAGATATGAATTAACAGATACGCTAAGATATGAATTTTGTCTATACACTATTCATGAAATTAATGCAGTATGATGTGTCTAGACTAAGAATGATAGCAGGTAATTTCCTAAGGATGATAAGCAGATGATTTCCGACTAGAAATGATAAGCAAAACTTTTGACATGCAGCTAAGGTCGAAGTCCAGACTCGTTAATGCATCCTAACAACTATCAGTTAGACACGCTAATGCAAGACCTAGTTCGCTAAGACCACTGCTCTGATACCACATGAAGCGACCCGTCCTAATCCATAAGGATGAATACAATAACATATGGTACATTGCGAGGTATTTGACCTCTATATGATACATTTTACAAACATTGCATTTATTTTTAAAAGACAAACTTTCATTACATCGAGATTTGACAGGCATGCATACCAATTCATAATATCCAGACTATAAATGACCTAGTATGTCATTTACTTAATAATAATCTTTATTAAACTCAACGACTTGAATGCAACGTCTTTTGAAATATGCCATGAATGACTCCCAGTAATATCTTTAAAATGATCAAATGCACAGCGGAATATTTCTTTCATACCTGAGAATAAACATGCTTTAAAGTGTCAACTGTAGTGACCCGAACTTTTCCATGTTTATATATATATTAAATGAAATTGTTATTTTACATGATTAAGTGTTTCCAACATGTTAAGCAATCAAACTTGTTAAGACTTGATTAATTGAAATAGGTTTCATATAGACAATTGACCACCCAAGTTGACCGGTGATTCACGAACGTTAAAACTTGTAAAAACTATACGATGACATATATATGGTTATATATATAGTTAACATGATTTTATTATAAGTATGTATCTTATTAGGTATTTTAACAATGAGTTATATACATAAAGATGAGACTATTAATTTAAGAAACTCGAAAACGATATATATAACGATTATCGTTATAACAACGTCTTACTAGGTACATATGAATCATATTAAGATATTGATACACTTGGTTAATTATGTTAAATGATAAGTAAATATATTATTAAGTGTATTAACAATGAAATACATATGTAAAAATAAGACTACTAACTTAATGATTTCGAAACGAGACATATATGTAACGATTATCGTTGTAACAACATTTAACTGTATATATATCATACTAAGATATATTATATATCATAATATCATGATAATATAACAATTTAACATCTCATTTGTTATAATAAACAATGGGTTAACAACATTCAACAAGATCGTTAACCTAAAGGTTTCAAAACAACATTTACATGTAACGACTAACGATGACTTAACGACTCAGTTAAAATGTATATACATGTAGTGTTTTAATATGTATTCATACACTTTTGAAAGACTTCAAGACACTTATCAAAATACTTCTACTTAACAAAAATGCTTACAATTACATCCTCATTCAGTTTCATCAATAATTCTACTCGTATGCAACCGTATTCGTACTCGTACAAATACACAGCTTTTAGATGTATGTACTATTAGTATATACACTCCAATGATCAGCTTTTAGTAGCACATGTGAGTCACCTAACACATGTGGGAACCATCATTTGGCAACTAGCATGAAATATCTCATAAAATTACAAAAATATGAGTAATCATTCATGACTTATTTACATGAAAACAAAATTACATATCCTTTATATCTAATCCATACACCAACGACCAAAAATACCTAAAAACACTTTCATTCTTCAATTTTATTCATCTAATTGATCTCTCTCAAGTTCTATCTTCAAGTTCTAAGTGTTCTTCATAAATTCCAAAAGTTCTAGTTTCATAAAATCAAGAATACTTCCAAGATTGCAAGTTTACTTCCAAGTTTTCTAAATTCATTCCAAGTAATCATCCAAGATCAAGAAACCTTTGTTACTTACAGTAGGTTATCTTTATAATACAAGGTAATAATCATATTCAAACTTTAATTCAATTTCTATAACTATAACAATCTTATTTCGAGTGGAAATCTTACTTGAAATTGTTTTCGTGTCATGATTCTGCTTCAAGAACTTTCAAGCCATCCAAGGATCCTTTGAAGCTAGATCTATTTTTCTCATTTCTAGTAGGTTTATCCAAGGAACTTGAGGTAGTAATGATATTCATAACATCATTCGATTCATACATATAAAGCTATCTTATTCAAAGGTTTAAACTTGTAATCACTAGAACATAGTTTAGTTAATTCTAAACTTGTTCGCAAATAAAAGTTAATCCTTCTAACTTGACTTTTAAAATCAACTAAACACATGTTCTATATCTATATTATATGCTAACTTAATGATTTAAAACCCGGAAACACGAAAAACACCGTAAAATCGGATTTACGCCGTCGTAGTAACACCGCGGGCTGTTTTGGTTTAGTTAATTAAAAACTATGATAAATTTTGATTTAAAAGTTGTTATTCTGGAAAAATAATTTTTATTATGAACATGAAACTATATCCAAAAATTATGGTTAAACTCAAAGTGGAAGTATGTTTTCTAAAATGGTCATCTAGACGTCGTTCTTTCGACTGAAATGACTACCTTTATAAAAACAACTTGTAACTTATTTTTCCAACTATAAACCTATACTTTTTCTGTTTGGATTCATAAAATAGAGTTCAATATGAAACCATAGCAATTTGATTCACTCAAAACGGATTTAAAATGAAGAAGTTATGGGTAAAACAAGATTGGATAATTTTTCTCATTTTAGCTACGTGAAAATTGGTAACAAATCTATTCTAACCATAACTTAATCAACTTGTATTGTATATTATGTAATCTTGAGATACCATAGACACGTATACAATGTTTTGACCTATCATGTCGACACATCTATATATATTTCGGAACAACCATAGACACTCTATATGTGAATGTTGGAGTTAGCTATACAGGGTTGAGGTTGATTCCAAAATATATATAGTTTGAGTTGTGATCAATACTGAGATACGTATACACTGGGTCGTGGATTGATTCAAGATAATATTTATCGATTTATTTCTGTACATCTAACTGTGGACAACTAGTTGTAGGTTACTAACGAGGACAGCTGACTTAATAAACTTAAAACATCAAAATATATTAAAAGTGTTGTAAATATATTTTAAACATACTTTGATATATATGTATATATTGTTATAGGTTCGTGAATCAACCAGTGGCCAAGTCTTACTTCCTGACGAAGTAAAAATCTGTGAAAGTGAGTTATAGTCCCACTTTTAAAATCTAATATTTTTGGGATGAGAATACATGCAGGTTTTATAAATGATTTACAAAATAGACACAAGTACGTGAAACTACATTCTATGGTTGAATTATCGAAATCGAATATGCCCCTTTTTATTAAGTCTGGTAATCTAAGAATTAGGGAACAGACACCCTAATTGACGCGAATCCTAAAGATAGATCTATCGGGCCTAACAAACCCCATCCAAAGTACCGGATGCTTTAGTACTTCGAAATTTATATCATATCCGAAGGGTGTCCCGGAATGATGGGGATATTCTTATATATATATGCATCTTGTTAATGTCAGTTACCAGGTGTTCACCATATGAATGATTTTTATCTCTATGTATGGGATGTGTATTGAAATATGAAATCTTGTGGTCTATTGTTACGATTTGATATTTATAGGTTAAACCTATAACTCACCAACATTTTTGTTGACGTTTAAAGCATGTTTATTCTCAGGTGAATACTAAGAGCTTCCGCTGTTGCATACTAAAATAAGGACAAGATTTGGAGTCCATGTTTGTATGATATTGTGTAAAAACTGCATTCAAGAAACTGATTTCGATGTAACATATTTGTATTGTAAACCATTATGTAATGGTCGTGTGTAAACAGGATATTTTAGATTATCATTATTTGATAATCTACGTAAAGCTTTTTAAACCTTTATTTATGAAATAAAGGTTATGGTTTGTTTTAAAAATGAATGCAGTCTTTGAAAAACGTCTCATATAGAGGTCAAAACCTCGCAACGAAATCAATTAATATGGAACGTTTTTAATCAATAAGAACGGGACATTTCAGTTGGTATCCGAGCGTTGGTCTTAGAGAACCAGAAAATTTGCATTAGTGTGTCTTATCGAGTTTGTTAGGATGCATTAGTGAGTCTGGACTTCGACCGTTTTTTCTTTAAAAATGATTGCTTAACATTTTTGTTGGAAACTATATATTTTTAACATATGAATATTATGTGATATATTAATCTCTTAACGTGTTTGATATTATGTGATAGATGTCTACCTCTAGAACAAGTCCCATTGACTCACCTAATAATAATGAAGAGTCAAATGTAAATTGGAATGATTCGTGGACTGATTCACAAGTTCCCGAAGAGGAACCGGAAGAAGAGTCGGAACCGGAAGAAGAATCGGAACCGGAAGAAGAATCGGAACCGGAAGAAGAAATAGAACCGGTGGGGGAAATAATAAAACGGTTAAGTAAAAGAGAATCCTCAACCAACCGACCAAGGTTAATTATGGTCAATGGTGTTTTCGCCAAGGAAGCAAAATATTGGGAGGATTACCAATTCTCCGATGAATCGGATTCCGACGAGAATTCCGATGATGTTATAGAAATTACCCCAACTGAATTTAAAAAGGCAAAAGAAAATAATAAGGGAAAGGGCATAAAATAGAGAAATCTAATTCCAACCCCGATGAACTTTATATGTATCGTCAACCCCCGAAGTCCTTAAGTTGTAACAATGACCCGGGAACCTCCAAACCACCAGGTTTTTCTAAACCAATGTGGATAACGACGGCTCGTATTAGGGGAACATCATATATCCCTAGAAACTTGGCAAAACGAACCAAAACCGAACAAGAAGAAACGAGCGAGTCGGAATAAGATAGTTGTATTCGTGTGGTGTAATATATGTAATATAGTGTGCTTATGCTTTATGATATATGTAAAAATTGCTTGTATTAATAAGTATTTTTTTTATGAATCTAACTCTTGTCTATTTTACAGTATAAAAACACAAAATGGATAGACAACCCAATATTTTAAGAGACCTACCCGGAGACATGATTGATGAAATCTTGTCTAGAGTCGGTCAGAATTTCTCGGCACAACTATTTAAGGCGAGATCAGTTTGTAAGACATTCGAAGAATGTTCCAAGAATGCCTTGGTTTATAAAAGGCTTTCGTTCGAAAGATGGGGGATATCACATTGGGAAATCCATAAGTTACGATGTGTTTACTTTGACGCATATATTGCGGGGAACCCAAATGCTATTTTACGCAACGGGTTAAGAAATTATTTTGACTCAGTATATCCGAATATAGGACTTCGTGATTTAGAAAAAGCAGCTAACATGCAACATAAAGAAGCATGTTATGCTTACGGGTTAGTAATGTTCGCTTCTCACCAAAGTGATAACAAGAACATCGGGCTACAACTATTAAACAAAACGTTCCCACAAGCAACGGAGTCGGTAATTGGGGTAAGAAATGAGGTTTTTAGGTTATTACGAGACTGTTGGTCATTACGTAACCCTCGTCCCTTTGACGACGTTACAACACGCTGTCTTATCAACGGCCATAATGGTTATGTTCCACAAGACCAAGGATGGGAAGTAGTCCTAGTAAAACCAGAATGCATGACTTGTTTCTGGACTTATGAATTACGTGTCTTTATTACCTTTGCTGAACGACTTGTGTACTAGCTAGAATTATCTTCACAACTATCTTGTATCAAAGTTATTGTGTGCTATATTTCATGCTTTATGTAAACTAAGCGGTATTGTAAGTTTGTAAAATATTGTATAAAAGTTTGAACGCGAAATATTATTACAATCAGTTTTTCATATAGAATTGTAGTAGTTGAATTGTATATTAGCTACTAAGTATGAACTTAACGGGTAGGTACTACTCGAATTTAAACTTATAAAACGCTAATATGAAGAAAAAGCTTTTATAAATGAGTTCATATTATGCTACGAAATACTATTAACTACTCTTAATATTCTGTATGATTAACTTGTTCCATTTGACTATTTTGAAGGAAATGGCACCGACTACTCGACACACCGTGAATATGAATGAAGAGGAATTCCGTACTTTTCTAGCTTCAAACATAGCCGTAGTACAGGCTGCGCTACATACGAATAATAACCTTGGATCTGGCAGTACAGGAAATCGTGTAGGATGCACCTACAAAGAATTCACTGCCTGCAAACCTTTGGAATTTGATGGAACTGAAGGACCGATCGAATTGAAACGGTGGACCGAGAAGGTCGAATCGGTGTTTGCCATAAGTAAGTGTACTGAAGAGGACAAAGTGAAGTACGCTACGCATACCTTCACTGGTTCTGCATTAACATGGTGGAATACCTATCTAGAGCAAGTGGGACAAGATGATGCGTATGCACTACCGTGATCAGCATTTAAGCACTTGATGAACGAGAAGTACCGTCCCAGAACCGAGGTCAATAAGCTCAAGACAGAACTTAGAGGGTTACGAACCCAAGGATTTGATATTACCACGTACGAAAGACGATTCACAGAATTGTACCTATTGTGTCCGGGAGCATTCGAAGATGAGGAAGAGAAGATCGACGCGTTTGTGAAAGGATTACCGGAAAGAATCCAAGAAGATATAAGTTCACACGAGCCCGCCTCCATATAACAGGCATGTAGAATGGCTCACAAACTAGTGAACCAGATTGAGGAAAGAATTAAAGAACATACGGCTGAAGAGGCCAATGTGAAGCAAGTCAAAAGAAAGTGGGAGGAAAACGGTGATAAGAATCACCAATACAACAACAACAGCAATTACAATAATAATCGCAACAATTATCCCAACAATCGCAACATCAATCGCAACTACAACAAACGGCCCAACAACAACAACAACAACAACAACAGCAACTACAACAATCATCCCAACAACAATAATAACCGTAACAACAACAACAATCAGAAGCAGCTATGCCAAAGGTGTGAAAAGTATCACTCGGGGTTCTGCACTAAATTTTGCAACAAGTGTAAAAGAAATGGTCATAGCGCGGTGAAGTGTGAGGTCTACGGACCAGGGGTTAATAGAACGAAAGGAACAAATGGTGTCAGAACGAGTAATGGCGGAGCAAGTAGTGTCGGAGCAAGTTATGCCAATGTAGTCTGTTATAAATGTGGAAAACCGGGCTACATTATTAGAAATTGCCCGAACCAGGAGAACACGAATGGACAAGGCCGCGGAAGAGTTTTCAATATTAATGCGGCAGAGGCACAGGAAGACCCGGAGCTTGTTACGGGTACGTTTCTTATTGACAATAAATCTGCTTACGTTTTATTTGATTCGGGTGCGGATAGAAGCTATATGAGTAGAGATTTTTGTGCTAAATTAAGTTGTCCATTGACGCCTTTGGATAGTAAATTTTTACTCGAATTAGTAAATGGTAAATTAATTTCAGCAGATAATATATGTCGGAATCAAGAAATTAAACTGGTTAGCGAAAAATTTAAGATTGATTTGATACCAGTAGAGTTAGGGAGTTTTGATGTGATAATCGGTATGGACTGGTTGAAAGAAGTGAAAGCAGAGATCGTTTGTTACAAAAATGCAATTCGCATTATACGAGAAAAAGGAAAACCCTTAATGGTGTACGGAGAAAAAGGCAACACGAAGCTACATATTATTAGTAATTTGAAGGCACAAAAACTAATAAGAAAAGGTTGCTATGCTGTTCTAGCACACGTCGAGAAAGTACAAACTGAAGAAAAGAGCATCAATGATGTTCCCATTGCAAAAGAATTTCCCGATGTATTTCCGAAAGAATTACCGGGATTACCCCCACAGCGATCCGTTGAATTTCAAATAGATCTTGTACCAGGAGCTGCACCAATAGCTCGTGCTCCTTACAGACTCGCACCCAGCGAGATGAAAGAACTGCAAAGCCAATTACAAGAACTTTTAGAGCGTGGTTTCATTCGACCAAGCACATCACCGTGGGGAGCTCCTGTTTTGTTTGTCAAGAAGAAAGATGGTACATTCAGGTTGTGTATCGACTACCGAGAGTTGAACAAACTTACCATCAAGAACCGCTACCTACTACCGAGAATCGACGACTTATTTGATCAACTACAAGGCTCGTCTGTTTATTCAAAGATTGACTTACGTTCCGGGTATCATCAAATGCGGGTGAAAGAAGGTGATATTCCAAAGACTGCTTTCAGAACACGTTACGGTCATTACGAGTTTATGGTTGTAGTGACCCGAACTTTTCCATGTTTATATATATTAATTGAGATTGATATTTACATGATTAAATGTTTCCAACATGTTAAGCAATCAAACTTGTTAAGACTTGATTAATTGAAATATGTTTCATATAGACAATTGACCACCCAAGTTGACCGGTGATTCACGAACGTTAAAACTTGTAAAAACTATATGATGACATATATATGGATATATATATATATATATATATATATATATATATATATATATATATATATATATATATATATATATATATATATATATATATATATATATATATATATATATATATATATATATATATATATATATATATATATATATATATAGTTAACATGATACTATGATAAGTAAACATATCATTAAGTATATTAACAATGAACTACATATGTAAAAACAAGACTACTAACTTAATGATTTTTAAACGAGACATATATGTAACGATTATCGTTGTAAAGACATTTAATGTATATATATCATATTAAGAGATATTCATACATGATAATATCATGATAATATAATAATTTAAAATCTCATTTGATATTATAAACATTGGGTTAACAACATTTAACAAGATCGTTAACCTAAAGGTTTCAAAACAACACTTACATGTAACGACTAACGATGACTTAACGACTCAGTTAAAATGTATATACATGTAGTGTTTTAATATGTATTTATACACTTTTGAAAGACTTCAATACAATTATCAAAATACTTCTACTTAACAAAAATACTTACAATTACATCCTCGTTCAGTTTCATCAACAATTCTACTCGTATGCACCCGTATTCGTACTCGTACAATACACAGCTTTTAGATGTATGTACTATTGGTATATACACTCCAATGATCAGCTCTTAGCAGCCCATGTGAGTCACCTAACACATGTGGGAACCATCATTTGGCAACTAGCATGAAATATCTCATAAAATTACAAAAATATGAGTAATCATTCATGACTTATTTACATGAAAACAAAATTACATATCCTTTATATCTAATCCATACACCAATGACCAAAAACACCTACAAACACTTTCATTCTTCAATTTTCTTCATCTAATTGATCTCTCTCAAGTTCTATCTTCAAGTTCTAAGTGTTCTTCATATATTCTACAAGTTCTAGTTACATAAAATCAAGAATACTTCAAGTTTGCTAGCTCACTTCCAATCTTGTAAGGTGATCATCCAACCTCAAGAAATCTTTGTTTCTTACAGTAGGTTATCATTCTAATACAAGGTAATAATCATATTCAAACTTTGGTTCAATTTCTATAACTATAACAATCTTATTTCAAGTGATGATCTTACTTG
Organism: Rutidosis leptorrhynchoides; assembly: GCF_046630445.1. Lineage (NCBI taxonomy): Eukaryota > Viridiplantae > Streptophyta > Magnoliopsida > Asterales > Asteraceae > Rutidosis > Rutidosis leptorrhynchoides. Next base: position 124,431,681 of record NC_092333.1, on the reverse strand, counting down.
AACTTGTTTTCGTGTCATGATTCTGCTTCAAGAACTTCGAGCCATCCAAGGATCCGTTGAAGCTAGATCCATTTTTCCCTTTTCCAGTAGGTTTATCCAAGGAACTTAAGGTAGTAATTATGTTCATAACATCATTCGATTCATATATATAAAGCTATTTTATTCGAAGGTTTAAACTTGTAATCACTAGAACATAGTTTAGTTAATTCTAAACTTGTTCTCAAACAAAAGTTAATCCTTCTAACTTGACTTTTAAAATCAACTAAACACATGTTCTATATCTATATGATATGCTAACTTAATGATTTAAAACCTGGAAACACGAAAAACACCGTAAAACCGGATTTACGCCGTCGTAGTAACACCGCGGGCTGTTTTGGGTTAGTTAATTAAAAACTATGATAAACTTTGATTTAAAAGTTGTTATTCTGAGAAAATGATTTTTATTATGAACATGAAACTATATCCAAAAATTATGGTTAAACTCAAAGTGGAAGTATGTTTTCTAAAATGGTCATCTAGACGTCGTTCTTTCGACTGAAATGACTACCTTTACAAAAACGACTTGTAACTTATTTTTCCGACTATAAACCTATACTTTTTATGTTTAGATTCATAAAATAGAGTTCAATATGAAACAATAGCAATTTGATTCACTCAAAACGGATTTAAAATGAAGAAGTTATGGGTAAAACAAGATTGGATAATTTTTCTCATTTTAACTACGTGAAAATTGGTAACAAATCTATTCCAACCATAACTTAATCAACTTGTATTGTATATTATGTAATCTTGAGATACCATAGACACGTATACAATGTTTCGACCTATCATGTCGACACATCTATATATATTTCGGAACAACCATAGACACTCTATATGTGAATGTTGGAGTTAGCTATACAGGGTTGAGGTTGATTCCAAAATATATATAGTTTGAGTTGTGATCAATACTGAGATACGTATACACTGGGTCGTGGATTGATTCAAGATAATATTTATCGATTTATTTCTGTACATCTAACTGTGGACAACTAGTTGTAGGTTACTAACGAGGACAGCTGACTTAATAAACATAAAATATCAAAATATATTAAAAGTGTTGTAAATATATTTTGAACATACTTTGATATATATGTATATATTGTTATAGGTTCGTGAATCAACCAGTGGCCAAGTCTTACTTCCCGACGAAGTAAAAAAAAATCTGTGAAAGTGAGTTATAGTCCCACTTTTAAAATCTAATATTTTTTGGGATGAGAATACATGCAGGTTTTATAAATGATTTACAAAATAGACACAAGTACGTGAAACTACATTCTATGGTTGAATTATCGAAATCTAATATGCCCCTTTTTATTATGTCTGGTAATCTAAGAATTAGGGAACAGACACCCTAATTGACGCGAATCGTAAAGATAGATCTATTGGGCCTAACAAACCCCATCCAAAGTACCGGATGCTTTAGTACTTCGAAATTTATATCATATCCGAAGGGTGTCCCGGAATGATGGGGATATTCTTATATATGCATCTTGTTAATGTCGGTTACCAGGTGTTCACCATATGAATGATTTTTATCTCTATGTATGGGATGTGTATTGAAATATGAAATCTTGTGGTCTATTATTATGATTTGATATATATAGGTTAAACCTATAACTCACCAACATTTTTGTTGACGTTTTAAGCATGTTTATTCTCAGGTGATTATTAAGAGCTTCCGCTGTCGCATACTTAAATAAGGATGAGATTTGGAGTCCATGCTTTTATGATATTGTGTAAAAACTGCATTCAAGAAACTTATTTTGTTGTAACATATTTGTATTGTAAACCATTATGTAATGGTCGTGTGTAAACAGGATATTTTAGATTATCATTTTTTGATAATCTACGTAAAGCTTTTTAAACCTTTATTGATGAAATAAAGGTTATGGTTTGTTTTAAAATGAATACAGTCTTTGAAAAACGTCTCATATAGAGGTCAAAACCTCGCAACGAAATCAATTAATATGGAACGTTTTTAATCAATAAGAACGGGACATTTCAGTTAGTATCCGAGCGTTGGTCTTAGTGAACCAGAAAATTTGCATTAGTGTGTCTTATCGAGTTTGTTAGGATGCATTAGTGAGTCTGGACTTCGACCGTGTTTTCTTTAAAAATGATTGCTTAACATTTTTGTTGGAAACTATATATTTTTAACATATGAATATTATGTGATATATTAATCTCTTAACGTGTTTGATATTATGTGATAGATGTCTACCTCTAGAACATGTCCCATTGACTCACCTAATAATAATGAAGACTCAAATGTAAATTGGAATGATTCGTGGACTGATTCACAAGTTCCCGAAGAGGAACCGGAAGAAGAGTCAGAACCGGAAGAAGAATCAGAACCGGAAGAAGAATCGGAACCAGAAGAAGAAATAGAACCGGTGGGGGAAATAATAAAATGGTTAAGTAAAAGAGAATCCTCAACCAACCGACCAAGGTTAATTATGGTCAATGGTGTTTCCGCCAAGGAAGCAAAATATTGGGAGGATTACCAATTCTCCGATGAATCGGATTCCGACGAGAATTCCGATGATGTTATAGAAATTACCCCAACTGAATTTAAAAAGGCAAAAGAAAATAATAAGGGAAAGGGCATAAAAATAGAGAAATCTAATTCCAACCCCGATGAACTTAATTCCAACCCCGATGAACTTTATATGAATCGTCAACCCCCGAAGTCCTTAAGATGTAACAATGACCCGGGAACCTCTAAACCACCAGGTTTTTCTAAACCAATGTGGACAACGACGGCTCGTATTAGGGGAACATCATATATCCCTAGAAACTTGGCAAAACGAACCAAAACCGAACAAGAAGAAACGAGCGAGTCGGAATAAGATAGTTGTATTCGTGTGGTGTAATATATGTAATATAGTGTACTTATGCTTTATGATATATGTAAAAATTGCTTGTATTAATAAGTATTTTTTTTTATGAATCTAACTCTTGTCTATTTTACAGTATAAAAACACAAAATGGATAGACAACCCAATATTTTAAGAGACCTACCCGGAGACATGATTGATGAAATCTTGTCTAGAGTCGGTCAGAATTCTTCGGCATAACTATTTAAGGCGAGATCAGTTTGTAAGACATTCGAAGAACGTTCCAAGAATGCCTTGGTTTATAAAAGGCTTTCGTTCGAAAGATGGGGGATATCACATTGGGAAATCCATAAGTTACGATGTGTTTACTTTGACGCATATATTGCGGGGAACCCAAATGCTATTTTACGCAACGGGTTAAGAAATTATTTTGACTCAGTATATCCGAATATAGGACTTCGTGATTTAGAAAAAGCGGCTAACATGCAACATAAAGAAGCATGTTATGCTTACGGATTAGTAATGTTCGCTTCTCACCAAAGTAAGAACAAGAACATCGGGCTACAACTATTAAACAAAACGTTCCCACAAGTGACGGAGTCGGTAATTGGGGTAAGAAATGAGGTTTTTAGATTGTTACGAGACTGTTGGACATTACGTAACCCTCGTCCCTTTGACGACGTTACAACACGCTGTTTTATCAACGGCCATAACGGTTATGTTCCACAAGACCAAGGATGGGAAGTAATCCTAGTAAAACCAGAATGCATGACTTGTTTCTGGAAGTATGAATTACGTGTCTTTATTGCCTTTGCTGAACGACTTGTGTACTAGCTAGAATTATCTTCACAACCATCTTGTATCAAATTTATTGTGTGCTATATTTCATGCTATATGTAAAATAAGCGGTATTGTAAGTTTGTAAAATATTGTGTAAAAGTTTGAACGCGAAATATTATTATAATCAGTTTTTCATATAGAATTGTAGTAGTTGAATTGTATATTAGCTACTAAGTATGAACTTAACGGGTAGGTACTACCCGAATTTAAACTTATAAAACGCTAATATGAAGAAAAAGCTTTTATAAATGAGTTCATATTATGCTACGAAATACTATTAACTACTCTTAATATTCTGTATGATTAACTTGTTCCATTTGACTATTTTGAAGGAAATGGCACCGACTACTCGACACACCGTGAATATGAATGAAGAGGAATTCCGTACTTTTCTAGCTTCAAACATAGCCGCAGTACAGGCTGCGCTACATACCAACAATAACCTTGGATCTGGCAGTACAGGAAATCGTGTAGGATGCACCTACAAAGAATTCACTGCCTGCAAACCTTTGGAATTTGATGGAACCGAAGGACCGATCGGATTGAAACGGTGGACCGAGAAGGTCGAATCGGTGTTTGCCATAAGTAAGTGTACTGAAGAGGACAAAGTGAAGTACGCTACGCATACCTTCACAGGTTCTGCGTTAACATGGTGGAATACCTATCTAGAGCAAGTGGGTCAAGATGATGCTTACGCACTACCGTGGTCAGCATTCAAGCACTTGATGAACGAGAAGTACCGTCCCAGAACCGAGGTCAATAAGCTCAAGACAGAACTTAAAGGGTTACGAACCCAAGGATTTGATATTACCACGTACGAAAGACGATTCACAGAATTGTGCCTATTGTGTCCGGGAGCATTCGAAGATAAGGAAGAGAAGATCGACGCGTTTGTGAAAGGATTACCGGAAAGAATTCAAGAAGATATAAGTTCACACGAGCCCGCCTCCATACAACAGGCATGTAGAATGGCTCACAAACTAGTGAACCAGATTGAAGAAAGAATTAAAGAACAGACTGCTGAAGAGGCCAATGTGAAGCAAGTCAAAAGAAAGTGGGAGGAAAACGGTGATAAGAATCACCAATACAACAACAACAGCAATTACAACAATAATCGCAACAATTATCCCAACAATCGCAACATCAATCGCAACTACAACAAACGGCCCAACAACAACAACAACAACAGCAACTACAACAATCATCCCAACAACAATAATAACCGTAACAATAACAACAATCAAAAGCAGCTATGCCAAAGGTGTGAAAAGTATCACTCGGGGTTCTGCACCAAATTTTGCAACAAGTGTAAAAGAAATGGTCATAGCGCGGTGAAGTGTGAGGTCTACGGACCAGGGGTTAATAGAACGAAAGGAACAAATGGTGTCGAAACGAGTAATGGCGGAGCAAGTAGTGTCGGAGCAAGTTATGCCAATGTAGTTTGTTATAAATGTGGAAAACCGGGCCACATTATTAGAAATTGCCCGAACCAGGAGAACACGAATGGACAAGGCCACGGAAGAGTTTTCAATATTAATGCGGCAGAGGCACAGGAAGACCCGGAGCTTGTTACGGGTACGTTTCTTATTGACAATAAATCTGCTTACGTTTTATTTGATTCGGGTGCGGATAGAAGCTATATGAGTAGAGATTTTTGTGCTAAATTAAGTTGTCCATTGACGCCTTTGGATAGTAAATTTTTACTCGAATTAGCAAATGGTAAATTAATTTCAGCAGATAATATATGTCGGAATCGAGAAATTAAACTGGTTAACGAAACATTTAAGATTGATTTGATACCAGTAGAGTTAGGGAGTTTTGATGTGATAATCGGTATGGACTGGTTGAAAGAAGTGAAAGCAGAGATCGTTTATTACAAAAATGCAATTCGCATTATACGAGAAAAAGGAAAACCCTTAATGGTGTACGAAGAAAAGGGCAACACGAAGCTACATCTTATTAGTAATTTGAAGGCACAAAAACTAATAAGAAAAGGTTGCTATGCTGTTCTAGCACACGTCGATAAAGTACAAACTGAAGAAAAGAGCATCAATGATGTTCCCATTGCAAAAGAATTTCCCGATGTATTTTCGAAAGAATTACCGGGATTACCCCCACATCGATCCATTGAATTTCAAATAGATCTTGTACCAGGAGCTGCACCAATAGCTCGTGCTCCTTACAGACTCGCACCCAGCGAGATGAAAGAACTGCAAAGCCAATTACAAGAACTTTTAGAGCGTGGTTTCATTCGACCAAGCACATCACCGTGGGGAGCTCCTGTTTTGTTTGTCAAGAAGAAAGATGGTACATTCAGGTTGTGTATCGACTACCGAGAGTTGAACAAACTTACCATCAAGAACCGCTACCCACTACCGAGAATCGACGACTTATTTGATCAACTACAAGGCTCGTCTGTTTATTCAAAGATTGACTTACGTTCTGGGTATCATCAAATGCGGGTGAAAGAAGATGATATTCCAAAGACTGCTTTCAGAACACGTTACGGTCATTACGAGTTTATGGTCATGCCGTTTGGTTTAACTAATGCACCAGCTGTGTTCATGGACCTTATGAACCGAGTGTGTGGACCATACCTTGACAAGTTTGTCATTGTTTTCATTGATGACATACTTATTTACTCAAAGAATGACCAAGAACACGGTGAACATTTGAGAAAGGTGTTAGAAGTATTGAGGAAGGAAGAATTGTACGCTAAGTTTTCAAAGTGTGCATTTTGGTTGGAAGAAGTTCAATTCCTCGGTCACATAGTGAACAAAGAAGGTATTAAGGTGGATCCGGCAAAGATAGAAACTGTTGAAAAGTGGGAAACCCCGAAAACTCCGAAACACATACGCCTGTTTTTAGGACTAGCTGGTTACTACAGAAGGTTCATCCAAGACTTTTCCGGAATAGCAAAACCCTTGACTGCATTAACGCATAAAGGGAAGAAATTTGAATGGAATGATGAACAAGAGAAAGCGTTTCAATTATTGAAGAAAAAGCTAACTACGGCACCTATATTGTCATTGCCTGAAGGGAATGATGATTTTGTGATTTATTGTGACGCATCAAAGCAAGGTCTCGGTTGTGTATTAATGCAACGAACGAAGGTGATTGCTTATGCGTCTAGACAATTGAAGATTCACGAACAAAATTATACGACGCATGATTTGGAATTAGGCGCGGTTGTTTTTGCATTAAAGACTTGGAGGCACTACTTATATGGGGTCAAAAGTATTATATATACCGACCACAAAAGTTTTCAACACATATTTAATCAGAAACAACTGAATATGAGGCAGCGTAGGTGGATTGAATTGTTGAATGATTACGACTTTGAGATTCGTTACCACCCGGGAAAGGCAAATGTGGTAGCCGATGCCTTGAGTAGGAAGGACAGAGAACCCATTCGAGTAAAATCTATGAATATAATGATTCATAATAACCTTACGACTCAAATAAAGGAGGCGCAACAAGGAGTTTTAAAAGGGGGAAATTTAAAGGATGAAATACCCAAAGGATCGGAGAAGCATCTTAATATTCGGGAAGACGGAACCCGGTATAGGGCTGAAAGGATTTGGGTACCAAAATTTGGAGATATGAGAGAAATGGTACTTAGAGAAGCTCATAAAACCAGATACTCAATACATCCTGGAACGGGGAAGATGTACAAGGATCTCAAGAAACATTTTTGGTGGCCGGGTATGAAAGCCGATGTTGCTAAATATGTAGGAGAATGTTTAACGTGTTCTAAGGTCAAAGCTGAGCATCAGAAACCATCAGGTCTACTTCAACAACCCGAAATCCGAGAATGGAAATGGGAAAACATTACCATGGATTTCATCACTAAATTACCAAGGACTGCAAGTGGTTTTGATACTATTTGGGTAATAGTTGATCGTCTCACCAAATCAGCACACTTCCTACCAATAAGAGAAGATGACAAGATGAAGAAGTTAGCACGACTGTATTTGAAGGAAGTCGTCTCCAGACATGGAATACCAATCTCTATTATCTCTGATAGGGATGGCAGATTTATTTCAAGATTCTGGCAGACATTACAGCAAGCATTAGGAACTCGTCTAGACATGAGTACTGCCTATCATCCACAAACCGATGGGCAGAGCGAAAGGACGATACAAACACTTGAAGACATGCTACGAGCATGTGTTATTGATTTCGGAAACAGTTGGGATCGACATCTACCGTTAGCAGAATTTTCCTACAACAACAGCTACCATTCAAGCATTGAGATGGCGCCGTTTGAAGCACTTTATGGTAGAAAGTGCAGGTCTCCGATTTGTTGGAGTGAAGTGGGGGATAGACAGATTACGGGTCCGGAGATTATACAAGAAACTACCGAGAAGATCACCCAAATTCAACAACGGTTGAAAACCGCCCAAAGTCGACAAAAGAGCTACGCTGACATTAAAAGAAAAGATATACAATTTGAAATTGGAGAGATGGTCATGCTTAAAGTTGCACCTTGGAAAGGCGTTGTTCGATTTGGTAAACGAGGGAAATTAAATCCAAGGTATATTGGACCATTCAAGATTATTGATCGTGTCGGACCAGTAGCTTACCGACTTGAGTTACCTCAACAACTCGCGGCTGTACATAACACTTTCCACGTCTCGAATTTGAAGAAATGTTTTGCTAAAGAAGATCTCACTATTCCGTTAGATGAAATCCAAATCAACGAAAAACTTCAATTCATCGAAGAACCCGTCGAAATAATGGATCGTGAGGTTAAAAGGCTTAAGCAAAACAAGATACCAATTGTTAAGGTTCGATGGAATGCTCGTAGAGGACCCGAGTTCACCTGGGAGTGTGAAGATCAGATGAAGAAGAAATACCCGCATCTATTACCAGAAGATTCGTCAACACCTTCAACAGCTTAAAATTTCGGGACGAAATTTATTTAACAGGTAGGTACTGTAGTGACCCGAACTTTTCTATGTTTATATATATTAATTGAGATTGATATTTACATGATTAAATGTCTCCAACATGTTAAGCAATCAAACTTGTTAAGACTTGATTAATTGAAATATGTTTCATATAGACAATTGACCACCCAAGTTGACCGGTGATTCACGAACGTTAAAACTTGTAAAAACTATATGATGACATATATATGGATATATATATATATATATATATATATATATATATATATATATATATATATATATATATATATATATATATAGTTAACATGATACTATGATAAGTAAACATATCATTAAGTATATTAACAATGAACTACATATGTAAAAACAAGACTACTAACTTAATGATTTTTAAACGAGACATATATGTAACGATTATCGTTGTAAAGACATTTAATGTATATATATCATATTAAGAGATATTCATACATGATAATATCATGATAATATAATAATTTAAAATCTCATTTGATATTATAAACATTGGGTTAACAACATCTAACAAGATCATTAACCTAAAGGTTTCAAAACAACACTTACATGTAACGACTAACGATGACTTAACGACTCAGTTAAAATGTATATACATGTAGTGTTTTAATATGTATTTATACACTTTTGAAAGACTTCAATACACTTATCAAAATACTTCTACTTAACAAAAATGCTTACAATTACATCCTCATTCAGTTTCATCAACAATTCTACTCGTATGCACCCGTATTCGTACTCGTACAATACACAGCTTTTAGATGTATGTACTATTGGTATATACACTCCAATGATCAGCTATTAGCAGCCCATGTGAGTCACCTAACACATTTTGGAACCATCATTTGACAACTAGCATGAAATATCTCATAAAATTACAAAAATATGAGTAATCATTCATGACTTATTTACATGAAAACAAAATTACATATCCTTTATATCTAATCCATACACCAACGACCAAAAACACCTACAAACACTTTCATTCTTCAATTTTCTTCATCTAATTGATCTCTCTCAAGTTCTATCTTCAAGTTCTAAGTGTTCTTCATATATTCTACAAGTTCTAGTTACATAAAATCAAGAATACTTTCAAGTTTGCTAGCTCACTTCCAATCTTGTAAGGTGATCATCCAACCTCAAGAAATCTTTGTTTCTTACAGTAGGTTATCATTCTAATACAAGGTAATAATCATATTCAAACTTTGGTTCAATTTCTATAACTATAACAATCTTATTTCAAGTGATGATCTTACTTGAACTTGTTTTCGTGTCATGATTCTGCTTCAAGAACTTCGAGCCATCCAAGGATCCGTTGAAGCTAGATCCATTTTTCTCTTTTCCAGCAGGTTTATCCAAGGAACTTATGGTAGTAATGATGTTCATAACATCATTCGATTCATATATATAAAGCTATCTTATTCGAAGGTTTAAACTTGTAATCACTAGAACATAGTTTAGTTAATTCTAAACTTGTTCGCAAACAAAAGTTAATCCTTCTAACTTAACTTTTAAAATCAACTAAACACATGTTCTATATCTATATGATATGCTAACTTAATGATTTAAAACCTGGAAACACGAAAAACATCGTAAAACCGGATTTACACCGTCGTAGTAACACCGCGGGCTGTTTTGGGTTAGTTAATTAAAAACTATGATAAACTTTGATTTAAAAGTTATTATTCTGAGAAAATGATTTTTATTATGAACATGAAACTATATCCAAAAATTATGGTTAAACTCAAAGTGGAAGTATGTTTTCTAAAATGGTCATCTAGACGTCGTTCTTTCGACTGAAATGATTACCTTTACATAAACGACTTGTAACTTATTTTTCCGACTATAAACCTATAATTTTTCTGTTTAGATTCATAAAATAGAGTTCAATATGAAACAATAGCAATTTGATTCACTCAAAACGGATTTAAAATGAAGAAGTTATGGGTAAAACAAGATTGGATAATTTTTCTCATTTTAGCTACGTGAAAATTGGTAACAAATCTATTCCAACCATAACTTAATCAACTTGTATTGTATATTATGTAATCTTGAGATACCATAGACACGTATACAATGTTTCGACCTATCATGTCGACACATCTATATATATTTCGGAACAACCATAGACACTCTATATGTGAATGTTGGAGTTAGCTATACAGGGTTGAGGTTGATTCCAAAATATATATAGTTTGAGTTGTGATCAATACTGAGATACGTATACACTGGGTCGTGGATTGATTCAAGATAATATTTATCGATTTATTTCTGTACATCTAACTGTGGACAACTAGTTGTAGGTTACTAACGAGGACAGCTGACTTAATAAACTTAAAACATCAAAATATATTAAAAGTGTTGTAAATATATTTTGAACATACTTTGATATATATGTATATATTGTTATAGGTTCGTGAATCAACCAGTGGCCAAGTCTTACTTCCCGACGAAGTAAAAAAAAAATCTGTAAAAGTGAGTTATAGTCCCACTTTTAAAATCTAATATTTTTTGGGATGAGAATACATGCAGGTTTTATAAATGATTTACAAAATAGACACAAGTACGTGAAACTACATTCTATGGTTGAATTATCGAAATCGAATATGCCCCTTTTTATTATGTCTGGTAATCTAAGAATTAGGGAACAGACACCATAATTGACGCGAATCCTAAAGATAGATCTATTGGGCCTAACAAACCCCATCCAAAGTACTGGATGCTTTAGTACTTCGAAATTTATATCATATCCGAAGGGTGTCCCGGAATGATGGGGATATTCTTATATATGCATCTTGTTAATGTCGGTTACCAGGTGTTCACCATATGAATGATTTTTATCTCTATGTATGGGATGTGTATTGAAATATGAAATCTTGTGGTCTATTATTATGATTTGATATATATAGGTTAAACCTATAACTCACCAACATTTTTGTTGACGTTTTAAGCATGTTTATTCTCAAGTGATTATTAAGAGCTTCCGCTATCGCATACTTAAATAAGGACGAGATTTGGAGTCCATGCTTGTATGATATTGTGTAAAAACTGCATTCAAGAAACTTATTTTGTTGTAACATATTTGTATTGTAAACCATTATGTAATGGTCGTGTGTAAACAGGATATTTTAGATTATCATTTTTTGATAATCTACGTAAAGCTTTTTAAACCTTTATTGATGAAATAAAGGTTATGGTTTGTTTTAAAATGAATGCAGTCTTTGAAAAACGTCTCATATAGAGGTCAAAACCTCGCAACGAAATCAATTAATATGGAACGTTTTTAATCAATAAGAACGGGACATTTCAATGGTCATGCCGTTTGGTTTAACTAATGCACCAGCTGTGTTCATGGACCTTATGAACCGAGTGTGTGGACCATACCTTGACAAGTTTGTCATTGTTTTCATTGATGACATACTTATTTACTCAAAGAATGACCAAGAACACGGTGAACATTTGAGAAAGGTGTTAGAAGTATTGAGGAAGGAAGAATTGTACGCTAAGTTTTCAAAGTGTGCATTTTGGTTGGATGAAGTTCAATTCCTCGGTCACATAGTGAACAAAGAAGGTATTAAGGTGGATCCGGCAAAGATAGAAACTGTTGAAAAGTGGGAAACCCCGAAAACTCCGAAACACATACGCCAGTTTTTAGGACTAGCTGGTTACTACAGAAGGTTCATCCAAGACTTTTCCAGAATAGCAAAACCCTTGACTGCATTAACGCATAAAGGGAAGAAATTTGAATGGAATGATGAACAAGAGAAAGCGTTTCAGTTATTGAAGAAAAAGCTAACTACGGCACCTATATTGTCATTGCCTGAAGGGAATGATGATTTTGTGATTTATTTTGACGCATCAAAGCAAGGTCTCGGTTGTGTATTAATGCAATGAACGAAGGTGATTGCTTATGCGTCTAGACAATTGAAGATTCACGAACAAAATTATACGACGCATGATTTGGAATTAGGCGCGGTTGTTTTTGCATTAAAGACTTGGAGGCACTACTTATATGGGGTCAAAAGTATTATATATACCGACCACAAAAGTCTTCAACACATATTTAATCAGAAACAACTGAATATGAGGCAGCGTAGGTGGATTGAATTATTGAATGATTACGACTTTGAGATTCGTTACCACCCGGGGAAGGCAAATGTGGTAGCCGATGCCTTAAGCAGAAAGGACAGAGAACCCATTCGAGTAAAATCTATGAATATAATGATTCATAATAACCTTACTACTCAAATAAAGGAGGCGCAACAAGGAGTTTTAAAAGAGGGAAATTTAAAGGATGAAATACCCAAAGGATCGGAGAAACATCTTAATATTCGGGAAGACGGAACCCGGTATAGGGCTGAAAGGATTTGGGTACCAAAAATTTGGAGATATGAGAGAAATGGTACTTAGAGAAGCTCATAAAACCAGATACTCAATACATCCTGGAACGGGGAAGATGTACAAGGATCTCAGGAAATATTTTTGGTGGCCGGGTATGAAAGCCGATGTTGCTAAATACGTAGGAGAATGTTTGACGTGTTCTAAGGTCAAAGCTGAGCATCAGAAACCATCAGGTCTACTTCAACAACCCGAAATCCCGGAATGGAAATGGGAAAACATTACCATAGATTTCATCACTAAATTGCCAAGGACTGCAAGTGGTTTTGATACTATTTGGGTAATAGTTGATCGTCTCACCAAATCAGCACATTTCCTGCCAATAAGAGAAGATGACAAGATGGAGAAGTTAGCACGACTGTATTTGAAGGAAGTCGTCTCCAGACATGGAATACCAATCTCTATTATCTCTGATAGGGATGGCAGATTTATTTCAAGATTCTGGCAGAAATTACAGCAAGCATTAGGAACTCGTCTAGACATGAGTACTGCCTATCATCCACAAACTGATGGGCAGAGCGAAAGGATGATACAAACGCCTGAAGACATGCTACGAGCATGTGTTATTGATTTCGGAAACAGTTGGGATCGACATCTACCATTAGCAGAATTTTCCTACAACAACAGCTACCATTCAAGCATTGAGATGGCGCCGTTTGAAGCACTTTATGGTAGAAAGTGCAGGTCTCCGATTTGTTGGAGTGAAGTGGGGGATAGACAGATTACGGGTCCGGAGATTATACAAGAAACTACCGAGAAGATCATCTAAATTCAACAACGGTTGAAAACCGCCCAAAGTCGACAAAAGAGCTACGCTGACATTAAAAGAAAAGATATAGAATTTAAAATTAGAGAGATGGTCATGCTTAAAGTTGCACCTTGGAAAGGAGTTGTTCGATTTGGTAAACGAGGGAAATTAAATCCAAGGTATATTGGACCATTCAAGATTATTGATCGTGTCGGACCAGTAGCTTACCGACTTGAGTTACCTAAACAACTCGCGGCTGTACATAACACTTTCCACGTCTCGAATTTGAAGAAATGTTTTGCTAAAGAAGATCTCACTATTCCGTTAGATGAAATCCAAATCAACGAAAAACTCCAATTCATCGAAGAACCCGTCGAAATAATGGATCGTGAGGTTAAAAGACTTAAGCAAAACAAGATACCAATTGTTAAGGTTCGATGGAATGCTCGTAGAGGACCCGAGTTCACCTGGGAGCGTGAAGATCAGATGAAAAAGAAATACCCGCATCTATTTCCAGAAGATTCGTCAACACCTTCAACAGCTTAAAATTTCGGGACGAAATTTATTTAACGGGTAGGTACTGTAGTGACCCGAACTTTTCCATGTTTATATATATTAATTGAGATTGATATTTACATGATTAAATATTTCCAACATGTTAAGCAATCAAACTTGTTAAGACTTGATTAATTGAAATATGTTTCATATAGATAATTGACCACCCAAGTTGACCGGCGATTCACGAACGTTAAAACTTGTAAAAATGACATGACGATATATATATATGGATATACATATGGTTAACATGAGATTATGATAAGTAAGTATCTCCATAAGTATATTAACAATGAGTTATATACATATAAACAAGACTACTAACTTAAGGATTTCGAAACGAGACATATATGTAACGATTATCGTTGTAACGATATTTAAATGTATATATATCATATTAAGATATATTAATATATCATAATATCATGATAATATAATAATTTAACATCTCATTAGATATAATAAACAATGGGTTAACAACATTAATTGAGATCGTTAACTTAAAGGTTTCAAAACAACACTTACATGTAACGACTAACGATGACTTAACGACTCAGTTAAAATGTATATACATGTAGTGTATTTAGATGTATTAAAATACTTTTGGAAGACTTCAAGACATATATCAAAACACTCATACTTAACGAAAATGGTAACAGTTACTTTTCCATTCTTTTCTTTCATCAAGAATTCTAGTCGTATTCTTACCCGTATTATACACAGCTTCAAAACGTACTTACTATGAGTATATACCAATAGGAACTAGCATGGGATTCCACTCTTGATTATGTCATGTATGACTAATCAATTTTAACTTCTACCATGAGCTAGTCAACTAACTAGAACTCCTTTTAACCCCACTCACCACTCACCAATTACCACTCATCATTCACTCCATTTCACTTCCAATTCTCTTTCTAATTCTCTCTCAACACACACATGTGATGACCCGGAGATTTTCGAACAAATTTAAACTTTAATCTTTATATATATCCGACACGATAAGCAAAAATCGGTAATGTTGAGTCTTGAATGTTTTGAAACTATATTCATGTAATCAAATACCTTTTGACCATGCCAAACGATTCACGAACAATTACGTGTAAATATATATATATATATATATATATATATATATATATATATATATATATATATATATATATATATATATATATATATATATATATATATATATATATATATATACATGTGTGCTTATTAGATTGACATATATTATAAAACATTGAACGGATTAGTTGATATGAATATAGGTTATGAGATCTATGTTATGAACTGGGAAAGGTTATTAAGGTACTGAATGGATAAAACTTTACGTAAACGTATTTGTTCGATGTAAGTTTATCGACGAGATTAAAAGATAATATCAAATGATTGAGTTATCAGATACATTGAATTATGATAATGAGTCTCTGTATGAGGTCCACTTTGAATTAGGAAACCCTTACTTTTAACAGTATTCGGAATATTTGGAAAAGTGGTTACATGTAAGAACAAAAGTGTTATTATTAAGGATTAGACAGAAATTGGTGGAGGATTGAATATCCTAACATTTGATTGATCTATTTTCCATACGAACGAAAACGATTTGCGATATAAGAGAATCGGATTATTTGATTCATTAGATATTAAGAAAGTGTAAAGAAATTAAGCTAGACGTTGGCGCATATATGAAATTATATCAAATTAGGTTTGAAGTATAAACAGAACGTGTTAAAAGGATTTTCTAACGAATTTAAAATAAACTTAGAACTTCTGTCAGTTGTGAAAAACTAAATATTATATTATCACATTAATATTTCCATTATACACGATACGTACGAGTTAATATTTTTAAATGAAAATATATATATATATATTTTTCGAAGTGATAAATTTATAATACCAAGTTAGTCATAAAACGTTTTGATTTAAACTAATGTTATTAAAAATGTTTCGATAAATAACGAGACTATTAGTTATAAAAGGAAATGACCAAAATACTCAAAAGATTAAGTTACACTTTGAATGGGTTAGTTTTTAATTAATTTAAGTGTAGTTATTAATAAAGGTACATGTCACAAAACGTTTAATTTTAAAATAAAATATTTTGATAAACAACGAGGCTTTGAATTATGGAAGTAAATGATCACAACGCTCAATTTTATAAGTTATATTTTTATAAAGGTAATTTATTGAAGAGTAAGTCTATTTTTTTGTAAAAGGTACACGTCACGTAACGTAAAAGGCTAGTTTTCTAAACGTACGAAAGTGCGCCCGAAAAACAGAAAGTGGTACATGAGTCGTGAGACCACGACCGTGTCATTTTTGTAAAAATTATATTTTTACCATGAGCATAAATATAATATAATATTTAATTAATTCTAAAGATTAAATATAATATATATTAAATAATATATATATATTACGTATCATATAGCATAGATATAAAGAACGGGGTGTCGGTAGGAAAAAGTTAAGATTCATGAGCTGTAATATGTGATTGCATGAATAACTTGGCCAACCACTTTCTATAAAGATCGATCAATTGGTTATGAATTTACACACAAACATACTCATATTCTCTTCTGCATCATTATTATTATTATTATTATTTATATTATTATTATTATTATTATTATTATTATTATTATTATTATTATTATTATTAAGGTTAATATTATAGTTAGGAGTATTATTATTAAGTAGTATTTATACATAAAATATTACGACGAGGTCATGAGCGGGTCATTTCAAGACAAGTTTTATGAGTAGGATAGGGCTAAGGAAATTATGGGTTATGGCTATGGAGGTAATGGGTATGGTTCATGGGTATGCCCTTGAGGTCAAATTGGTAGTTATCGTCTCCGTCGCGTCTACGTACCTTTCCTACAGTATTGAATCTCAATATTGATACGTGAGCACTCATAACTTAACTTTTATTTACTAATAGTGTATCCCTGACTAGTGCTCGAGAATATAGGATTATGCATGCTTGTATATTTGATATTGCCCTTAGATAGGTTATGTTGAATCTTAAAGGTTGTTATACTAGGGATGAAATAAGGTATAAGATATGCATGTCATTGGAAAGCTAGCGAAAAATTAAGAACTTTTCATTTAGATATCGAATGGATTCGATGAACGGTTAGAAAGTTATGAATTAAACAATTAATTTCGTAATTAAAATTGCTGATAATAATTAGTGAACTAATTTTCTGGGTAATAAAAAGTGGTTATTTGGATTCTACTCGTCGAGTAGATGAATTTTCATATAAAGCACGTCTCGTTTCGTTGAACGGTTGTCAAGTTATGGATAAAAGAAGTTTTGTAAATTTTGATGAAACGTCAATACGGAAACTGAAATTCTCGCTTATCTGCGTTGTTTCAGATTAAAACAAAAATACCACTGAATTCTTTGCTGTAAGGTCTAACAAACCACTCTAGCCAATTGTCAATTCGAGTCTTGACGATTTTTCTAAAAATCGTCAAAGTTGACTGTTGGGTCACATTTTAAAATTCTAAAAAGAGCTGAAACTTTTTTGTTAAAAATGTCAGTTTTGTATCAGTTGTCATGGTCGACCTGATGTGTGTTTACTTTTGCTAAAAATCATGTTATATCTTTGTGGTAACTAGAATTTGCAGGCTTTGTCCGTTTGTCAATCCGAGTTTCGAGGAATTTTCTAAAAATCTCCAAAGTAGGCTACTCGGTCACTTTTGTAAATTTATTAAAGCTGAAAAATTAACTTTAAAACACCGAAACCGCGTTGGCAACTACGAGTTGTCTAGGTTTAGTTTACTTCTGTAAAAATTTATGCTTAATCTTTCTGGTAATGTGTAACTTTTATCTTTGGCCGTTTATCAATCGGAGTTCCGATAATTTTTCTAAAAATCGCTGAAGTGGCCGTTTAGTCATGTTTGACCGAAAAATCATTTTTGTATAAGTTATTGTATTTTTGCATGCGACCTCGTTTTTACTTTAACCTTTGACTTTTGCACATTAGTCTCGAGCATTAGATTGTGGTACACTATGACTTGGCCTAATTTATTAGACAAATATTGACAAATACATAAATATATATAATTACTATAGGTTCGTGAATCCGAGGCCAACCCTACACTTGTTCAATGATGTTATATGTATTTTTACTACAAAATACAGTATGGTGAGTTTCATTTGATCCCTTTTACTCTTTACGTTTTTGGGCTGAGAATACATGCAAATGCTTTATTAACTGTTTTACAATAAATATGTGCGTGAGTTTCACTATTCCTTTTTTATATACATTTTTGGGCTGAGAATACATGCAAATGCTTTATTAACTGTTTTACAATATTTATATGCGTGAGTTTCATTTGCCTTTTTACCCTTTATATTTTTGGGACTGAGAATACATGCGCTTTTATAAATGTTTGACGAAATAGACACAAGTAATTGAAATTACATTATATGGTTGAATTATCGAAATCGAATATGCCCCTTTTTATTAAAGTCTGGTAATCTAAGAATTAGGGAACAGACACCCTAATTGACGCGAATCCTAAAGATAGATCTATCGGGCCTAACAAACCCCATCCAAAGTACCGGATGCTTTAGTACTTCGAAATTTATATCATGTCCGAAGGAGGATCCCGGAATGATAGGGGATATTCTTATATGCATATTGTTAATGTCGGTTACCAGGTGTTCACCATATGAATGATTATTTTTGTCTCTATGCATGGGACGTATATTTATGAGAACTGGAAATGAAATTCTTGTGGTCTATTAAAATGATGGAAATAAATGATTATGATAAACTAATGAACTCACCAACCTTTTGGTTGACACTTTAAAGCATGTTTATTCTCAGGTGTTAAAGAAATCTTCCGCTGTGCATTAGCTCATTTTAAGGACATTACTTGGAGTCATTCATGACATATTTTCAAAGACGTTGCATTCGAGTCGTTGAAGTTCATTAGAGATTATTATCAAATAAATGACAGATTAGGTCATTTATAGTTTGGATATTATGAAATGGTATGCATGCCTGTTAATTTTCGATGTAAATGAAAGTTTGTCTTTTGAAAAGAATGCAATGTTTGTAAAATGTATCATTTAGAGGTCAAGTACCTCGCGATGTAATCATATGTTGTTGTATTCGTCCCTATGGATTGGGTCGGGTCGTCTCATGTGGTATCAGAGCGGTGGTCTTAGCGAACCAGGTCTGCATTAGTGTGTCTAACTGATAAGTCGTTAGGATACATTAGTGAGTCTGGACTTCGACCGTGTCTGCATGTCAAAAGTTTTTGCTTATCATTTGTGTCAAAAATCACTTACTTATCATCCTTAAGACTAGACGCGTTTTCCTGCATTTATTACGTAATAGTGTATAGACGAATTCTTGTCTTAGCATATCTATTACTGTGAACTTTGACTGTCATTTTTCAAAGATTCCTCCGTAATTTATGGGATTTTGGTATTATATATACATATGTAAATTATGTATTGAATAATATCAAATCTAACTCCTATAATCTATTCCATACAAAAAAATTCATTTCCCTGATCAAACGAGATGGATCCCTCAACCAGTTCGAACTCCTGAGATTCCGACAGTTATGCCGATATGGAATTTCACTCAAGCTCCGAAAACAGTGTTACCGGAATGGATCAACCAATCAGCCATCATCTATTCTGGATGAAATAGGGATGGGTTCGTAGCCTCCTCAATTATTGGAGACAAGAAGAAGGTGATCCTTTCCACCCACCAAATTGCCCTATTGGCGATGAACCTGAAGCACTTACCGGCGAACCTGTTCGTGAAACCATTTTCTCTCTCATTTCCAGAGTATCTCGTCACGATTATATCCTACATCAAATCCTAGATTTTATTTATCCGCTCGTCCCAACCGACAATCATCCCGGTGTACTAGCAGAAGTTAACGAACTTCGTGCACGCGTGACGGCTTTGGAGCTTATGGTGCAAGGATTACAAACACCATCAGCAGCACTGGCAGCATAATCAGTACCGCCAATAACATCAACATCGCAAACCTCAATACTCTAGACATCAGCAGCATCACCGGCATCAACGGTATCATCATCATTAACACCAACAGCACCATTACCATCATCAACAATCACATTCGCATCACACGCCTCAACATCATAATCTATACCTCGGATATCAACATCACACGCATCATAGATACCAAGGAGTACCAACAACAACAAACGATGAAGTATTGATTCATAACTTCATCTGAGGAATATTCTACGGCGATTATGTAATCTCTAAAGTCTTATAGATTATCTATTTCCACCCTAACCCTAAATCAGATGAGTGAACCAAAATGAGTCAAGGAAGAATCGAAACCCTAACAAGGATGGTGCGCGATTTACTTGTTATACAAGCATCACTGGCAATTACCGGAAGTATCATCAGCAGCAACAATACCGTTAGCATCACCAGTATAGTCAGTAACGTCAGCATCGTCAGAATCAGCAACACCTATGACATCACAAATCCCATCAGTTCAAGAATCACTGTGGAAATCGTTACCAATCAACAACGAATATGTTGTATCAACGAGTTATATAGTATTAACTCATTCCTTCTGAAGAATTATTATATGTTTTATATATATGAATTCTGGAATTATAATAAATCTTTTTGTACTAAGCTATTAAGTATGAATTGAAAAAGAGTAGATACTACTCGTTTAAATTCATATTACTAATATCTTATGATGTACATCCTTCATTAACAACTTAATCATCGTTAACCACAATCTCTGTTTCAATCTAATGAACTCCGGTTCATAATAAATCAAGTGTATCATTCAATAACATGTTTGATTATACACTTTCATCTTCGATATACCCGAAACTTACGGGAAAACAATATTCGTATCTTGCGAAGTTAGCAAGAGTTCTATGAGCATCAGCATGATTCACTAAGGAAATACATATAAATATTGAAGCATTGATTACATTAGTGAAATACTCCGCAAAGATTATGTAATCTCTAATGTTGTAGAGAAAATTCATTTCTAATTCAATCCGAAAATCAAATGAGCTTAGTATGATATTAACTCATTGAATCTGTATTACATCTGAAGAAAATATACCCACATATATTTTCATAAAGGTTGTAATGAGAATTCTTGTTCAAAATATTATTTGTGAAATTTTTTTTTTAACGGGTAGGTAATACCCGAGAGATATATAAAATCACAATTAATATGTTACATTCTTCAATTCTGATTCAATAATCATCAACTAAACCAATATACATTCTTCTATAGAAATCAAAACAACCATACTCATTCGAATCTAATTACATATTCTGATTTTGGGAATTTCAGAATTCAACTCGAGATACAACCAAAATCATCACTCTTAGATCTTTAGATTTTTCAAAGCTATACTTTGACTTCAAAACTGTGATAGAACATCACTTTTAATCGTAACACACAAGATGGATATGAAAAATCATTTGGATATTGCCTATGACAATCTGCAATTAAATCCCTTCGAAATTCTAGAAGACACATCAAATAATAAACAATTGAGATGATGATCCAACCACACGTTATCCGAAGTTTTGTACCTGAAAAACTCTCGAAACCAAAGTCATAATCTAACATGTACCTGCATCGAATTCTTCTAGCAAAAACAACATTTCGATTCCTTTTCAAAGTAGCCAATTTTGTCACAGCTCCAGCAAGTCAACTTCGATTTTTCAGTCGGACCAGTCTTATTATAACCTTGATAGATACGTTGCCCTTTCGTCATTATTACTGGGGAATCTTTCATATTCCACTCTATTACCACCAGTGTTTAATCATCTAAAACACGATTCTTCTGAACCCACCTCAGATTGCTAACCAAAGATTCAGATATTAGCATTAAATGCAGAGGAAACATAAAAATTGTAGATGGTTTAAACGGTCAAAAGTTTGATGATAAAAGATAGTGAGATGGTAAAGCTCAGAAAAAGAAAGGATTTGGTACTGAAAAACGGATTGAGCAAAGTATGAAGGAAGCCGTGGACAAATCACAGAGACTGAATCTGCCTTCAAAGGATCCAAATGATTCAGTGCCTGCTAAACTCGTTAGCAAACACCTTACTTCTTATTCTAAACCTTCACAGACAGATATTCTTCATCATCATCATATCTTAAATGTTATAAGATATCTTCGTATCTTCCATTATACATATTCTCCATATCTTTGGAGATATTTTCACAACTATTCTTATCAAGTATCATTTATCTCTCCGTAATATCTGCAACATAAAAGAAACCGTGTTAGTTTCTAAATTCTGAAAAATTCGAATATGAATGTTTTTGAAGTAGTGTTGGGAACTGATGCATGAGTTAGTATAATATAATGACACTTGATCAACGTCATTATATTACAGTAATTCATACTGAGTTTCTAATGGATGTGATGATTCACAGAACATACCGTCATCATGTACCATTTACACGACTCTTACATTCTATCTAATCTCTAAATATATCAAGAAAATATTTCTTGATGATTCGGTCCTTTTTAGGGTATTCTGGTAATTTAACAAATCAGGATTTACCATTACCCTATCCTTCTTAGAACAATTAATGTGTTCATTCTGAAATCCATACCTACGAATTCTGGACCATTACAAGAGCTATTTAATCGCAAGAAGAAGAAACGAAAGGACAAAGCTCCGAAATAGAAATTTAGAGTATGAACCGCAGTAAATAGAAGAAAGCATTAACTGAGGATGACGATGACTATAGAAGACAAAAACAGGGACATCGAAATATAAGGGAAGATATAAAACCCAACAACCACCCAGAAGCTACAAACCGTGCATATCAATACGTATTGCCACGTAAAGGCACGGGAAAATTAATAACACTATAACCCCAAGATAATAGTAGAAGTAAATAAAATCTTCCGGTGGTAGATAAAAGAGAAGGATGACAGATGTAAAAATTAAGAGTATATCAAGGATCAGAATGGGATGGAGCATATTGACGAATGTTTTAAAGTATGAACTGAGGAGAAAGAATAGAAGGTGTGAGTTGTAAGGAAAAAACGGGGGTAGATTTATAGAAAAATATCCGACAGAGCAATCGGAACAGATTATTGCATTTACTCAAAGAAGATCCTGATTTCCTAAATCGCCGAAGAATCAAATCTTAATATGAAGATTTCTTCTAAATTCCTTAAATTCCGGAAATCAATCTTGACTACGTCACCGGTTAAGTCAAACTTACTTTTATTCATTTTCACTCTTAAGTGATAGCTTCATTCGTGCTCTTCACAAAAACAAATCATTTTATCTATATTAATCAATGATGATAAAACCCTAATTATCAGTTCATATACGTCATGAAAACACTCTTACTGTTAGCCATGACAACCTCTATCAAATTTCGGGACGAAATTTCTTTTAACGGGTAGGTACTGTGATGACCCGGAGATTTCCGAACAAATTTAAACTTTAATCTTTATATATATCCGACACGATAAGCAAAAATCGGTAATGTTGAGTCTTGAATGTTTTGAAACTATATTCATGTAATCAAATACCTTTTGACCATGCCAAACGATTCACGAACAATTATGTGTAAATATATATATATATATATATATATATATATATATATATATACATGTGTGCTTATTAGATTGACATATATTATAAAACATTGAACGGATTAGTTGATATGAATATAGGTTATGAGATCTATGTTATGAACTGGGAAAGGTTATTAAGGTACTGAATGGATAAAACTTTACGTAAACGTATTTGTTCGATGTAAGTTTATCGACGAGATTAAAAGATAATATCAAATGATTGAGTTATCAGATACATTGAATTATGATAATGAGTCTCTGTATGAGGTCCACTTTGAATTAGGAAACCCTTACTTTTAACAGTATTCGGAATATTTGGAAAAGTGGTTACATGTAAGAACAAAAGTGTTATTATTAAGGATTAGACAGAAATTGGTGGAGGATTGAATATCCTAACATTTGATTGATCTATTTTCCATACGAACGAAAACGATTTGCGATATAAGAGAATCGGATTATTTGATTCATTAGATATTAAGAAAGTGTAAAGAAATTAAGCTAGACGTTGGCGCATATATGAAATTATATCAAATTAGGTTTGAAGTATAAACAGAACGTGTTAAAAGGATTTTCTAACGAATTTAAAATAAACTTAGAACTTCTGTCAGTTGTGAAAAACTAAATATTATATTATCACATTAATATTTCCATTATACACGATACGTACGAGTTAATATTTTTAAATGAAAATATATATATATATATATTTTTCGAAGTGATAAATTTATAATACCAAGTTAGTCATAAAACGTTTTGATTTAAACTAATGTTATTAAAAATGTTTCGATAAATAACGAGACTATTAGTTATAAAAGGAAATGACCAAAATACTCAAAAGATTAAGTTACACTTTGAATGGGTTAGTTTTTAATTAATTTAAGTGTAGTTATTAATAAAGGTACATGTCACAAAACGTTTAATTTTAAAATAAAATATTTTGATAAACAACGAGGCTTTGAATTATGGAAGTAAATGATCACAACGCTCAATTTTATAAGTTATATTTTTATAAAGGTAATTTATTGAAGAGTAAGTCTATTTTTTTGTAAAAGGTACACGTCACGTAACGTAAAAGGCTAGTTTTCTAAACGTACGAAAGTGCGCCCGAAAAACAGAAAGTGGTACATGAGTCGTGAGACCACGACCGTGTCATTTTTGTAAAAATTATATTTTTACCATGAGCATAAATATAATATAATATTTAATTAATTCTAAAGATTAAATATAATATATATTAAATAATATATATATATTACGTATCATATAGCATAGATATAAAGAACGGGGTGTCGGTAGGAAAAAGTTAAGATTCATGAGCTGTAATATGTGATTGCATGAATAACTTGGCCAACCACTTTCTATAAAGATCGATCAATTGGTTATGAATTTACACACAAACATACTCATATTCTCTTCTGCATCATTATTATTATTATTATTATTTATATTATTATTATTATTATTATTATTATTATTATTATTATTATTAAGGTTAATATTATAGTTAGGAGTATTATTATTAAGTAGTATTTATACATAAAATATTACGACGAGGTCATGAGCGGGTCATTTCAAGACAAGTTTTATGAGTAGGATAGGGCTAAGGAAATTATGGGTTATGGCTATGGAGGTAATGGGTATGGTTCATGGGTATGCCCTTGAGGTCAAATTGGTAGTTATCGTCTCCGTCGCGTCTACGTACCTTTCCTACAGTATTGAATCTCAATATTGATACGTGAGCACTCATAACTTAACTTTTATTTACTAATAGTGTATCCCTGACTAGTGCTCGAGAATATAGGATTATGCATGCTTGTATATTTGATATTGCCCTTAGATAGGTTATGTTGAATCTTAAAGGTTGTTATACTAGGGATGAAATAAGGTATAAGATATGCATGTCATTGGAAAGCTAGCGAAAAATTAAGAACTTTTCATTTAGATATCGAATGGATTCGATGAACGGTTAGAAAGTTATGAATTAAACAATTAATTTCGTAATTAAAATTGCTGATAATAATTAGTGAACTAATTTTCTGGGTAATAAAAAGTGGTTATTTGGATTCTACTCGTCGAGTAGATGAATTTTCATATAAAGCACGTCTCGTTTCGTTGAACGGTTGTCAAGTTATGGATAAAAGAAGTTTTGTAAATTTTGATGAAACGTCAATACGGAAACTGAAATTCTCGCTTATCTGCGTTGTTTCAGATTAAAACAAAAATACCACTGAATTCTTTGCTGTAAGGTCTAACAAACCACTCTAGCCAATTGTCAATTCGAGTCTTAACGATTTTTCTAAAAATCGTCAAAGTTGACTGTTGGGTCACATTTTAAAATTCTAAAAAGAGCTGAAACTTTTTTGTTAAAAATGTCAGTTTTGTATCAGTTGTCATGGTCGACCTGATGTGTGTTTACTTTTGCTAAAAATCATGTTATATCTTTGTGGTAACTAGAATTTGCAGGCTTTGTCCGTTTGTCAATCCGAGTTTCGAGGAATTTTCTAAAAATCTCCAAAGTAGGCTACTCGGTCACTTTTGTAAATTTATTAAAGCTGAAAAATTAACTTTAAAACACCGAAACCGCGTTGGCAACTACGAGTTGTCTAGGTTTAGTTTACTTCTGTAAAAATTTATGCTTAATCTTTTTGGTAATGTGTAACTTTTATCTTTGGCCGTTTATCAATCGGAGTTCCGATAATTTTTCTAAAAATCGCTGAAGTGGCCGTTTAGTCATGTTTGACCGAAAAATCATTTTTGTATAAGTTATTGTATTTTTGCATGCGACCTCGTTTTTACTTTAACCTTTGACTTTTGCACATTAGTCTCGAGCATTAGATTGTGGTACACTATGACTTGGCCTAATTTATTAGACAAATATTGACAAATACATAAATATATATAATTACTATAGGTTCGTGAATCCGAGGCCAACCCTACACTTGTTCAATGATGTTATATGTATTTTTACTACAAAATACAGTATGGTGAGTTTCATTTGATCCCTTTTACTCTTTACGTTTTTGGGCTGAGAATACATGCAAATGCTTTATTAACTGTTTTACAATAAATATGTGCGTGAGTTTCACTATTCCTTTTTTATATACATTTTTGGGCTGAGAATACATGCAAATGCTTTATTAACTGTTTTACAATATTTATATGCGTGAGTTTCATTTGCCTTTTTACCCTTTATATTTTTGGGACTGAGAATACATGCGCTTTTATAAATGTTTGACGAAATAGACACAAGTAATTGAAATTACATTATATGGTTGAATTATCGAAATCGAATATGCCCCTTTTTATTAAAGTCTGGTAATCTAAGAATTAGGGAACAGACACCCTAATTGACGCGAATCCTAAAGATAGATCTATCGGGCCTAACAAACCCCATCCAAAGTACCGGATGCTTTAGTACTTCGAAATTTATATCATGTCCGAAGGAGGATCCCGGAATGATAGGGGATATTCTTATATGCATATTTTTAATGTCGGTTACCAGGTGTTCACCATATGAATGATTATTTTTGTCTCTATGCATGGGACGTATATTTATGAGAACTGGAAATGAAATTCTTGTGGTCTATTAAAATGATGGAAATAAATGATTATGATAAACTAATGAACTCACCAACCTTTTGGTTGACACTTTAAAGCATGTTTATTCTCAGGTGTTAAAGAAATCTTCCGCTGTGCATTAGCTCATTTTAAGGACATTACTTGGAGTCATTCATGACATATTTTCAAAGACGTTGCATTCGAGTCGTTGAAGTTCATTAGAGATTATTATCAAATAAATGACAGATTAGGTCATTTATAGTTTGGATATTATGAAATGGTATGCATGCCTGTTAATTTTCAATGTAAATGAAAGTTTGTCTTTTGAAAAGAATGCAATGTTTGTAAAATGTATCATTTAGAGGTCAAGTACCTCGCGATGTAATCATATGTTGTTGTATTCGTCCCTATGGATTGGGTCGGGTCGTCTCAACACACACTATTATGAACGTATTTTTCCAGTAGGAAATCATCATCTTCATCAAAAATCACTTCAAGAATCAAGCTATAATCATCATAGGAAGAACACTTCAAGAACACTTCAAAAATCCCTTCAAGTTTACTAATTTACTTCCAAGCTTTCTAATCCATTCCAAGTAATCATCTAAGATCAAGAAACCTTTGTTATATACAGTAGGTTATCTTTCATATTCAAGGTAATATTCATATTCAAACTTTGATTCAATTTCTATAACTATAAACTATTTTAATTCGAGTAAAAATCTTACTTGAACTTGTTTTTGTGTCATGATCCTACTTCAAGAACTTTCAAGCCATCCAAGATCCTTTGAAGCTAGATCATTTCTTGTCACTTCCAGTAGGTTTATCTACTAAACTTGAGGTAGTAATGATGTTCATAACATCATTCGATTCATATATATAAAACTATCTTATTCGAAGGTTTAAACTCGTAATCACTAGAACATAGTTTAGTTAATTCTAAGCTTGTTCGCAAACAAAAGTTAATCCTTCTAACTTGACTTTTAAAATTAACTACACACATGTTCTATATCTATATGATATGCTAACTTAATGATTTAAAACCTGGAAACACGAAAAACACCGTAAAACCGGATTTACGCCGTCGTAGTAACACCGCGGGCTGTTTTGGGTTAGTTAATTAAAAACTATGATAAACTTTGATTTAAAAGTTGTTATTCTGAGAAAATGATTTTTATTATGAACATGAAACTATATCCAAAAATTATGGTTAAACTCAAAGTGGAAGTATGTTTTCTAAAATGGTCATCTAGACGTCGTTCTTTCGACTGAAATGACTACCTTTAAAAAAACGACTTGTAACTTATTTTTCCGACTATAAACCTATACTTTTCTGTTTAGATTCATAAAATAGAGTTCAATATGAAACCATAGCAATTTGATTCACTCAAAACGGATTTAAAATGAAGAAGTTATGGGTAAAACAAGATTGGATAATTTTTCTCATTTTAGCTACGTGAAAATTGGTAACAAATCTATTCCAACCATAACTTAATCAACTTGTATTGTATATTATGTAATCTTGAGATACCATAGACACGTATACAATGTTTCGACCTATCATGTCGACACATCTATATATATTTCGGAACAACCATAAACACTCTATATGTGAATGTTGGAGTTAGCTATACAGGGTTGAGGTTGATTCCAAAATATATATAGTTTGAGTTGTGATCAATACTAAGATACGTATACACTGGGTGGTGGATTGATTCAAGATAATATTTATCGATTTATTTCTGTACATCTAACTGTGGACAACTAGTTGTAGGTTACTAACGAGGACAGCTGACTTAATAAACTTAAAACATCAAAATATATTAAAAGTGTTGTAAATATATTTTAAAAATACTTTGATATATATGTATATATTGTTATAGGTTCGTGAATCAACCAGTGGCCAAGTCTTACTTCCCGACGAAGTAAAAATCTGTGAAAGTGAGTTATAGTCCCACTTTTAAAATCTAATATTTTTGGGATGAGAATACATGCAGGTTTTATAAATGATTTACAAAATAGACACAAGTACGTGAAACTACATTCTATGGTTGAATTATCGAAATCGAATATGCCCCTTTTTATTAAGTCTGGTAATCTAAGAATTAGGGAACAGACACCCTAATTGACGCGAATCCTAAAGATAGATCTATCGGGCCTAACAAACCCCATCCAAAGTACCGGATGCTTTAGTACTTCGAAATTTATATCATATCCGAAGGGTGTCCCGGAATGATGGGGATATTCTTATATATATATGCATCTTGTTAATGTCGGTTACCAGGTGTTCACCATATGAATGATTTTTATCTCTATGTATGGGATGTGTATTGAAATATGAAATCTTGTGGTCTATTGTTACGATTTGATATATATAGGTTAAACCTATAACTCACCAACATTTTTGTTGACGTTTAAAGCATGTTTATTCTCAGGTGAATACTAAGAGCTTCCGCTGTTGCATACTAAAATAAGGACAAGATTTGGAGTCCATGTTTGTATGATATTGTGTAAAAACTGCATTCAAGAAACTGATTTCGATGTAACATATTTGTATTGTAAACCATTATGTAATGGTCGTGTGTAAACAGGATATTTTAGATTATCATTATTTGATAATCTACGTAAAGCTTTTTAAACCTTTATTTATGAAATAAAGGTTATGGTTTGTTTTAAAAATGAATGCAGTCTTTGAAAAACGTCTCATATAGAGGTCAAAACCTCGCAACGAAATCAATTAATATGGAACGTTTTTAATCAATAAGAACGGGACATTTCATATAATATGTATGTCGGTGTATATCGATCCATTTGACCAAGAACCAGAAAAGAGGCATATCCATTTACTAAAAGCTACACTTAAAAAAGAATTAAGTAGTGACGATCGGGTGGGTCTAAACTTTAAACCCATTAATATATTTTATACCACCCGAGATGTAAATAACTGGCTCACTATTTTAATTCGTGGAACTTATTCTACCGACTTCAAATGTCGTCAGCTAAGTGTGGGGAAGTTTAACCCCACTTAACGTTAAATTCGGGGTTCGGGTTAGTGCATAACTCGTTAATAAAAATGCATGATGAGTTAGGGTAAAAATACGTATTTTCAAAACTTAGATAACAGCTCAGAAAAGCAACCGTTTTTGAAGAAAAACATGTGTGATAAAACAAGAAGGAATGAACGATGAGGCGCGCCATCTATCATTCGACGAGCTTTGTAATTACAAACTGGGTATTTTCAATCACTTTTATACACTAATCACCCTCATTAATTTATAATTAGAGTATGATTTCATGCAAATGAGGGCATTGCATGATCTCAAGTGTGGAGAAGGGTTATAAATTCTCTCGGGTTTATACTTGGCTTATTTTCTAAATATTGTGAAAATTTTAAAATTTTTCAACTAAATGAATTCAAAATCATGTTTATACATATTTATGAACGGTGAAAACTAAGTGTTAATGCCGAAATTATCGTTACCTCGGAAAGGACATAAATTGAGAAACACCCTAAAACGATTGAATTCATTTAAAATGGAATAAAGGAGAATAAAAAGGCAAAGAATGAAACTAAGTGTGGGGAGAATGTACCAAGTTATTCAATTAAAAACTATATATCACATGTTTCTGTAAAGTTATTGCAGGTGCTTTTGTTTTGGACTAAATTAACTGTTTTACCCGATTTACTGTAATATATTTGAAAGAAAAGATAGATCTACACGATGAATCAATTCCATCATTAAAAGGAAGTAAAGTCTTCCGAAAAAGACACGCGCTTCTTGATTTAGGTCATGAAGTTGTCATCCAGACCAGCTGTAGGTTGACGAAAAATCTAGAAAAGTCATCTCTAAAATCAGCAGGAAATCCACGGACCTCAGCATCAAACAGGGTCGCGAAGTGGTCAGATTTATCCTAACCATGAGAAGGATTTATCTCGTACAATGGGGGGGCACCGTGCAAATTAGCTTGATAAGACTAATGAATCAGATCCCCAGAAAGGATAATCTCCTTAAAAGATCAAAAATCAGCTTTTAAGACTGATATTACTCAATCCTTGAGATTGACCTTAAAGATTGAGAATTCAAACTCATGGAATTCAATGATATCTAAACTCGAGCTTGAACGAGAAAATATTTTGATCAAAAGTTACAAAACCGATTTGTTTTCTGAAAACCTATTTTCAATGCATTCATTACCATTGAACGTAAAATCCTAGGAATTCACCTGGAATTCATTAGGTCACCTGAACCAAATCGGGTGTCAACCGTAAGAACGGTGGTTGCATAGCATGGTCGAAGACAGGACCTTGTGCCAGACCAAAAAATTATAAGGGTGAGCTTTACTATTGCTCCTACAAAGGATAGTAATTGCGTCCGACATGTTATAGACCATAATTAAAAGCATGTCAGGGGACATTGCCTTAACAGTTGCTTGTTCAACGCTTTCCTTTACAACCGGACGGTAGTTTATCGAAAGGTAATATACGGAGCAAGTATACTGGACGTGTTGCTTTCCCAATACAAGGTTAGCAAGTGGGTGACACAAAACCACAAGTGTTCAGCTAAAATTTTCAAATCTGAAACCCACACAACCCATAAAAATATTTTGCAAACACCGGTGAAGGGTTATTCTGGAAAACTTATCTAGGATAAAAGCTAGAATGAATTTTCAAAAGATCAAATATTTTCATAAAGATCCAATTTCCTAAAGAATCTAAATTTTTATAGTCATGTGGGACTGTAAACTACATCGTTACTACCATTGTTCATACTGCCATCTCAAAATCACTGATGTACAAAGTGTGAAGAATAAAGAAGTGATTCGTGTGATGTATTATATTATTTCAAGTTATGTATTGCTTGAGGACAAGCAACGCTCAAGTGTGGGGATATTTGATAGTGCTCCAAATGAACATCTATTTAGTAGAAATATCCTCCTAATATGTAAATTATTTAGTTGTAATTGTCCTATTTTAAGTTGTAATCGTTTATATTAAATAAGTGCGAAGACAAAAGGCGAAAACGATAAATTGAAGACGCAAATGTCCAAAAAGCTCAACTATACAAGATACAATCCAAGTGGTTCAATTTATTGATAAGAAACGTCTAAAAATGACAAGAGTACAAGTTACAAAACGCGAAGTACAAGATATTAAATTGTACGAAAGGACGTTCGAAAATCCGGAACCGGGACATGAGTCAACTATCAACGCCCGACGCAACGGACTAAAAATTACAAGTCTACTATGCACAAAAATATAATATAATATATAAATAATTATATTAATTATTTATATTTTATATTTATATATATAAAACGTCGGCAAAGAAGATCCAAAAGGGTGTGAGCTGTATCCCATTTCCCCGCGACTCGCGGAGTTCTCAGACACAAAGTGCCGCGACTCGCGGAGCACAGAAATTTCAGAATGCCTATAAAAGGTCGCGAATTCTGCCGCGTTTAAATAACATAATAATAATAATAATACTCCGTAGTATAATATAAATAAATAAATATATATATATATATATATATATATATATATATATATATATATATATATATATATATATATATATATAATATAGATTAGTGTTATATTAGATTAGTTTGGGTTATGTAAAGGTTATTTTACGGGTTTTAAAGTCGGAGCTCTGTCCGTGTAACACTACGCGATAAATAATCAATGTAAGCTATGTTCTCCTTTTTAAATTAATGTCTCGTACTTAAGTTATTATTATGCTTATTTAAGACGAAGTAATCATGATGTTGGGCTAAAAATATTAAAATTGGGTAATTGGGCTTTGTACCATAATTGGGGTTTGGACAAAAGAACGACACTTGTGGAAATTAGACTATGGGCTATTAATGGGCTTTATATTTGTGTAACTAAATGATAGTTTGTTAATTTTAATATAAAGATTTACAATTGGATGTACCTATAAATAACCATATACACTCGATCGGACACGATGGGCGGGGTATTTATATGTACGAATAATCGTTCATTTAACCGGACACGTGAATGGATTAATAGTCTATGGAATTATTAAAACAGTGGTGAAATTATGTACAAGGACACTTGGCATAATTGATAACAAAGTATTAAAACCTTGGATTACACGCAGTCGATATCCTGGTGTAATTATTAAACAAAGTATTAAAACCTTGTTACAGTTTAAGTCCCCAATTAGTTGGAATATTTGACTTCGGGTATAAGAATAAATTGACGAGGACACTCGCACTTTAAATTTATGACCGATGGACTGTTATGGACAAAAACCAGACGGACATATTAAATAATCCAGGACAAAGGACAATTAACCCATGGGCATAAAACTAAAATCAACACGTCAACCATCATGGTTACGGAAGTTTAAATAAGCATAATATATTTTATTTCATATTTCCTCGTACTTTTATTTATTGTCATTTTAATTATTGTTATTTATTTTATATTGTTAGTTAAATATCGTCATTTACTTTACGCTTCGCTTAAAATATAAAATCGACAAACCGGTCACTAAACGGTAAAACCCCCTTTTATATATTATTAATATAATATATTTTGTACGAATATAATTGTTTAAAATATAGTGTGAAATAAGCCAGCTCCCTGTGGAACGAACCGGACTTACTAAAAATTACACTACTCTATGATTAGGTACACTGCCTATAGTGTTGTAGCAAGGTTTAGGTATATTCCATTTGTAAATAAATAATTAAAACTTGTGTAATTTGTATCGCTTTTCCTAGTAAAAATATAAACTATTTCATACCCCCACGCTACGACATCAGTCGACAAAAGAGCTACGCTGACATTAAAAGAAAAGATATAGAATTTGAAATTGGAGAGATGGTCATGCTTAAAGTTGCACCTTGGAAAGGCGTTGTTCGATTTGGTAAACGAGGGAAATTAAATCCAAGGTATATTGGACCATTCAAGATTATTGATCGTGTCGGACCAGTAGCTTACCGACTTGAGTTACCTCAACAACTCGCGGCTGTACATAACACTTTCCACATCTCGAATTTGAAGAAATGTTTTGCTAAAGAAGATCTCACTATTCCGTTAGATGAAATCCAAATCAACGAAAAACTTTAATTTATCGAAGAACCCGTCGAAATAATGGATCGTGAGGTTAAAAGACTTAAGCAAAACAAGATACCAATTGTTAAGGTTTGATGGAATGCTCGTAGAGGACCCGAGTTCACCTGGGAACGAGAAGATCAGATGAAGAAGAAATACCCGCATTTATTTCCAGAAGATACGTCAACACCTCCAACTACTTAAAATTTCGGGACGAAATTTATTTAACGGGTAGGTACTGTAGTGACCCGAACTTTTTCATGTTTATATATATATTAAATGAAATTGTTATTTTACATGATTAAGTGTTTCCAACATGTTAAGCAATCAAACTTGTTAAGACTTGATTAATTGAAATAGGTTTCATATAGACAATTGACCACCCAAGTTGATCGGTGATTCACGAACGTTAAAACTTGTAAAAACTATACGATGAAATATATATGGTTATATATATAGTTAACATGATTTTATTATAAGTATGTATCTCATTAGGTATTTTAACAATGAGTTATATACATAAAGATGAGACTATTAATTTAAGAAACTCGAAAACGATATATATAACGATTATCGTTATAACAACGTCTTACTAGGTACATATGAATCATATTAAGATATTGATACACTTGGTTAATTATGTTAAATGATAAGTAAATATATTATTAAGTGTATTAACAATGAAATACATATGTAAAAATAAGACTACTAACTTAATGATTTCGAAACGAGACATATATGTAACGATTATCGTTGTAACGACATTTAACTGTATATATATCATACTAAGATATATTATATATCATAATATCATGATAATATAACAATTTAACATCTCATTTGTTATAATAAACAATGGGTTAACAACATTCAACAAGATCGTTAACCTAAAGGTTTCAAAACAACATTTACATGTAACGACTAACGATGACTTAACGACTCAGTTAAAATGTATATACATGTAGTGTTTTAATATGTATTCATACACTTTTGAAAGACTTCAAGACACTTATCAAAATACTTCTACTTAACAAAAATGCTTACAATTACATCCTCGTTCAGTTTCATCAACAATTCTACTCGTATGCACCCGTATTCGTACTCGTACAATACACAGCTTTTAGATGTATGTACTATTAGTATATACACTCCAATGATCAGCTCTTAGCAGCACATGTGAGTCACCTAACACATTTGGGAACCATCATTTGGCAACTAGCATGAAATATCTCATAAAATTACAAAAATATGAGTAATCATTCATGACTTATTTACATGAAAACAAAATTACATATCCTTTATATCTAATCCATACACCAACGACCAAAAACACCTACAAACACTTTCATTCTTCAATTTTCTTCATCTAATTGATCTCTCTCAAGTTCTATCTTCAAGTTCTAAGTGTTCTTCATAAATTCCAAAAGTTCTAGTTTCATAAAATCAAGAATACTTCCAAGATTGCAAGTTTACTTCCAAGTTTTCTAAATCCATTCCAAGTAATCATCCAAGATCAAGAAACCTTTGTTACTTACAGTAGGTTATCTTTCTAATACAAGGTAATAATCATATTCAAACTTTAATTCAATTTCTATAACTATAACAATCTTATTTTGAGTGGAAATCTTACTTGAAATTGTTTTCGTGTCATGATTCTGCTTCAAGAACTTTCAAGCCATCCAAGGATCCTTTAAAGCTAGATCTATTTTTCTCATTTCCAGTAGGTTTATCCAAGGAACTTGAGGTAGTAATGATGTTCATAACATCATTCGATTCATACATATAAAGCTATCTTATTCGAAGGTTTAAACTTGTAATAACTAGAACATAGTTTAGTTAATTCTAAACTTGTTCGCAAATAAAAGTTAATCCTTCTAACTTGACTTTTAAAATCAACTAAACACATGTTATATATCTATATGATATGCTAACTTAATGATTTAAAACCTGAAAACACAAAAAACACCGTAAAATCGGATTTACGCCGCCGTAGTAACACCGCGGGCTGTTTTGGGTTAGTTAATTAAAAACTATGATAAACTTTGATTTAAAAGTTGTTATTCTGGGAAAATAATTTTTATTATGAACATGAAACTATATCCAAAAATTATGGTTAAACTCAAAGTGGAAGTATATGTTTTCTAAATTGGTCATCTAGACGTCGTTCTTTCGACTGAAATGACTACCTTTACAAAAACGACTTGTAACTTATTTTTCCGACTATAAACCTATACTTTTTCTATTTAGATTCATAAAATAGAGTTCAATATGAAACCATAGCAATTTGATTCACTCAAAACGGATTTAAAATGAAGAAGTTATGGGTAAAACAAGATTGGATAATTTTTCTCATTTTAGCTACGTGAAAATTGGTAACAAATCTATTCCAACCATAACTTAATCAACTTGTATTGTATATTATGTAATCTTGAGATACCATAGACACGTATACAATGTTTCGACCTATCATGTCGACACATCTATATATATTTCGGAACAACCATAGACACTCTATATGTGAATGTTGAAGTTAGCTATACAGGGTTGAGGTTGATTCCAAAATATATATAGTTTGAGTTGTGATCAATACTGAGATACGTATACACTGGGTCGTGGATTGATTCAAGATAATATTTATCGATTTATTTCTGTACATCTAACTGTGGACAACTAGTTGTAGGTTACTAACGAGGACAGCTGACTTAATAAACTTAAAACATCAAAATATATTAAAAGTGTTGTAAATATATTTTGAACATACTTTGATATATATGTATATATTGTTATAGGTTCGTGAATCAATCAGTGGCCAAGTCTTACTTCCCGACGAAGTAAAAATCTATGAAAGTGAGTTATAGTCCCACTTTTAAAATCTAATATTTTTGGGATGAGAATACATTCAGGTTTTATAAATGATTTACAAAATAGACACAAGTACGTGAAACTACATTCTATGGTTGAATTATCAAAATCGAATATGCCCCTTTTTATTAAGTCTGGTAATCTAAGAATTAGGGAACAGACACCCTAATTGACGCGAATCCTAAAGATAGATCTATTGGGCCTAACAAACTCCATCCAAAGTACCGGATGCTTTAGTACTTCGAAATTTATATCATATCCGAAGGGTGTCCCAGAATGATGGGGATATTCTTATATATGCATCTTGTTAATGTCGGTTACCAGGTGTTCACCATATGAATGATTTTTATCTCTATGTATGGGATGTGTATTGAAATATGAAATCTTGTGGTCTATTGTTACGATTTGATATATATAGGTTAAACCTATAACTCACCAACATTTTTGTTGACGTTTAAAGCATGTTTATTCTCAGGTGAATACTAAGAGCTTCCGCTGTTGCATACTAAAATAAGGACAAGATTTGGAGTCCATGTTTGTATGATATTGTGTAAAAACTGCATTCAAGAAACTGATTTCGATGTAACATATTTGTATTGTAAACCATTATGTAATGGCCGTGTGTAAACAGGATATTTTAGATTATCATTATTTGATAATCTACGTAAAGCTTTTTAAACCTTTATTTATGAAATAAAGGTTATGGTTTGTTTTAAAAATGAATGCAGTCTTTGAAAAATGTCTCATATAGAGGTCAAAACCTCACAACGAAATCAATTAATATGGAACGTTTTTAATCAATAAGAACGGGACATTTCATCAACCAAAAGGTTGGTGAGTTCATTAGTTTATTGTAAACATTCATTTCCATCATTTTAATAGACCACAAGATTTCAGATATTTAATTGTACACGTAACCCGAGTACATAATAACACGCGTAACCCGCGAATTAAAATTCATTCATATGGTGAACACCTGGTAATCGACATTAACAAAATGCGTCTAGAATATCCCCATCATTCCGGGACTCTCATCAGACATGATAAATCGAAGTACTAAAGCATCCGTAACCAGAATGGGGTTTGTTAGGCCCAATAGATCTATCTTTAGGATTCGCGTCAATTAGGGTGTCTGTTCCCTAATTCTTAGATTACTAGACTAAAAAGGGTGATATTCGATTCGATAATCCAACCATAGAATGTAGTTTCGATTACTTGTGTCTATTTCGTAAAATATTTATAAAAGCAGCGCATGTATTCTCAGTCCCAAAAATTTATATTGCAAAAGCTTTTAAAAAGGGAGCAAATGAAACTCACGATACGATATTTTGTAGTAAAAATATGCATACGACTTGAACTGAACAATGCAGGGTTGGCCTCAGATTCACGAACCTATATCATTTATATATATATATATTAACACATATAATTGTAATCGAATAAATATATATTATTATTAGTGATGTAATTTATATATTTAATAATTTATAAATTTCATTATTTATATACTTTTATTTTATATATATAATTGTTCATATTTTTAAGTTATGTGTATTAAGTACATTATATATATATATATATATATATATATATATATATATATATATATATATATAATCTTTACTTATAACCTTATTAACGTCATTAAAACCTTTATTTTCATAATCAATATTATTTTAATAAATGACATAGATATTACTTGATAATATAAATAATGATAGTTTTAATGGTAATAAATTAATAATTTTTGTAAAAATGATAATGATAATAATACTTATAATAATAATAATAATAATAATAATAATAATAATAATAATATAATGATAATAATAATCATACTATTATTAGTAATAATAATAACTAAATGATAGTTTTAATAATAAATGTCAATTTTAATAATATTAATCATAATAGTAATAATAATAATTAATTAATAATAATAATTATATGTTTATCATAATTATAACTATAATATATATATAAATCAAAATTACCAATATCGAAAATAAAAAGATTGAATTATAGTTTATACCCTTCAAGAGAACGAGAGATCAAATGATCGAGTGTGATCGTGGTGAAATCGAACAGAAAACAAACAGGGTTATCATCATGATCATAATCATAATCATAATCATAACTTCGTCATTATCATTATTCATATATCATCATGTATCATCATATCATCATCGTACTATTACCCTTAACATCTTGTTATCATGATCATAATCATAATCATCATTTTAATCGAATCCTAAATATCATCATCATAACTAAAACCATAATCATCACATCACCAAGTCTCTCGGCCCAATCTAATCCATAACCGGCCCAACAGAAATGGGATTTTCTCGGCCCAACAGCAGGTTTATCAGGCCCAACAATTTAATTAGTCCATTTAACATTGCAGGTTTTCGAGCTGTGGTGGAATTAGAAACAGAAATAATTTCAAAAGTATATCATCCTTCTTCTTCGAATCTTCATCATTTTCATCTTAATATTACTACCTCCATACACGCGTTTATCATCATTGTGATATCAATACACAACATCTTGGTCCATCAATTAATACGTGAAAGTTAAAAACAATTCGCGACATAATTTTGGCCGTTACTTTTCTAATTTCTTTTATTAATAACACAATTTTTTTTAATGAGTCAAAATTCTCCTTGCAACCCACTAATGAGTATAAGGATTAGTGGGGTAGTTCTTGCTTTAAAGTTGTCGGCCAAACCACCAAAAAAATACAAAAAAGCTGTAACTTTATTCACATGCATAAGTTCACTAGAATCTCGGTAATAGTTGTTACTTCGAAGGTTGTTTTGAGTTGGCTTTTATATTGGTAAATAACACAGATATAGAATGGTAAAGGGAAACAGAAGCAAGCTGCAAGTGACTGTTTTACCTCGAATATCGATGTAGTTCGTGGGTTTCCATATTATTGGTTTATAACAGCAACATGTAATAATTAGAAGCAGTATCAGAGAAGTAGCAGTAATAACAACACACATCAGTAAATGATGGTGTGGAGCTGGGTGGTGGCCGGTTTATGAATAGGAAGGTAGCATCAGACACGAGCAGGTGGTGTTGGGTTGATGATGGGTTGTGATAGTTTACGAATAGAAACATAATAGTGGCAGCAGAAGTAGCTATCGAACATCCAAGGTTGCAGGCTCTTGTTTAGGAGGGTTTACGAAGAAGAAGGTGGTGAAGGTGTAACCGGTGTTGGTTGTTGTGGTGATGGGAGGTGATGGATATTCTTGGTGGTTATATGGTGCTCGGTGAGGGTGGCCATGGGTGTTGGGGTTATTCACGACTGGAAACAGAAATATGAAGTAGATGAGGGTGGTGTTTGGTTTATCTTAATCAAATAAACAAGAAGAAAAGATACGGGTTGTATCTCGGTGTTGGCGTATGGTATTTGAATGGAACGACAATAATTAACTCGATGATTTTTGAGTTTGGTTGTGAAAGGTGATCAAATGGTTTCAAGTATGGAATGGTAATGGTTATGGTTTGGTGATCCTAAAACTAGAACAAGGTGATGTTTAATAGTGATCGGGACTTGTAAATAGAAGTAGGCTAGAATTAGTAGTAGTTAACCAAATATGAGTTTTAGTTTTGAGAAGATAATCAAGAACAATAGTAAGAATGGGAGTGTGGTAGTGGTGATTGACGGGTTTAAAACAGAAAATGGAAGATAACAACACAATCTATTATGATTTGAAACAATAGTAACTTGATTGTTCGAATGGTGGGGTGATTGTTTGTAATCGATGTCGTGGTGTTGGAGTGGTTAGAAGGTGGTGGCTCATTGGTGTTCTATGTGTGACAACCCGGAAAATTTCCAACCAAATGTAAACTTTAATCTTTATATGTTTCCGACACCGGAAATTTCCAACCAAATTTAAACTTTAATCTTTATATGTTTCCGACACGATAAGTAATATTTGTTAAGTTAAATTTTAAGAATTTTAAACTATGTTCATACATTCATTCAACCTCGACCAAGTTCCAACGATTCACGAACCATTAAACGAATATGATTATATATGTATATGTGTATATATATTATAACTTGAAACGTAAACAAAATATTAGATTAAATACTTTATATGATTGTATCTGTTTTAAAATATTTATCAATGGAATTAGAAGATAAGATCAAATGATTGAATTATCAGATATATTAAATTATGATTAC
This sequence comes from Rutidosis leptorrhynchoides, assembly GCF_046630445.1. Classification (NCBI taxonomy): domain Eukaryota; kingdom Viridiplantae; phylum Streptophyta; class Magnoliopsida; order Asterales; family Asteraceae; genus Rutidosis; species Rutidosis leptorrhynchoides. Next base: position 124,389,988 of record NC_092333.1, on the reverse strand, counting down.
AAGTCTCTGTTGAAAGGCCCACGTTGATTTGAGAAATCTTTCCATTTTAACAATATTCGGAAAATGGTAAAGTGATTTATAAATAAGAACAAATTGTCAATCATTGAGAACTAGACAAAGGATAGTAGAAGATTGAATCTCATAAAGACTCAATTGATCTATTTAGTTTCAAACGTACAAAAACGTTTTCAGTTTAAAAAGAACTTTATTATTAAAAAGTATATAACTTTTATAAATATCTAGAACCACTTTTGACAACTCATTACTTAACTAGTATGATAAAGATAACGATATTTATATTTTATTTATTAAATATATATAATGATTTAAATTAATATTATATATATTTATACGCGTATTATACGTATATAGTTTTATACTTTTATTATACTTAAACTTTACCTTTACTTTATTTTTACTTTACTTTAACTTTAATAATTCACTTTAATAATTCACTTTAATAATTCATACTTTAATAATTCACTTTAATAATTCATACTTTAATAATTTACTTTAATAATTCATACTTTAATAATTCACTTTAATAATTCATACTTTAATAATTCACTTTAATAATTTAAAAATCTATTATAAATAGAATTCAATAGGTTTCATTATTTCATAGAAACTTGAAAATATTTTTCTCTAAACTCTCTCAATCGATTTACATATATATATTTACTCCGTATTATTTCAAGATATTATTAGTATACATAAAATATTACGACGGAGTGCTGTCCGAGTAATTTCAAAATTGTTTTTCGAGTAGGATAGGATTAAGGAAATTATGGGTTATAGCTATGGAGGTGATTGAGTATGGTTCATGGGTATGCTCGTGAGGTCAATATAGTGTTTATCATTTCCGTTGCGTCTACGTACCTTTCCTGCAATATTGAATCTCAATATTGATACGTGAGTACTCATAATTTAACTTTTACATACTAATAGTGTATCCCTGACTAGTGCTCGAGTATTTAGGATTATCCATGCTTGTACTTTTGATATTGCCCATAGACAGGTTAGGTTGAACCTTGAATTAGTTACACTTGCGGTTGAGATAAGGTATAAGATATGCATGTCCTTGGAAAGCTAGCAAAAAATTAAGAACTTTTCCTTTAGATATCGAATGGTTTCGATGAACGGATTAGAAGTTATAATCAATTGAATTTTCGATATTTTTATTAAAAATGATTATTATTATCGTCGTTTTTATCGTCGTTCTAGTTTTATCTTATTATTATCATTATTATTATCTTTATCAATAAAAGGGATTTATCATTAAAAATTGTTATTTTTTTTATTATTACTATCGTTATTATCGTTAAAGTTATAATTAGTATTATTATTATTATCCAATTATTATTATTATTATTATTATTATTATTATTTTTGTTATTGTTATTATTATTATTATTATTATTATTATTATTATTATTATTATTATTATTATTATTATTATTATTATTAGTATTATTATTATTATTATCATTATTAATATATATATCATTATTTAAAAATGGTTATTGTTATTGTTATTATTATTATTACTATATTATCATTAAGATAATTATTAGTATTATCGTTAACAATGTTATAGTAACTATCATTATTAATATTAGTGTAATTAAAACAAATATTTGTAACACCTAATTATTTTGATTACTATTATTATCATTATTATGAACACGATATAAAAGACGATTAAAAGCTATTAAACGAAACGATTAAGAAATAATGAGTAAGAGTATCATGATGAAATTAAAATATTATAAGATATTGATTTAGATAAAATTATCGTTCTTATTATTTTTATCATTACTATTATTATTAAAAGTATTGTTAGTATTAAAACTATCATTTTAACAAAAATTATCATTTTAATAGAAATGTCATTGTTACTATAAAATATCATTATTATTATTATTATTATTTTAAATAGAATTATTATTTTAAAGATAATATTAAAAATTATCGTAAATATTAAAGTTATCATAATTAGAATTATCGTTTTATCATAATGTCATCTTAGTAATTATAAATATTGATATTTTCATAATAATAATTATTATTACAAAATAATACAACTTTTACTTACTATCATTATAGTTATTATTTTATCAAATAAATATGTGATACAAACATATTTTACTACGTGTAATAACTTACTTTAATAATACCTATCATATTATCTTTATGATATTAAATGAACCCTATAAATTTTATTACTTAATATATATAAAAGTATATAAGTATATTTTATTATATAAATTTAATATAAAATTTTATTTATTAATAAATAAATTATATTATTTACTCTAATAGATCTTTTAAAAATATTTAAAAATATAAAACGACGATATTTAAACTATATATTAATCATGTATAGATTTTTGGAAATTATTTTGAGTCAAATTTACTTTTGTTAACTTTTGCATATTAATCTCGAGCATTAGGATTGTGGTACACTATGACTTGACCTAATTTGTTAGACAAATATTGACCAACACATAATTATATATAATTAATTTAGGTTCGTGAATCCGAGGCCAACCTTGCACTTGTTCAATGACGTTATATGTATTTTTACTACGAAATACAGTATGGTGAGTTTCATTTGCTCCCCTTTTACTCTTTACATTTTTGGGGCTGAGAATACATGTAAATGCTTTATTAACAGTTTTACAATAATTATATGCGTGAGTTTCATTTACCTTTTTTACCCTTTATATTTTTGGGCTGAGAATACATGCGCAATTTTTATAAATGTTTTTACGAAATAGACACAAGTACTCAAAACTACATTATATGGTTGAATGATCGAAATCGAATATGCCCTTTTTATTAAGTCTGGTAATCTAAGAATTAGAGAACAGACACCCTAATTGAAGCGAACTCTAAAGATAGATTTATCAGGCCCAACAAGCCCCATCCAAAGTACCGGATGCTTTAGTACTTCGAAATTTATATCATGTCCGAATGAGGATCCCGGAATGATGGGGATATTCTTATATGCATATTGTGAATGTCGGTTACCAGGTGTTCAATCCATATGAATGATATTTTTGTCTCTATGCATGGGACGCTTATTTATGAGAACTGGAAATGAAATTCTTGTGGTCTATTAAAATGATGGAAATAAATGATTATGATAAACTAATGAACTCACCAACCTTTTGGTTGACACTTTAAAGCATGTTTATTCTCAGGTGTTAAAGAAATCTTCCACTGTGCATTTGCTCATTTTAAAGATATTACTTGGAGTCTTTCATAGCATATTTCGAAGAACGTTTTATTCGAGTCATTGAGTTCATCAAAGATTATTATTAAATCAATTTATAGTTGGATAGTGGATATTATGAAATGGTATGCATGCCTGTCAATTTTTTATGTAAAGAAAGTTTGTCTTTTAAAAACGAATGCAATGTTTGTAAAATGTATCATATAGAGGTCAAATACCTCGCAATGTAATCAACTATTGTGAATCGTTTATAATGTATATGAACGGGTCCTTTCAGTTGGTATCAGAGCGGTGGTCTTAGCGAACCAGGTCTGCATTAATGTGTCTAACTGATAAGTCGATAGGATGCATTAGTGAGTCTGGACTTCGACCGTGTCTGCATGTCAAAAGTTTTGCTTATCATTTTGTGTCAAAAATTAACTACTTATCATCCTCAGGAAATTACCTGCTTATCATTTTTAGTCTAAGACACGTCTTGCTGCATTGATTGCATGAATAGTGTATAGACAAAAATTCATATCTTAGCATATCTACTAAATCATATCTTATCGTATCTGTTACTTTAAACTTTGCCTGACATATCCCGCAAAGTCCTCCGTAATCTACGAAATCTTTTGATCTATATATATATATATATATATATATATATATATATATATATATATATATATATATATATATATATATATATATATATATATTCTATGTAATTAGAATACCATCCGTTAGCCAAAATCATTTCTTATCGGAAAAAAAAAATCATTTATCCAATCGTACGAAATGGAATTCATCATCAGTTCAAGTCACTCAGATTCCGAAATGGAATCCCATTCAAGCTCCGAAAGTAGTGTGACCTGAATAGATCAACCAATCAGTCATCACCTATTCTGGATGAATTGGGGATGGGTTCGTAGCCTCCTCAATCATTGGAGACAAGAAGAAGGTGATCCCTTCCATCCACCACATTGCCCTCTTGACGAAGAACCTGAAGCACTTACCGGCGAACCTGTCCGAAACACCATTTTCTCGCTCATTTCCAGAGTATCTCGTCACGATTATATATTACATCAAATTTTAGATTTTATTTATCCGCTCGTCCGAACCGACAATCACCCCGGTGTAATAGAAGAAGTCAACGAGCTTCGTGCTCGGGTAGTGGCTTTGGAGAATATAGTGCAGAGATTACAAACACCCGCAGTAGCAGCATCAGCAGCATAACTAGTACCACCATCATCAACGCCAACAGTACCATTACCACCTCCAACCACAACCGCGTCTTAAACCTCAACTTCACAATCTGTCCCACGAGCATCAACGTCATACGCACCATAGATACCAAGGAGTACCAACAACAATAACTGACGAAGTATTAATTCATAACTTCATTGGAGAAACATTCCACGGCGATTATGTAATCTCTAAAGTCTTAGAGATTATCTAATCTAGCCCTAACCATACATCAGTTAAGCGAACCAAAATGATAGAAGTAAGAGTAGAAACCCTGAGAAAAATGGTGTGTGATTAACAAGCTAAACTTGCTTTACCAACAGCATCAACAGTACCGTCAGCGTTACCAGCATCGTCAGTACAGTTAACATCCGAATCAACAACACCGATAACATCACAAACTCCGTCAGTTCAAGAATCACTGTGGACATCATTACGAATCAATAACGTGTATATTGTATCAACGAGTTATGAAGAATTAACTCATTCCCTCTAAAGAAATTATATGTATATTATATATATATATATATATATATATATATATATATATATATATATATATATATATATATATATATATATATATATATATTGAAATAAATCTTTCCGTGCTAAGCTATTGTGTGTGAATCTTAACTACTCGGTTAATTCATATTACAAATATGCAATAATGTACGTCCTTCGGCCGCAACTTAACCAGCGTTAACTACAATCTCTGTCGCAATTCAACAAATTCCAATTCATAATAAATCAAGTATATATTTGATTTTACACTTTCATCATCGATGTACCCGAAACTTTTCAGATAACATCATTCGTACTTTGCGAAATTCACAAGAATTCCACGAACCGAACATCATACATCAACAAATAACGAAGTATTGATTCATAATTTCAATGTCATTAAAGAAATACTGCGTAAAAGTTATGTACTTTTTAAAGCCTTTAGGGAATATTCAATTCTAGTTTCAACCGTAAATCAAATGAGTTTAATTTAACATTAACTCATTAAATCTACGTTACATCTGAAGAAAATATACATATATATATTTTCATAAAGACTGTAATAAAATTCTTTTGTACAAAATATTAATTGTGAATTTTTTTAACGGGTAGGTAATACCCGAGAGATATATAAATTCACAATTAATATGTTACATTCTTCGAATCTGATTCAGCAAATCATCCATTATACTCCCTACTTTCACAACAATATACATTCTTTTATAGAAATCAAAACAACTATACTCATTCAAAATTTAATTACATATTCTGATTTTAAAATCTCAAAATTCAACTTGAGATATGACCAAAATCATCACTCTTAGATCCTTACATCTTTCACAAGCTATATTTTGACTTCAAAACTGTGTTAGAATATCAAATGTATGTTAACGATTACAATCTGTATTCAAACCCTTCGAAAATTTCTGAAGACACTTCGAATGATGAGCAATCGAGATGATGATCCAACCACATGTTACCCATAGTTATGTACCCGAAAAACTCTTGAAACAAAAGTAGAAGTTTAAACAACGTATTCGCGTCAGATTCTTTGGCATTTATTAGCAAAAATAACTTTGCGACTCCTATTCAAAGTAGCCAGTTTTGTCACAGCTCCAGCAAGTCAACTTCGACTTTTCAGTCAGACTAACCTTATTATAACCTTGAGATATACACCATCGTTACCAGAGAACCTTTTACATTCCACCACATTATTAGCAGATGTACCAACAACTTCATTACCCTTTGACTTTAGCCTCTCCAAAAAGTCATTATAATTATTCATTGAAACCCCATCATTTACTCATTCGCATCTTGTAATGAGAATTGCCATACGAATCATTGGGAATTAGCAATCAGTATTTTGAAATCTCGCAGCATGTCTACGCCAACATTTATATGTGTATATATAACGTCTATCTTCTGGACTTAATTTGAATGTGAAGTTTCTGAAAAACACTTCGAACTACGAATTGGTTCTCCAAAAATGGAAAAAATGCTGATGAAGCAGCAAAAACTATAAACGACTTTAAACGGTAAAAGCTAGATGAAAATGATGAAGTGTGTTGGCAAAGCGCAGAAAAAGAGAAGTTTTGGAACTGGAAAACGGATTGAGCAAAGTAGGAGGGAGGCTGTGGACAAATTACAAAGACTGAACCTGACTTCAAAGGATCCAACTGATTCAGTACCTGCTGAAGTCATTAACGAATACCTTGCTCCTGACTCTAAACCCCTGCGGACAATATTCTTCATCATCCTCTGATATTAGAAATTCTAAAATATCATCATATCTTTCATTATAAATATCCTCCATATTTCTGAAGATATTTTCTTAATTTTTCTTATTTGAAATCATTTACCTCTTCGCGCTATCTGTATTACATCATAAAAGAAACTATTTTAGTTTCTAAATTCTGAAACATTCAAGTTTAAAATAGGAATATTTTGAAGTAATGTTGGGAACTGAAGCATGAATTAGTATAATATAATGACACTTGATCAATGTGATTATATTACAGTAAGTCATGCTGAGTTTCTAAATGGAACGTGATGATTCACAGATCATAACATCATCATGTGCCATGTTATACGACTCTTGTATTCTATTTAACCTCTAAAATATCAAGAAAATATTTCTTGATGATTCGGCCTTTTCCAAGGTATTCTAGTAATTTGACAAGTCAAGATCGTGCCATCACAATTTCCTTCCTAGAACATTAACAATGTTCATTCCGAAATTCATATCTGTGAATTCTGGACCATTACAAGCGGTGCTTAATCGCAAGAAGAATAAACGAAAGGACAAAACTCCGAAATAGAAATTGGGGTTTAAATTGCAGCAAATAAAAGAGAGCATTAACTGTGAATGATAATGATTATAGAAGACAGAAGCAGAGACTTTGAAATATAAGGGAACATATAAATCCCAACGACAAACCAAAAATTATAAACCATATATATCGATGCATATAGCAATATAAAGACACGGGAGAACTAGAAACACTATAAACCCAAGAGTATAGTAGAAGTAAATAGATTCTTCTGGCGGTAGATGAAAAAGAAGAATGACCGATATGAAAGTTAGAAGTATATCGAGAATCAGAACTGGATGAAGCATATTGATGAATACTTTAAAATATGAGTTGAGGGGGAAAGAATAGAAGGTGATGAAACATGACTAGGAACTTAGAAATCAACAGATTTAACTCACACAATGGCGGAATAAGTGAATCAAACCCTCTAGTGAATAGGTTAAGTTTTTTTGATTAATTTAGTCAAACCACAACTAAATCAAGTGTGATTAGATCAACACCTAGAGCTATTATTCACCACCTGGGTGATTTGGACTGAGAGATAATCGGAGGAGCTCACTAGATCTGAGTGTGTGTAACAAATGAGAAGCTTAACCTAAAACGAAGAACATAAGACTTTATATACCCCTGCTGTTGACTCACCCATACGATTCATTCATCACACGTACGAGTTGGCTTCATCAGCCGTACGGGTGATCACTCACTCGTGTCTTCTCATTTAGGTTGTAATTGTGACTTAGCTCAGCATCAACCGTGCGTATGAGCCTGTCAGCCGTACTAGTGAGGCTTCACTCGTACGTTTGACTAAGTCTAACATAGTCAAACATCTAAATCTCGTTCCTGTAGTTCCTGTAACCACATACAAAAACGGATAGGATAATAACGAGCAATCATGGTGGCCTGTAAACTATTGTACCTGCAATGGACGTGGGTAGATGTCTAGGGACTTGCATTAAATGCATCAACAGAAGGTGTGAGTTGTAAGGAAACGAAGGAGGTGAATTTATAAGAATATCTTCGACAGAACAATTAAAATGGACGATCGCATTTAAAGCGAATCCTAATTCCCTTGATTACCGGAGAGTCAAATCTTATTAAGAAGATTTTCTTCAAATCCCTTGAAATCTGTGAATCAATCATATCTACGTCAAATGATAAGATGAATCTACACTTACTCATTTCACTCTTCTATGTTAGCTTCATTCGTACTCTTCATATAAATGGATTGTTTATCCAAATTATTCGCTGATGATAAAACTCTAATTTTCAGCCCGTATGAATCAGGAAAACATACTTATTATCATTCACGACCTTTCCACTCAAATTTCGGGACGAAATTTCTTTAACGGGTAGGTACTGTGACAACCCGGAAATTTTCAACCAAATGTAAACTTTAATCTTTATATGTTTCCGACACCGGAAATTTCCAACTAAATTTAAAATTTAATCTTTATATGTTTCCGACACGAAAAGCAATATTTGTTAAGTTAAATTTCAAGAATTTTAAACTATGTTCATACATTCATTCAACCTCGACCAAGTTCCAACGATTCACGAACCATTAAACGAATATGATTATATATGTATATGTGTATATATATTATAACTTGAAACGTAAACAAAATATTAGATTAAATACTTTATATGATTGTATCTATTTCAAAATATTTATCAATGGAATTAGAAGATAAGATCAAATGATTGAATTATCAGATATATTGAATTATGATTACAAGTCTCTGTTGAAAGGCCCACGTTGATTTGAGAAATCTTTCCATTTTAACAATATTCAGAAAATGGTAAAGTGATTTATAAATAAGAACAAATTGTCAATCATTGAGAACTAGACAAAGGATAGTGGAAGATTGAATCTCATAAAGACTCAATTGATCTATTTAGTTTCAAACGTACAAAAACGTTTTCAGTTTAAAAAGAACTTTATTATTAAAAAGTATATAACTTTTATAAATATCTAGAACCACTTTTGACAGCTCATTACTTAACTAGTATGATAAAGGTAACGATATTTATATTTTATTTTATTAAATATATATATATATAACGATTTAAATTAATATTATATATATTTATACGCGTATTATACGTATATAGTTTTATACTTTTACTATACTTTACCTTTACTTTATTTTTACTTTACTTTAACTTTAATAATTCACTTTAATAATTCATACTTTAATAATTGATACTTTAATAATTCACTTTAATAATTCATACTTTAATAATTTACTTTAATAATTCATACTTTAATAATTCACTTTAATAATTCATACTTTAATAATTCACTTTAATAATTCAAAAATCTATTATAAATAGAATTCAATATGCTTCATTATTTCATAGAAACTTGAAAATATTTTTCTCTAAACTCTCTCAATCGATTTACATATATATATTTACTCCGTATTATTTCAAGATATTATTAGTATACATAAAATATTACGACGGAGTGCTGTCCGAGTAATTTCAAAATTGTTTTTCGAGTAGGATAGGATTAAGGAAATTATGGGTTATAGCTATGGAGGTGATTGAGTAAGGTTCATGGGTATGCTCGTGAGGTCAATATAGTGTTTATCATTTCCGTTGCGTCTACGTACCTTTCCTGCAATATTGAATCTCAATATTGATACGTGAGTACTCATAATTTAACTTTTACATACTAATAGTGTATCCCTGACTAGTGCTCGAGTATTTAGGATTATCCATGCTTGTACTTTTGATATTGCCCTTAGACAGGTTAGGTTGAATCTTGAATTAGTTACACTTGCGGTTGAGATAAGGTATAAGATATGCATGTCCTTGGAAAGCTAGCGAAAAATTAAGAACTGTTCCTTTAGATATCGAATGGTTTCGATGAACGGATTAGAAGTTATAATCAATTGAATTTTCGATATTTTTATTAAAAATGATTATTATTATCGTCGTTTTTATCGTCGTTCTAGTTTTATCTTATTATTATCATTATTATTATCTTTATCAATAAAAGGGATTTATCATTAAAAATTGTTATTTTTTTTATTATTACTATCGTTATTATCGTTAAAGTTATAATTAGTATTATTATTATCCAATTATTATTATTATTAGTATTATTATTATTATTATTAGAATTATTATTATTATTATCATTATTAATATATATATCATTATTTAAAAATGGTTATTGTTATTGTTATTATTATTATTACTATATTATCATTAAGATAATTATTAGTATTATCGTTAACAATGTTATAGTAACTATCATTATTAATATTAGTGTAATTAAAACAAATATTTGTAACACCTAATTATTTTGATTACTATTATTATCATTATTATGAACACGATATAAAAGACGATTAAAAGCTATTAAACGAAACGATTAGGAAATAATGAGTAAGAGTATCATGATGAAATTAAAATATTATAAGATATTGATTTAGATAAAATTAGCGTTCTTATTATTTTTATCATTACTATTATTATTAAAAGTATCGTTAGTATTAAAACTATCATTTTAACAAAAATTATCATTTTAATAGAAATGTCATTGTTACTATAAAATATCATTATTATTATTATTTTAAATAGAATTATTATTTTAAAGAAAATATTAAAAATTATCGTAAATATTAAAGTTATCATAATTAGAATTATCGTTTTATCATAATGTCATCTTAGTAATTAAAAATATTGATATTTTTATAATAATAATTATTATTACAAAATAATACAACTTTTACTTACTATCATTATAGATATTATTTATCAAATAAATATGTGATACAAACATATTTTACTACGTGTAATAACTTACTTTAATAATACCTATCATATTATCTTTATGATATTAAATGAACCCTATAAATTTTGTTACTTAATATATATAAAAGTATATTTTATTATCTAAATTTAATATAAAATTTTATTTATTAATAAATAAATTATATTATTTACTCTAATAGATCTTTTAAAAATATTTAAAAATTTAAAACGACGATATTTAAACTATATATTAATCATGTATAGATTTTTGGAAATTATTTTGAGTCAAATTTACTTTTGTTGACTTTTGCATATTAATCTCGAGCATTAGGATTGTGGTACACTATGACTTTACCTAATTTGTTAGACAAATATTGACCAACACATAATTATATATAATTAATTTAGGTTCGTGAATCCGAGGCCAACCTTGCACTTGTTCAATGACGTTATATGTATTTTTACTACGAAATACAGTATGGTGAGTTTCATTTGCTCCCCTTTTACTCTTTACATTTTTGGGGCTGAGAATACATGCAAATGCTTTATTAACTGTTTTACAATAATTATATGCGTGAGTTTCATTTACCTTTTTTTACCCTTTATATTTTTGGGCTGAGAATATGTAGTGACCCGAACTTTTCCATGTTTATATATATATATATATTAAATGAAATTGTTATTTACATGATTAAGTGTTTCCAACATGTTAAGCAATCAAACTTGTTAAGACTTGATTAATTGAAATAGGTTTCATATAGACAATTTGCTACCCAAGTTGACCGGTGATTCACGAACGTTAAAACTTGTAAAAACTATATGATGACATATATATGGTTATATATATAGTTAACATGATTTTATTATAAGTATGTATCTCATTAGGTATTTTAACAATGAGTTATATACATAAAAATGAGACTATTAATTTAAGAAACTCGAAAACGATATATATAACGATAATCGTTATAACAACGTCTTACTAGGTACATATGAATCATATTAAGATATTGTTACACTTGGTTAATTATGTTAAATGATAAGTAAATATATTATTAAGTGTATTAACAATGAAATACATATGTAAAAATAAGACTACTAACTTAATGATTTCGAAACGAGACATATATGTAACGATTATCGTTGTAACGACATTTAACTGTATATATATCATACTAAGATATATTATATATCATAATATCATGATAATATAACAATTTAACATCTCATTTGTTATAATAAACAATGGGTTAACAACATTCAACAAGATCGTTAACCTAAAGGTTTCAAAACAACATTTACATGTAACGACTAACGATGACTTAACGACTCAGTTAAAATGTATATACATGTAGTGTTTTAATATGTATTCATACACTTTTGAAAGACTTCAAGACACTTATCAAAATACTTCTACTTAACAAAAATGCTTACAATTACATCCTCGTTCAGTTTCATCAACAATTCTACTCGTATGCCCCCGTATTCGTACTCGTACAATACACAGCTTTTAGATGTATGTACTATTGGTATATACACTCCAATGATCAGCTCTTAGCAGCCCATGTGAGTCACATAACACATGTGGGAACCATCATTTGGCAACTAGCATGAAATATCTCATAAAATTACAAAAATATGAGTAATCATTCATGACTTATTTACATGAAAACAAAATTACATATCCTTTATATCTAATCCATACACCAACGACTAAAAACACCTACAAACACTTTCATTCTTCAATTTTATTCATCTAATTGATCTCTCTCCAGTTCTATCTTCAAGTTCTAAGTGTTCTTCATAAATTCCAAAAGTTCTAGTTTCATAAAATCAAGAATACTTCCAAGATTGCAAGTTTAATTCCAAGTTTTCTAAATCCATTCCAAGTAATCATCCAAGATCAAGAAACCTTTGTTACTTATAGTAGGTTATCTTTCTAATACAAGGTAATAATCATATTCAAACTTTAATTCAATTTCTATAAATATAACAATCTTATTTCGAGTGAAAATCTTACTTGAAATTGTTTTCGTGTCATGATTCTGCTTCAAGAACTTTCAAGCCATCCAAAGATCCTTTAAAGCTAGATCTATTTTTCTCATTTCCAGTAGGTTTATCCAAGGAACTTGAGGTAGTAATGATGTTCATAACATCATTCGATTCATACATATAAAGCTATCTTATTCGAAGGTTTAAACTTGTAATCACTAGAACATAGTTTAGTTAATTCTAAACTTGTTCGCAAATAAAAATTAATCCTTCTAACTTGACTTTTAAAATCAACTAAACACATGTTCTATATCTATATGATATGCTAACTTAATAATTTAAAACCTGGAAACACGAAAAACACCGTAAAACCGGATTTACGCCGTCGTAGTAACACCGCGGGCTGTTTTGGGTTAGTTAATTAAAAATTATGATAAACTTTTATTTAAAAGTTGTTATTCTGGGAAAATGATTTTTATTATGAACATGAAACTATATCCAAAAATTATGGTTAAACTCAAAGTGGAAGTATGTTTTCTAAAATGGTCATCTAGACGTCGTTCTTTCGACTGAAATGACTACCTTTACAAAAATGAATTGTAACATATTTTTACGACTATAAACCTATACTTTTTCTGTTCAGATTCATAAAATAGAGTTCAATATGAAACCATATCAATTTGATTCACTCAAAACGGATTTAAAATGAAGAAGTTATGGGTAAAACAAGATTGGATAATTTTTCTCATTTTGGCTACGTGAAAATTAGTAACAAATCTATTCCAACCATAACTTAATTAACTTGTATTGTATATTATGTAATCTTGAGATACCAGAGACACGTATACAATGTTTCGACCTATCATGTCAACACATCTATATATATTTCGGAACAACCATAGACACTCTATATGTGAATGTTGGAGTTAGCTATACAGGGTTGAGGTTGATTCCAAAATATATATAGTTTGAGTTGTGATCAATACTGAGATACGTATACACTGGGTCGTGGATTGATTCAAGATAATATTTATCGATTTATTTTTGTACATCTAACTGTGGACAACTAGTTGTAGGTTACTAACGAGGACAGCTGACTTAATAAACTTAAAACATCAAAATATATTAAAAGTGTTGTAAATATATTTTGAACATACTTTGATATATATGTATATATTGTTATAGGTTCGTGAATCAACCAGTGGCCAAGTCTTACTTCCCGACGAAGTAAAAATCTGTGAAAGTGTGTTATAGTCCCACTTTTAAAATCTAATATTTTTGGGATGAGAATACATGCAGGTTTTATAAATGATTTACAAAATAGACACAAGTACGTGAAACTACATTCTATGGTTGAATTATCGAAATCGAATATGCCCCTTTTTATTAAGTCTGGTAATCTAAGAATTAGGGAACAGACACCCTAATTGACGCGAATCCTAAAGATAGATCTATTGGGCCTAACAAACCCCATCCAAAGTACCGGATGCTTTAGTACTTCGAAATTTATATCATATCCGAAGGGTGTCCCGGAATGATGGGGATATTCTTATATATACATGTTGTTAATGTCGGTTACCAGGTGTTCACCATATGAATGATTTTTATCTCTATGTATGGGATGTGTATTGAAATATGAAATCTTGTGGTCTATTGTTACGATTTGATATATATAGGTTAAACCTATAACTCACCAACATTTTTGTTGACGTTTAAAGCATGTTTATTCTCAGGTGAATACTAAGAGCTTCCGCTATTGCATACTAAAATAAGGACAAGATTTGGAGTCCATGTTTGTATGATATTGTGTAAAAACTGCATTCAAGAAACTGATTTCGATGTAACATATTTGTATTGTAAACCATTATGTAATGGTCGTGTGTAAACAGGGTATTTTAGATTATCATTATTTGATAATCTATGTAAAGCTTTTTAAACCTTTATTTATGAAATAAAGGTTATGGTTTGTTTTAAAAATGAACGCAGTCTTTGAAAAACGTCTCATATAGAGGTCAAAACCTCGCAACGAAATCAATTAATATGGAACGTTTTTAATCAATAAGAACGGGACATTTCAGTTGGTATCCGAGCGTTGGTCTTAGAGAACCAGAATTTTGCATTAGTGTATCTTATCGAGTTTGTTAGGATGCATTAGTGAGTCTGGACTTCGACCGTGTTTACTTGAAAAAAAAAAAAAAAAGTTGCTTAACAAATTTTGTTGGAAACTATATTTTTTTAACATGTGAATATTATGTGATATATTAATCTCTTAACGTGTTTGATATTATGTGATAGATGTCTACCTCTAGAACAAGTCCCATTGACTCACCTAATAATAATGAAGAGTCGAATGTAAATTGGAATGATTCGTGGACTGATTCACAAGTTCCCGAAGAGGAACCGGAAGAAGAGTCGGAACCGGAAGAAGAATCGGAACCGGAAGAAGAACCAGTGGGGGAAATAATAAAACGATTAAGTAGAAGAAAATCCTCAACCAAATGACCAAAGTTAATTATGGTCAAAGGTGTTTCCGCCAAGGAAGCAAAATATTGGGAGTATTACCAATTCTTCGATGAATCGGATCCCGACGAGGATTCCGATGATGTTATAGAAATTACCCCAACTGAATTTAAAAAGGCAAAAGAGAACAATAAGGGAAAGGGCATAAAATAGAGAAATCTGATTCCAACTCCGATGAACTTTATATGTATCGTCAACACCCGTATTTCTTAAGTTGTAACAATAACCCGGGAACCTCTAAACCACCAGGTTTTTCTAAACCAATGTGAAAAACGACGGCTCGTATTAGGGGAACATCATATATCCCTAGAAACTTGTTAAAAAGAACCAAAACCGAAGAAGAAGAAACGAGCGAGTCGGAATAAGATAGTTGTATTCGTGTGGTGTAATATATGTAATATAGTGTGCTTATGCTTTATGATATATGTAAAAATTGCTTGTATTAATAAGTATTTTTTTTTATGAATCTAATTCTTGTCTATTTTACAGTATAAAAACACAAAATGGATAGACAACCCAATATTTTAAGAGACCTACCCGGAGACATGATTGATGAAATCTTGTCTAGAGTCGGTCAGAATTCCTCGGCACAACTATTTAAGGCGAGAACAGTTTGTAAGACATTCGAAGAACGTTCCAAGAATTCCTTGGTTTATAAAAGGCTTTCGTTCGAAAGATGGGGGATATCACATTGGGAAATCCATAAGTTACGATGTGTTTACTTTGACGCATATATTACGGGGAACCTAAATGCTATTTTACGCAACGGGTTAAGAAATTATTTTGACTCAATATATCCAAATATAGGACTTCGTGATTTAGAAAAAGCGGCTAACATGCAACATAAAGAAGCATGTTATGCTTACGGCTTAGTAATGTTCACTTCTCTCCAAAGTGAGAACAAGAACATCGGGCTACAACTATTAAACAAAACGTTCCCACAAGTGACGGAGTCAGTAATTGGGGTAAGAAATGAGGTTTTTAGATTGTTAAGGGACTGTTGGATATTACGTAACCCTCGTCCGTTTGACGACATTACAACACGATGTCTTATCAACGGCCATAACGGTTATGTTCCACAAGACCAAGGATGGGAAGTAGTCCTAGTAAAACCAGAATGCATGACTTGTTTCTGGACGTATGAATTACGTGTCTTTATTGCCTTTACTGAACGACTTGTGTACTAGCTAGAATTATCTTCACAACTATCTTGTATCAAAGTTATTGTGTGTTATATTTCATGCTATATGTAAAATAAGCGGTATTGTAAGTTTGTAAAATATTGTGTAAAAGTTTGAACGCGAAATATTATTATAATCAGTTTTTCATATAGAATTGTAATAGTTGAATTGTATATTAGCTACTAAGTATGAACTTAACGGGTAGGTACTACCCGAATTTAAACTTATAAAACGCTAATATGAAGAAAAAGTTTTTATAAATGAGTTCATATTATGCTACGAGATACTATTGACTACTCTTAATATTCTGTATGATTAACTTGTTTCATTTGACTATTTGAAGGAAATGGCACCGACTACTCGACAAACCTTAAATATGAGCGAAGAGGAATTTCGTTCCTTTCTTGCTTCAAACATAGCCGCAGTACAGGCTGCGCTACATACCAACAATAACCTTGGATCTAGCAGTACAGGAAATCGTGTAGGATGCACCTACAAAGAATTCACTGCCTGCAAACCTTTGGAATTTGATGGAACCGAAGGACCGATCGGATTGAAACGGTGGACCGAGAAGGTCGAATCGGTGTTTGCCATAAGTAAGTGTACTGAATAGGACAAAGTGAAGTACGCTACGCATACCTTCACAGGTTCTGCGTTAACATGGTGGAATACCTATCTAGAGCAAGTGGGACAAGATGATGCGTACGCACTACCGTGGTCAGCATTCAAGCACTTGATGAACGAGAAGTACCGTCCCAGAACCGAGGTCAATAAGCTCAAGACAGAACTTAGAGGGTTACGAACCCAAGGATTTGATATTACCACGTATGAAAGACGATTCACAGAATTGTGCCTATTGTGTCCGGGAGCGTTCGAAGATGAGGAAGAGAAGATCGACGCGTTTGTGAAAGGATTACCGGAAAGAATCCAAGAAGATATAAGTTCACACGAGCCCGCGTCCATACAACAGGCATGTAGAATGGCTCACAAACTAGTGAACCAGATTGAGGAAAGAATTAAAGAACAGACGGCTGAAGAGGCCAATGTGAAGCAAGTCAAAAGAAAGTGGGAGGAAAACGGTGATAAGAATCACCAATACAACAACAACAGCAATTACAATAATAATCGCAACAATTATCCCAACAATCGCAACATCAATCACAACTACAACAAACGGCCTAACAACAACAACAACAACAACAATAACAACAACAACAACAACAACAGCAACTACAACAATCATCTCAACAACAATAACAACCGCAACAACAACAACAACAACAATCAGAAGCAGCTATGCCAAAGGTGTGAAAAGTATCACTCGGGGTTCTGCACCAAATTTTGCAACAAGTGTAAAAGAAATGGTTATATCGCGGCGAAGTGTGAGGTCTACGGACCAGGGGTTAACAGAACGAAAGGAACAAATGGTGTCGGAACGAGTAATAGCGGAGCAAGTAGTGTCGGAGCAAGTTATGCCAATGTAGTTTGTTATAAATGTGGAAAACCGGGCCACATTATTAGAAATTGCCCGAACCAGAAAAACACGAATGGACAAGGCCGCGGAAGAGTTTTCAATATTAATGCGGCAGAGGCACAGGAAGACCCGGAGCTTGTTACGGGTACATTTCTTATTGACAATAAATCTGCTTACGTTTTATTTGATTCGGGTGCGGATAGAAGCTATATGAGTAGAGATTTTTGTGCTAAATTAAGTTGTCCATTGACGCCGTTGGATAGTAAATTTTTACTCGAATTAGCAAACGGTAAATTAATTTCAGCAGATAATATATGCCGGAATCGAGAAATTAAACTGGGTAGCGAAATATTTAAGATTGATTTGATACCAGTAGAGTTAGGGAGTTTTGATGTAATAGTTAGCATGGACTGGCTGAAGAAGGTGAAACAGGAGAGCGTATGTTATAAAAATGCAATTCGTATTGTACGAGAAGAAGGAGAACCCTTAATGGTGTACGGAGAAAAGGGCAACATGAAGCTACATCTTATTAGTAATTTAAAGGCACAAAAACTAATAAGAAAAGGTTGCTATGCTGTTCTAGCACACGTCGAGAAAGTACAAACTGAAGAAAAGAGCATCAATGATGTTCCCGTCGCAAAAGAATTTCCCGATGTATTTCCGAAAGAATTACCGGGACTACCTCCACATCGATCTGTTGAATTTCAAATAGATCTTGTACCAGGAGCTGCACCAATAGCTCGTGCTCCTTATAGACTCGCACCCAGCGAGATGAAAGAACTGCAAAGCCAACTGCAAGAACTATTAGAACGTGGTTTCATTCGACCAAGCACATCACCATGGGGAGCTCCTGTTTTGTTTGTCAAGAAGAAGGATGGTACATTTAGGTTGTGTATTGACTACAGAGAGTTGAACAAACTTACCATTAAAAACCGTTATCCACTGCCGAGAATTGACGACTTATTTGATCAACTACAAGGCTCGTCGGTTTATTCGAAGATCGATTTACATTCTGGATATCATCAAATGCGAGTAAAGGAGGATGATATTCCAAAAACTGCTTTTAGGACGCGTTATGGTCATTACGAGTTTATGGTTATGCCGTTTGGATTGACTAACGCACCAGCTGTGTTCATGGACCTTATGAACCGAGTGTGTGGGCCATATCTTGACAAGTTTGTCATTGTTTTCATCGATGACATACTTATTTACTCAAAGAATGATCAAGAGCACGAAGAACATTGAGAAAAGTGGTAGAAGTATTGAGGAAAGAAAAACTGTACGCTAAGTTTTCAAAGTGTGCATTTTGGTTGGAAGAAGTTCAATTCCTCGGTCACATAGTGAACAAAGAAGGTATCCAGGTGGACCCGGCAAAGATCGAAACCGTTGAAAAGTGGGAAACCCCAAAAACTCTGAAGCATATACGTCAATTTTTAGGACTGGCTGGTTACTACAGAAGATTCATCCAAGATTTCTCCAAAATAGCAAAACCCTTGACTGCAATAACGCATAAAGGGAAGAAATTTGAATGGAAGGATGAACAAGAGAAGGCGTTTCAATTATTGAAGAAAAAGCTAACTACGGCACCTATATTGTCATTGCCTGAAGGGAATGATGATTTTGTGATTTATTGTGACGCATCAAAGCAAGGTCTCAGTTGTGTATTAATGCAACGGACGAAGGTGATTGCTTATGCGTCTAGACAATCGAAGATTCACGAGCAAAATTATACGACGCATGATTTGGAATTAGGTGCGGTTGTTTTTATATTAAAGACTTGAAGGCACTACTTATATGGGGTCAAAAGTATTATATATACCGACCACAAAAGTCTTCAACACATATTTAATTAGAAACAACTGAATATGAGGCAGCATAGGTGGATTGAATTGTTGAATGATTATGACTTTGAGATTCGTTACCACCCGGGGAAGGCAAATGTGGTAGCCGACACCTTGAGCAGAAAGGACAGAGAACCCATTCGAGTAAAATCAATGAATATAATGATTCACACTAACCTTACTACTCAAATAAAGGAGGCGCAACAAGGAGTTTTAAAAGAGAGAAATTTAAAGGATGAAATACCCAAAGGATCGGAGAAGCATCTTAATATTCGGGAAGACGGAACCCGGTATAGGGCTGAAAGAATTTGGGTACCAAAATTTGGAGATATGAGAGAAATGGTACTTAGAGAAGCTCATAAAACCAGATACTCAATACATCCTAGAACGGGGAAGATGTACAAGGATCTTAAGAAACATTTTTGGTGGCCAGGTATGAAAGCCAATATTGCTAAATATGTAGGAGAATGTTTGATGTGTTCTAAGGTCAAAGCTGAACATCAGAAACCATCAGGTCTACTACAACAACCTGAAATTCCGGAATGGAAATGGGAAAACATTACCATGGATTTCATTACTAAATTGCCAAGGACTGCAAGTGGTTATGATACTATTTGGGTAATAGTTGATCATCTCACCAAGTCAGCACACTTCTTGCCAATAAGAGAAGATGACAAGATGGAGAACTTAGCACGACTGTATTTGAAGGAAGTCGTCTCCAGACATGGAATACCAATCTCTATTATCTCTGATAGGGATGGCAGATTTATTTCAAGATTCTGGCAGACATTACAGCAAGCATTGGGAACTCGTCTAGACATGAGTACTACCTATCATCCACAAACTGATGGGCAGAGCGAAAGGACGATACAAATGCTTGAAGACATGCTACGAGCTTGTGTTATTGATTTCAGAAACAGTTGGGATCGACATCTACCGTTAGCAGAATTTTCCTACAACAACAGCTACCATTCAAGCATTGAGATGGCACCATTTGAAGCACTTTATGGTAGAAAGTGCAGGTCTCCGATTTGTTGGAGCGAAGTGGGAGATAGACAGATTACGGGTCCGGAGATAATACAAGAAACTACCGAGAAAATCATCCAAATTCAACAAAGATTGAAAACCGCCCAGAGTCGACAAAAGAGCTACGCGGACAGTAAAAGAAAAGATATAGAGTTTGAAATTGGAGAAATGGTCATGCTTAAGGTTTCACCTTGGAAAGGCGTTGTTCGATTTGGCAAACGGGGGAAACTAAATCCAACGTACATTGGACCATTCAAAATTATAGATCGTGTCGGACCAGTAGCTTACCAACTGGAGCTACCTCAACAACTCGCGGCTGTACATAACACTTTCCACATCTCAAATTTGAAGAAATGTTTTGCTAAAGAAGATCTCACTATTCCGTTGGACGAAATCCAAATCAATGAAAAACTTCAATTCATTGAAGAACCCGTCGAAATAATGGATCGTGAGGTTAAGAGACTTAAACAAAACAAGATACCGATTGTTAAGGTTTGATGGAATGCTCGTAGAGGACCCGAGTTCACCTGGGAGCGTGAAGATCAGATGAAGAAGAAATACCCGCATTTATTTCCAGAAGATACGTCAACACCTCCAACTACTTAAAATTTCGGGACGAAATTTATTTAACGGGTAGGTACTGTAGTGACCCGAACTTTTCCATGTTTATATATATATTAAATGAAATTATTATTTACATGATTAAGTGTTTCCAACATGTTAAGCAATCAAACTTGTTAAGACTTGATTAATTGAAATAGGTTTCATATAGACAATTGACCACCCAAGTTGACCGGTGATTCACGAACGTTAAAACTTGTAAAAACTATGTGATGATATATATATGGTTATATATATAGTTAACATGATTTTATTATAAGTATGTATCTCATTAGGTATTTTAACAATGAGTTATATACATAAAAATGAGACTATTAATTTAAGAAACTCGAAAACGATATATATAACGATAATCGTTATAACAACGTCTTACTAGGTACATATGAATCATATTAAGATATTGATACACTTGGTTAATTATGTTAAATTATAAGTAAATATATTATTAAGTATATTAACAATGAAATGCATATGTAAAAATAAGACTACTAACTTAATGATTTCGAAACGAGACATATATGTAACGATTATCGTTGTAACGACATTTAACTGTATATATATCATACTAAGATATATTATATATCATAATATCATGATAATATAACAATTTAACATCTCATTTGTTATAATAAACAATGGGTTAACAACATTCAACAACATCGTTAACCTAAAGGTTTCAAAACAACATTTACATGTAACTACTAACGATGACTTAACGACTCAGTTAAAATGTATATACATGTAGTGTTTTAATATGTATTCATACACTTTTGAAAGACTTCAAGACACTTATCAAAATACTTCTACTTAACAAAAATGCTTACAATTACATCCTCGTTCAGTTTCATCAACAATTCTACTCGTATGCACCCGTATTCGTACTCGTACAATACACAGCTTTTAGATGTATGTACTATTGGTATATACACTCCAATAATCAGCTCTTAGCAGCCCATGTGAGTCACCTAATACATGTGGGAACCATCATTTGGCAACTAGCATGAAATATCTCATAAAATTACAAAAATATGAGTAATCATTCATGACTTATTTACATGAAAACAAAATTACATATCCTTTATATCTAATCCATACACCAACGACCAAAAACACCTACAAACACTTTCATTCTTCAATTTTCTTCATCTAATTGATCTCTCTCAAGTTCTATCTTCAAGTTCTAAGTGTTCTTCATAAATTCCAAAAGTTCTAGTTTCATAAAATCAAGAATACTTCCAAGATTGCAAGTTTACTTCCAAGTTTTCTAAATCCATTCCAAGTAATCATCCAAGATCAAGAAACCTTTGTTACTTACAGTAGGTTATCTTTCTAATACAAGGTAATAATCATATTCAAACTTTAATTCAATTTCTATAACTATAACAATCTTATTTCGAGTGGAAATCTTACTTGAAATTGTTTTCGTGTCATGATTCTGCTTCAAGAACTTTTAAGTCATCCAAAGATCCTTTGAAGCTAGATTTATTTTTCTCATTTCTAGTAGGTTTATCCAAGGAACTTTAGGTAGTAATGATGTTCATAACATCATTCAATTCATACATATAAAGCTATCTTATTCGAAGGTTTAAACTTGTAATCACTAGAACATAGTTTAGTTAATTCTAAACTTGTTCGCAAATAAAAGTTAATCCTTCTAACTTGACTTTTAAAATCAACTAAACACATGTTCTATATCTATATGATATGCTAACTTAATGATTTAAAACCTGGAAACACGAAAAACACCGTAAAACCGGATTTACGCCGTCGTAGTAACACCGCGGGCTGTTTTGGGTTAGTTAATTAAAAACTATGATAAACTTTGATTTAAAAGTTGTTATTCTGGGAAAATGATTTTTATTATGAACATGAAACTATATCCAAAAATTATGGTTAAACTCAAAGTGAAAGTATGTTTTCTAAAATGGTCATCTAGACGTCGTTCTTTCAACTGAAATGACTACCTTTACAAAAATGACTTGTAACTTATTTTTTCGACTATAAACCTATACTTTTTCTGTTCAGATTCATAAAATAGAGTTCAATATGAAACCATAGCAATTTGATTCACTCAAAACGGATTTAAAATGAAGAAGTTATGGGTAAAACAAGATTGGATAATTTTTCTCATTTTAGCTACGTGAAAATTGGTAACAAATCTATTCCAACCATAACTTAATCAACTTGTATTGTATATTATGTAATCTTGAGATACCATAGACACGTATACAATGTTTCGACCTATCATGTCGACACATTTATATATATTTCGGAACAACCATAGACACTCTATATGTGAATGTTGGAGTTAGCTATACAGGGTTGAGGTTGATTCCAAAATATATATAGTTTGAGTTGTGATCAATACTGAGATACGTATACACTGGGTCGTGGATTGATTCAAGATAATATTTATCGATTTATTTCTGTACATCTAACTGTGGACAACTAGTTGTAGGTTACTAACGAGGACAGCTGACTTAATAAACTTAAAACATCAAAATATATTAAAAGTGTTGTAAATATATTTTGAACATACTTTGATATATATGTATATATTGTTATAGGTTCGTGAATCAACCAGTGGCCAAGTCTTACTTCCCGACGAAGTAAAAATCTGTGAAAGTGAGTTATAGTCCCACTTTTAAAATCTAATATTTTTGGTATGAGAATACATGCAGGTTTTATAAATGATTTACAAAATAGACACAAGTACGTAAAACTACATTCTATGGTTGAATTATCGAAATCGAATATGCCCCTTTTTATTAAGTCTGGTAATCTAAGAATTAGGGAACAGACACCCTAATTGACGCGAATCCTAAAGATAGATCTATTGGGCCTAACAAACCCCATCCAAAGTACCGGATTCTTTAGTACTTCGAAATTTATATCATATCCGAAGGGTGTCCCGGAATGATGGGGATATTCTTATATATGCATCTTGTTAATGTCGGTTACCAGGTGTTCACCATATGAATGATTTTTATCTCTATGTATGGGATGTGTATTGAAATATGAAATCTTGTGGTCTATTGTTACGATTTGATATATATAGGTTAAACCTATAACTCACCAACATTTTTGTTGACGTTTAAAGCATGTTTATTCTCAGGTAAATACTAAGAGCTTCCGCTGTTGCATACTAAAATAAGGACAAGATTTGGAGTCCATGTTTGTATGATATTGTGTAAAAACTGCATTCAAGAAACTGATTTCGATGTAAGATATTTGTATTGTAAACCATTATGTAATAGTCGTGTGTAAACAGGATATTTTAGATTATCATTATTTGATAATCTACGTAAAGCTTTTTAAACCTTTATTTATGAAATAAAGGTTATGGTTTGTTTTAAAAATGAATGCAGTCTTTGAAAAACGTCTCATATAGAGGTCAAAACCTCGCAACGAAATCAATTAATATGGAACGTTTTTAATCAATAAGAACGGGACATTTCAGAATACATGCGCAATTTTTATAAATGTTTTTACGAAATAGACACAAGTACTCAAAACTACATTATATGGTTGAATGATCGAAATCGAATATGCCCCTTTTTATTAAGTCTGGTAATCTAAGAATTAGGGAACAGACACCCTAATTGACGCGAACTCTAAAGATAGATCTATCGGGCCCAACAAGCCCCATCCAAAGTACCGGATGCTTTAGTACTTCAAAATTTATATCATGTCCGAAGGAGGATCCCGGAATGATGGGGATATTCTTATATGCATATTGTGAATGTCGGTTACCAGGTGTTCAATCCATATGAATGATATTTTTGTCTCTATGCATGGGATGCTTATTTATGAGAACTGGAAATGAAATTCTTGTGATCTATTAAAATGATGGAAATAAATGATTATGATAAACTAATGAACTCACCAACCTTTTGGTTGACAATTTAAAGCATGTTTATTCTCAGGTGTTAATGAAATCTTCCGCTGTTCATTTGCTCATTTTAAAGATATTACTTGGAGTCTTTCATAGCATATTTCGAAGAACGTTGCATTCGAGTCATTGAGTTCATCAAAGAATATTATTAAATCAATTTATAGTTGGATAGTGGATATTATGAAATGGTATGCATGCCTGTCAATTTTTGATGTAAAGAAAGTTTGTCTTTTAAAAACGAATGCAATGTTTGTAAAATGTATCATATAGAGGTCAAATACCTCGCAATGTAATCAACTATTGTGAATCGTTTATAATGTATATGAACGGGTCCTTTCACTATGGTGGTTCATGGGTTTGGTTCTCGGTTAGCAAAAGAAGAAGAAAATGATTTTAGTTGGTAGCTGAAGAAGATGGTGGAAGTGGCCGATGGTAGTGGTGGTTCACGAAATGGGTGAAAGTTTGAAGGTGGTGATCGACGGTGATTTTCCTTAGAGTGATGAAGGTGACAGTTGTAGTCATGAAAGAGAAAAATATTGGTAGATTATGTTTTTTTTTTTAGAAGTATTAAGATGGATAGATATATATAGATGTAATTTACATATATTACTAGTAATATTTAATAATATTATAGAATAATAATGAATGAAAATTGGTTTCAATGGTGCATGATTGTTCGGATTGGTGATCAGACAAAAGGCAAGGATTAGTAGCAACGGTTCTTGCTTTTGATTAAAGGAAGAAACAAAAAAAAAATTAGGGAAAATAGAAAGTGATTGATAGTGGTGGTGGTATCATAAAGATACATATGTCCCCAGAATCAATTCTCAATACAAATTTACAAATCAAATGAAACAAATTCAGTTGCTTATCACATTCAAACACAGTAATTGAAATAATAATTATAATATAATAATAATTAATAATTTAAACGTGTGATTAATATTAGCCGTCGTCTACTATTTCATTCACGGACTGAAATTCGTGCTCCGTTGATAATGGATAAAAGTACACAGAAAAAATCCTAAATTTTTATATTAAACATCTTTATTTATTCTAATCATTTATGGTATAAAATTTGGTCATTAATTATTTAATTATTTAATTATTTAATTTGGTCATATTATTATATTATTTTAATATTATTATATTATTACTTTATTATAATTATTATACTATATATTATATTTATATTATTATATTATTATATTTATATATATATATATATATATATATATATATATATATATATATATATATATATATATATATATATATGTGTGTGTGTGTGTGATCAAGTGAGAATGTTCTCATTTATATAAATGGTGAGAACTAATCCAGACCATCAATGTTTTTGATCAATGGTTGAGAAATTTTAAGACTATTTAAAATTAAAAATAAAGAAAAAGGGCATATGTGAAAAATTGCACCCTTAAACATCTCATCCACTTTGTATCCTATAACCACCTATCTCTCTCTCTCTCTCTCTAAATTGTGGTATGAAATTCACGACGTATTTAGCATAATTCCCGGAACTCTCATTTAATTTTAATGGAGTTCCATATACTATATCAAAATATTCCTTATTTTTTGCATGTATCGCTAACCGTTAAAATCTTTTCCTATACATTCATGCGGGCAAAGTGGCATGATTTATAACAGAGAAGTAAGTTTGGATGCAAGTAATTTTATGTTCTGGTGATCCATAAATATAAGTGTTAAATAGTATCGATTGATGCATCCTTATTATTATTAAATCGAATCGATGTATCCACGTACTGGGTAATTTTATAAAAATAGAAAAGGCTTATTTTTTGGGCATCCTTCTCTTTTATATTTGTAAACACAGAAGCAATAGACAAGCACATTCTTTTTTTTAACGGCCACGAGTACATTAACTGATTGAATATTACTCCGTATAGATCTGTTTTACATACAAAGTAGTGAAAATACCCATTGGATATATTTTTATGAATTAACAAAAGTAATCCTTCATCCAACCGGCCTGTGTTTTAGTCCGGATCATCGTGAGTAAAAGGGATGCATCATGATGGTAATTGAAAAAGATCAACAGGGGAGATTTTGAATCCTAACTGGTAGTTAATTCGTTAAAGGGATGCTAAATAACTTTTTAAAGATGAACGATGGATGCATACCGATAATAATTAATGAACAAGACATATACATAGCATTTGTTAAAAATGGGCTGTTGATCTTAAAAGTGTACATAGAAATTATGAATGCAACGTGAATATATGAAAATTAATAAATTTTATGAGTTTAAGCCTAAGAAATAGGATTGTAAAAATTACATTTATACCCATGTTCTCATTTTATATATTTATGAGAACATTCTCATGGGAATGCTACCATATATATATATATATATATATATATATATATATATATATATATATATATATATATATATATATATATATATATATATATATATATATATATATATATATATATATATATATATATATATATATGTTGATGGTTTGCAATTGAACACACACATATTCATATTCATACTCTCCATATTAATATTATTATTATGAAGATTATTTTGAAGCTTATTATGAAGATTATTAATTAATATTATTATTATTAATAATATACATAAAATACTACAACTGGGTTATGTTCAAGTGTTTTCAAAACGGGTTTTCAAATGAGTCAAAGCTAGGGAAATTATGGGTTATAGCTATGGAGGTTATGGGTAATGCTCGTGGGCATTGTTCGTGAGGCCAACCTAGCGTTTATCATTTTCGTTGCGTCTGCGTACTTTCCTGCAATATTGAATCAAAATATTGATACGTGAATATTCATATCTTATCTTTTATATATTAATAGTGTATCTATGTCTAGTGCTCGAGTATATATATTTATGCATGCTTGTATCCTTTAATTTTTCGTTAGATAGTTTATGATGAATCACAAATTTGATACATATGCTACTAATATAAAGTATATGATATGCATGTCGTTGGAAAGTTATCGAAAAATTAATAACTTTTCATTTAGAAATCGCGTGATTTTGATGAACGGATTAAAAGATATGGTCAACTGAATTATGTTTGACGTTAATTGAAATTGTGTTTGAAACTATAAATTAATATTTAAACAACTTGTCTATGAGATTGATAAATTTGATTTTTAGATATTACTAATCGAGTAAATGAATTTCTATATAAGTCAAATCGTTTTGTTGAACAATTGTCAAAGTTGACTGTCTTGTCATGTTTTAAAACTTTATAAACACTATAATCTGATTTTACAAGTATTGGAAAACTATGTGAAATAATAAAATATTTTCGATTGCCATGATAATTCAAATATAATATAGCTCCTGAAATAAATAATATTTTGAGTTTGATAAATTATAAATTCAATCAATTATCAAGACTTATACTATGTTAATATAATAAACATGTATAGATTTAAAGATCATATTGGGTCAGATTGACTTTTGAGATAACTTTTGTTAACTTTTGCATGTCAGTCTCGAGCATTAGGATTGTGATACACTATAACCCGACCTAGCTTGTTAGACATTTATTGACCAACATATGTTCTCTAGGTTGAGATCTACAGTTACTTTGCATTCCGAGTTTCAGTCACATTTCGGTGAATGAATTTATGTGCTGCTAAGGTGAGTTTATAGATCCCTTTGTAATTGCTTTTGCAATCTATATTTTTGGGATGAGAATACATACACTTTATTTTAAACGCAATGGACACAAGTACATACTAAATTCTACACTGAGTTTGAACCGAAAATCCCTTAGCTTTGGTAACTAGTAACTGCCGGTTATAAGAACTGGTGGGCACGAGTAGTTGTATATGGATCCATAGGGCTTGACATCCCCGTCTGTTCCAGGTATAGAAACCCTAGCCTGAACTATAAAACAGACGTATGCTATTTGAATTTAGTACACGTTGGATTGCGTGTATTGTACATGTTGGTTGCATGTATGTTAAAACAGGGGTACTAATTATAACATTAAAGTTTAGTTACCAGGGTGCTCAATTTCGTAGAATATTTTGATAAACGTTTCTGGATGAAACAACTGAAATCTTGTGATCCACCTTTATATACAGATTATGCGCAACATTAAAACTATGAACTCACCAACCTTTGTGTTGACACTTTTAAGCATGTTTATTCTCAGGTTCCTAGAAGTCTTCCGCTATTTGCTTATACGTATACAAGCTATGTGCATGGAGTCATACATGCTTTATTCGGTAAAACTTTTCATTCACAAAATCATCACCATGTATCTTATTTGACTGTATTGTCAACGGATGTATTGTTGAAAACTATTATATACGGTGATTGTCTATACGTAGAAATCATCAGACGTCGAAAACCTTAGATTTATATATTCATTTATGGTGTGCCTTTTCAAAAGAATGCAATGTTTACAAAACGTATCATATAGAGGTCAAAACCTCACTATGAAATCAATGAATGATGTATTCATCCAAGTGGATTTGGACGGGTCATCACAGTTGGCATCAAAGCTTGAGGTCATAGGGAACCAGAATTTACATTAGTGTGTTTAACTGTTATTGTTAGGATGCATTAGTGAGTCTGGACTATGACCGTATCTGTTTTTACCGAGTTTTGCTTATTATTTTTGAGTCTAGACACGTTTTCCTGCAATTATTGTATAGATAGTATACAGACGAATTCATATCTTAACATATCTGTTACTGTAAACTTTTCCTGACATCTTTCGAAAATTTCTTCGTAATTTATGGGATTTTGGTATTATATATACATATGTAAATTATGTGTTGAAGAATACCAATCTAAGTTCTATAATCTATTTCATATCAAAAATTAATTCCCTGATTATACAAGATGGATCCCGCATCTAGTTTGAATTCCTCAGATTCCGACAGCTATTCCGATATGGAATTCGACCTGAGCTCCGAAAGCAGTGTAGCCGGAATGGATCAACCAATTAGCTATCATCTATTCTGGATGAATTAGGGATGGGTTCGTAATCTACTTAATCATTGGAGACAAGAAGAAGGTGATCCCTTCCATCCACCACATTCACCTCTTGGTGAAGAACCTGAAGCACTTACTGGCGGACCTGTTCGAAACACCCTTTTCTCTCTCATTTCCAGAGTATCTCATCACGATTATATACTATCTCAAATTCTGAATCTTATTCATCCGAACCGACAATCATCCTGGCGTGATAGAAGAAGTCAGCGAGCTTCGCGCTCGCTTGACGGCTTTGGAGAATATGATGCAAAGATTACAAGCACCATCAACAACACCAGTACCGCTAACAACATCCACATCGCAAGCCTCAATACCATAAACACCAGCAGCATCACCATCATCAACACCAACAGGATCATTACCACCACCAACAACCACATCCACATCACACGCCTCAACATCACAATTTGTACCTCGGGCATCAATATCATGCGCACCATAGGTACCAAGTAGTACCAACAACAACAAACGATAAAGTATTAATTCATCACTTCATTGAAGAAATATTCTACAGAGAATATGTAGTTTCTAAAAGTTTTAGAGATTACTATTTCTAGTTCCAACCGTAAATCAGATGAGTGAATAGAGGGGAGAATAGAAACCCTGACAGGAATGGTGCATGATTTACAAGCTAGACTTGTTATACAAGTATCACCAGCATCACCATCAGTATCACCAACACCAGTAACACCTGTAGCACCACAAACTCTACCAACTCCATAACCACCGACGATATCGACACCACAATCACCAACGGATATATTGAAATAACGAGTTATGGAGTATTAACTCCTTATTTCCAAAGAATTTATATATTATATATATGAATTTTGGAAACCATAATATATCTTTTCGTACTAAGCTATTACGTATGAATTTTTTTAAAGGGTAAGTATTACTCGGTTAATTCATATTACTAATATGCTATGATGTACATCCTTCTTTAAACGACTTAACCATCGTTAACTACAATCTATGTTTCAACTCAATGAATTCCATTTCATAAAAAACCAAGCGTATTAATCAATTACATGTTTGATTTTACACTTTAATCTTCGATGTATTCGAAACTTTCTTAAAACCATCACTCGTACCTTGTGAAGTTCACAAAATTTCACAAGCACTAATATCCTTCATCGAGGAATGTCAATAAGAATAGATAATGAAGTATTGATGATGTTAGTGAAATACTCTGCGAAGATTATGTAATCTCTAATGTTTCAGAGATTATTCATTTCTAGTTCCAGCCGAAAATCAAACGAGTTTAATAGAATATTAACTCATTAAATCTGTATTACATCTGAAGAAAATATACATTCATATATTTTCATAAAGATTGTAATAAAGATTCTTTTTTGTACAAACTATTAATTGTGAAAATATTTTAACGGGTAGGTAATACCCGAGAAATATTTAGATTTCACGTTAATATGTTACACTGTACATTCTTAAATTACTCGATAATCATTAACCATACTCACTACTTTCACAACGATATACATTCTTTCATAGAAATCTGAACAACCTTTCTCACTCAAATTCAATTACATATTCTAATTTTAAATAGATCAGAATCCAGAATCCAAGTCAAGATATAACAGATAACATTACTCTTAGATCCCTATATCTTTCAAAACTATACTTTGACTTCAAAACTGTGCTAGAACACCACTTCTATTCATAAAACCCAGAAAAATATTTGTATCATTCAAAATTCTAGAACATCATATGTATCTTGACAATTACAATCTTCATTCAAACTCTTCAAACTCTTCAAACTCTTCAAAACACCTCGGATTGATAACCGACGATTCGGTTATGATAACTTTGAATGCTGATGAAGCAGCAAAACTGTAAATGGTCTTCATGGCCAAAAGTTTGATAATAAAGAGTGGTGTGTTAAAAAAACTCAGATTTAGAACTGAAAAACGGATTGAGCAAACTATGAAGGAGACTGTTGACAAATCACAAAGACTAAACCTGCCTTCAAAGAATCTAAATGATTCAGTTTCTGCTAAAGTCTTTAACAAATACCTTGCTCCTTACTCTAAACCTTTGCGGGCAAATCTTCTTCATCATCCTTCGATCTTAAAAATTCTAAGATATCATCGTATCTTTCAATATAAATATCCACGATATTTCTGAAGATATCTTCATAACTATTATTATCTGAAATTATTTTTCTCTTCGCGCTATCTGTAGCGCCCCATCCTAATCCATCTGGACGAAGTCCACATCGATTATAAACGATTCATAATAGTTGATTACATCGCGAGGTACTTGACCTCTATATGATACATTTTACAAACATTTCAGTCGTTTTGAAAATACAAACTTTCATTACATCGAAACTCGATGGTATGCATACCACTTCTTAATATATCCAACTATAAATGACTTAATAATATCCTTGATGAACTCAATGACTCGAATGCAATGTCTTTTGAAATATGTCATAAATGACTCCAAGTAATATCTCTAAAATGAGCAAATGCACAGCGGAAGATTTCTTTCAAACCTGAGAATAAACATGCCTTAAAGTGTCAACCAAAAGGTTGGTGAGTTCATTAGTTTAACATAAATAATCATTTCATAATTTTAATAGACCACAAGATTTCATATTTCCATTTCTCATAAACATACGTCCCATGCATAGAGACAAAATATCATTCATATGGATTGAACACCTGGTAACCGACATTCACAATATGCATATAAGAATATCCCCATCATTCCGGGATCCTCCTTTGGACATGATATAAATTTCAAAGTACTAAAGCATCCGGTACTTTGGATGGGGCTGGTTGAGCCCGATAGATCTATCTTTAGGATTCGCGTCAATTAGGGTGTCTGTTCCCTAATTTTTAGATTACCAGACTAAAAAGGGGCATATTCGATTTCGATAATTCAACCATATAATGTAGTTTCAATTATGTGACGACCCCGTCAAAACACTTAACGGATCCGTCAGTTGGTCCCACAGCTTGATCGGACTTAAATGAATTAAGTAAACAAAGTTGCATTCTTTTATTTCAAAAGTTTCCCAAAAAGGAAACAAACCAATATATGTAGTTTCAAAACAACCAACCATAGTAATAAACCAAAAGTTGACACAAAACCTTGCCAACAAACCCACAAGTTTAAATTATCCAAAAATAGAATGCAAGCTTAAGTTTCATAAATCGTTTCATAAAATCTGCCCAAATGCATGCAGACTCTTCTAAACACAGCGGAAGCATCACAAAACTCAAGTACCTGTGAAAACATGCAAGTAAACTGTCAACACAAAGGTTGAGTAAATTATAGGTTTAAATAATAAGTAAACTTTAGACCACAAGATTTAAAAATGTTAGAAAACATTAAACATTATTCCATTATCAATGAGCCACCTGGTAACCACTTAACCCTTTATTTACCCTTGCCAAACACAATAAAAATATACACTTGGACAGTGTATCTACAACAAATTACGAAGTACTAAACATTCCGATTATAAATTGCTAGCGCGACTAGCTCGAAATGGGGTTGTCAAACCCAATAGATCTATCCGTAGGATTTGCGTTCACCGGTAGAAACCAATGATTACAGTTACCAGACTAGGAAATATTTTTGTCCAACTCACAATGAATAATTAAATTTAACTGTTACTTGTGTCTAAACGTAAATAAAAATGCATGAAATCACATCCCAAAAATATACTTTGAAAAGTATGTAAAAACGGGACTATAACTCACCTTAAAAGCAACTGAAGAAACCACACAAACAAGCGAACAGCAAATAGAGAAAAGTGATCAGGAATGATCACAACGCCGACCTATAAATAAAGCAGGTCGATATAAATAACTAACTTAGGTCAAGTCTTAGTATGATAGCTATTGTACATGTTGCAAGTAGTCATAGAACAATACTCAATATGCATCGATTTGATCGGAACAGCTTACGGACACACACTTTCTATTTTTAGAAAGTTTCTATTTTTAGCAGGTTTCCATTTTTGAAAAGTTTCTATTTTTGGAAAGTTTCTATTTTTGGAAAGTTTCTATTTTTGGAAAGTTTCCAAATTTAGAAAGTTCTATTTTTAGAAAGTTTTTAAATTAGGAAAGTTTCCTTATTTAGAAAGTCAACAAAAGTCAACTGAAAGTCAAAGTCAACTGAAAGTCAACTCAAAAGTCAACCTTGGTCAAACATAGTCAACATTAATTTGAAAAGTGTAAATTATAATAATAACATAAGTTATAATGTTTATTAAAGTTAAAAGTGTATAATTAAGTCATAACATAAGTTTAATTAAATAAAATGAATTATTGAAGTTAATATAAGTTGAAGTGATATAATTAATATATCATAAGTATTTAATTAATTAATTAAATATTAATCATATTATAAGTTTTATTAATTAATAATAAATTTTTAAATCATATCATAAGTATTATTAATTAATAATGAATTATTAACCATATCATAAGTTTCTAATTATAATTATTAAATCATAAGTATTTAATAATTAAATCGTAATTAAATAATAATTAAGTCTTATAATAATTAAATAATTATTTAATCTTTATTATAAGTCTTATAATAATATTCTCATAAAATAAATTTAATACTTATCATAAGTATTTTCCAATAATAATAAAAGTATTATTAATCGTAAGTTAAATTAAAATGTTAATTAAATCATAAATAATAATTAAATGATATAGTAAGTATTTATATCATAAGTCTTAAATAATAATAATTACTTCTTTTATCATAAGTAATTAATTAATAATGAAATTCATTATTTTTATCTTAAGTTTTAGAATTAATCATAAGTTTTAATTCAAAAGTTCATCGGGTCGTATCTTGAGCCCCGGGTGTCGATTTCTGGCGAGCCTTATATGCATCTCCGCCTATTCAAACCACCCGACACAATGGTGCACTCAAGAACACACCAAGAACAGTCCACAGATCGTGGTAATCAGCCATGACACCACTTGGACCTTCAATTTACTCAAAACCGTGTTTTAGTCATATCGGGTGAACCGTGGCTCGGATTTAGGTGACCCGAACATGAAAGTTCGTCCCACCATCAGTCCTAACACACTAACACACGCTAAAGACTCCAAGGAAGGTCACAAAGTCGGACCAAACCTGGTTTCATGTCAATCCACATTTCAATTTTAACAAAATACTAATTCGATCATAACAAGGGCTCCGGGAATCGAAACGACATGAATCCGGAGTCTAAAATTAATGTCTTGATGAGAGGAACTCATCTAAATAATTTATTTTAACATTTATATCAGTCAAAAACTCAGAATACACGAATTAGCTGCTGTCCAGAATTTTACAAACCGAAAACATGTGATTTTGAGTACATCTATGCATTCAAACACCATTACAATAATCCACAAACATCATACTACTAAATAATCATCAAAATACAGAAAATAAATGAAAAATTGAAAGTTCTAGGGTTAGGTTTTATACCCTAATCGAGAAACGATTAATGTTATCGCGTAGAGAACGGAACGAGGAACGCGTTTACACTAATCAATCCTTGATCCAAGCTTTAAATTTTGTGAAATGGTGGTGATGAAGGTGATGGTTGGCGACGGCACAAGGGGAAGGGAGAAGGGAGAGCACAAAATAAATCTTTAGATTTTGATAAAATGAAACAAAAATTGTAAATGGAAAAATGGGAAACAAAATGCAAAGTGGAAAGGGGTTTACCCCTTTGGTTCGGTCGAAAATATTAGTGGGGTGGGCCCCACTTGGTCCAT
The DNA here is from genome assembly GCF_046630445.1 of Rutidosis leptorrhynchoides. Lineage (NCBI taxonomy): Eukaryota > Viridiplantae > Streptophyta > Magnoliopsida > Asterales > Asteraceae > Rutidosis > Rutidosis leptorrhynchoides. The sequence goes on along the minus strand of NC_092333.1, from coordinate 124,353,601 downwards.
CTCACTCAAATGTAATTTCCTGATGGCCCGAAAGCCCGAACGAGTCCCGAAACGCGAAAACGCACTTACGCGATTAAAAATCCGGAAAGATAACAAACGCGCGATAAAAAATAAATATAAATACACTATATAATAATATGATCTTAAAATATCATATTTAAAATATTTAGGATTTAAATGTCCCGAAAACTCGACCGTTGGTTTGAAAACCAAAAAATTCGCCGGATGGAAATCCGCAAGACGTAGAAACGTATAAATTTAAAATATGAATACAAATATTCACATAACACATAATAATTAATATATATATATATATATATATATATATATATATATATATATATATATATATATATATATATATTATTACAAAAATAATAATATAGGTCATAGAAATGACGTGGCACACTAACAGTTAACGGCCGTTAAATAATTAACCGAAAAAGATAGCGGAAAAAGTAGGGTCGTGACAGTACCTTCCCGTTACGGAAATTTCGTCCCGAAATTTAAGCAGGCGCAGGGGTTGTCCCGGCATCTGAGAACAAATGCGTGTATTTCTGCTTCATCTGGTCTTCACGCTCCCTCGGGACCGCGTCTAGCGTTCCATCTGACCCGAACAATAGGAATTCTGCTCTGTTTAAGAGTCTTAACCTCTCAGTCCATGATTTCAACAGGCTCCTCAATAAAATGCAATTGCTTATCAACTTGAAGTTCCTCTAAAGGAATAGTCTGATCAAATTCAGCCAAGCACTTCTTTAAATTCGAAATATGGAAAACATCGTGAACAGCACTGTGTTCTTGTGGCAATTTCAAACGATAAGCCACCGGTCCAACTCTTTCAATGATCTCAAAAGGTCCCACAAAACGAGGACTTAACTTTCCCCTTTTACCAAAACGGATTACGCCCTTCCAAGGCGAAACCTTTAACATAACACGATCATCAACTTGAAATTCAACATCTTTCCTTCCCTTATCGGCATAACTCTTTTGCCGACTTCTAGCAGTTCTCAACCTTTCTTTAATTTGTACAATCTTCTCAGTAGTCTCGTGAATAATCTCTGGACCTGTAAGTTGAGCATCCCCAACCTCATTCCAACAAATAGGAGACCTACATTTCCTACCGTACAAAGCTTCAAACGGTGCGGCTTTAATACTTGCGTGGTAACTGTTGTTATAAGAAAACTCAGCTAGCGGCAAATATTTATCCCACCCATTTCCAAAATTGATGACGAACGCTCGCAACATATCTTCTAATGTCTGAATGGTCCTTTCACTTTGACCATCCGTTTGAGGATGATAAGCGGTGCTCATATCCAACCTAGTACCCAAGGCTTCCTCTAAAGATCGCCAGAACCTCGACACAAATCGACTGTCTCGGTCAGAAATAATGGACACGGGGACACCATGCCTAGAAACAATCTCTTTCAAATACAAACGGGTGAGTTTCTCCATCGAGTCGGTTTCCCTAATCGACAAAAAGTTAGCTGACTTAGTGAATCGATCTACAATCACCCAAATCGCATCATAGCCACACAAAACTCTTGGTAACTTAGTAATAAAATCCATAGTGATACCTCCCCACTTCCACTCGGGAATTTCTGGTTGCACCAAAAGTCCAGACGGTTTTTGATGTTCAGCTTTGACCTTAGCACAGGTCAAACACTTAGCCACATACTTAGCTACATCACCTTTCAAATTATGCCACCAATACAGCTCCTTAAGATCCTGATACATCTTTCCTGAACCAGGATGAATAGAGTATCTAGACTTATGAGCCTCATCCAAAATAAGTTGTCGAAGACCTCTAAATTTCGGAACCCAAAGACGTCCCGCAAAATACCTAGTACCATCAGCTCGTACTTCAAACTTCTTAGCTACCTTTTCTACATTCTCCTTCACGAAATTCTCCTCCTTTAAGGCTTCTTATTGTGCCTCAAGAATCTGCCTAACGAGGTTTGATCTAATTGTCATATTCAAGGCCCTAACCCTGCGAGGTTCAGTCCTTTCTTTACGACTCAATGCATCAGCCACAACATTGGCCTTACCCGGGTGATACAAAAGGTCACAATTATAATCATTCAACGTCTCAATTCATCTTCGTTGTCTCATGTTCAACTATTTCTGATCGAGGATATGTTGAAGACTCTTGTGATCGGTGTACACAGTACTCTTAACACCATAAAGATAGTGTCTCCATATTTTAAGCGCAAAAACAACAGCCCCCAACTCTAAATCATGAGTTGTATAGTTCTGTTCGTGAATCTTCAACTGTCGTGACGCATACGCAATAACCTTCTTTCGTTGCATCAAAACGCAACAATAGCCTTGTCGCGATGCATCACAATAAACAACAAAATCGTCATTACCCTCCGGTAGTGACAAAATCGGAGTGGTAGTCAACTTCTTCTTCAAAATCTGAAAAGCATTCTCTTGTTCATCCTTCCACTCATACTTCTTCCCCTTATACGTTAAAGCAGTCAGAGGTTTCGCAATACGAGAGAAATCCTAAATGAACCTTCGATAGTAACCTGCCAACCCTAAGAACTGACGAATCTGAGTAGGAGTTTTCGGGGTTTCCCACTTTTCAGTCGCCTCAATTTTAGCAGGATCAACTTGTATTCCCTGTTTATTAACAATATGACCAAGGAACTGAACTTCTCTTAACCAAAAAGCACACTTAGAGAACTTAGCGTACAGCTCTTCTTTCTTTAACAAATCAAGCACTAACCTCAAGTGTTCTTCGTGCTCTTCATCACTCTTAGAATAGATAAGGATGTCGTCGATGAAAACAATAACGAACTTGTCCAGATAGGGTCTACACACACGGTTCATGAGGTCCATGAACACAGCAGGTGCATTTGTCAATCCGAACGGCATAACAAGAAATTCAAAGTGACCGTAACGGGCGCGAAAAGCAGTTTTTTAAACATTAGATTCTTTAACACGCAACTGATGATAGCCAGAACGAAGATCAATTTTTGAATAAACAGAAGAACCCTGAAGCTGATCGAACAGATCATCAATTCTCGGTAGAGGATAACGATTTTTAACAGTGAGTTTATTCAGTTCACGATAATCAATGCATAAACGAAAAGAACCATCCTTCTTCTTAACAAACAGAACGGGAGCTCCCCAAGGGGATGAACTAGGACGAATAAAACCTTTGTCTAACAACTCACGGAGTTGACTCGACAATTCTTGAAGTTCAGAAGGCGCAAGACGATAAGGAGCATGTGCTATAGGAGCAGCGCCGGGAACAAGATCAATTTGAAATTCTACCGCGCGTTGCGGCGGAAGGCCAGGTAAGTCATCGGGAAACACCTCGGGAAAATCCCTAACAATGTGAACGTCATCAACGTTCTTCACTTCCTTACTAGGATTAACAACATGAGCAAGAATAGCATGACAGCCTTTGCGGAGATGTTTACGAACTTTCATACAGCTAATAAGATTTAACTGTGTGCATTTCTTATCTCCAAAGACCATCAGTGGCTCTCCAATCACATCAGTAATACGAATAGCCTTATCATAACACACGATCTCAGCACGGTTCGCAGATAACCAATCCATACCAATAACAATATCAAAACTACCAAGTTCAATCGGTATCAAGTCTATCTTAAAATCCCTACCACCCAGATTAATGTTACATTTACGATGTACAGTCTTAGCAGTAAGTTCTTTACCATTAGCTATTCAACAACATAAGTATTGTCTAAGGGAGTTAACGGCGTTTTGATTCTCGGACTTAATTTACTCGACACGAAACTTAAATCAGCCCCTGAATCAAATAGTACATAAACTGATAAATCGTTGACTGAGAACGTACCAGTAACAAGCTTAGGATCTTCCTCCGCATCCTTAGCATTAATGTTGAACGCTCGGCCACGTGCAGTTTCAGCAGTCTTCTTGTTGGGACAAGCATCTCGGAAATGCGCCGGCTTCCCACACTCATAACAAACCCTTTGATTACCTCCATTATTCGATTTCCCATTACCACTACCGTTACCACCTCTATTACCAACATTATTATTACTACCACCAGCCGTGGGAGTAGCAGAACCCGGCAAAAGCACTGTACAATCTTTAGCAATGTGCCCTTGCTTGGAGCACCTCTTACAAGTAACTGTGCAGTAACCATCATGAGCTTTATAACAACGAGGACACACACGCTGATTTCTGTTGTTAGCACCTGAGGTATCCTGTTTCTTCTGCTGATTTTGGTTTTGATTGCCGTTGTTATCCCACTTTCGTTTCTCATTATCAGCCTTCTTGACAACCTCCTCACTAGTTTCAGCAACTGTAGTCTTGCTTCTTCTCAACACCTTGTCATTAAGTTCGTGGGCCATAGACATAGCCGCCTCAATAGTCTGGGGTTCACTAGACTCAACCCCGTGTTCAATCTTCTCGGACAAACCATCAATGTAAGCCTCAATTTTGCGGTCCTCATCCGCATAAACCCTAGGACATAGCAAAGTTAACTCAAAAAACCTTCGTTCATAGGCATCTAACTCGGTGCCATGCATTTTCAAATTCTTGAGCTCAACCTCTAGCTTCTTAAGCTCACCCCGAGGTCTTAGCGAGTGATCAATCTTTCCTTAAAATCATTCCAAGCCAAACCATAAGCTACATCGCTTCCCAAACTACTAACCAGATTGTTCCACCATGTCAAGGCACTATCCTTGAGAGTACAACTAGCGAAACTAACTTTGTCCTCTTCACGGACCCGACTGACCCTGAAAATAGATTCGATCTTCTCGAACCAACGAGTAAGCCCTATTGGTCCTTCCATACCACTGAATTCTTGGGGTCGACCAGCTATAAAAGTCTTGTGGGAGCATCCCACCTGGTTGTTGTTCACATTGGCGTTAACATTAGCATTTGCTGCCATAGCAGCAGCAATTCCTTCATTGATCAGGCGTTGCATACTCGCTTTAGTAGACTCTCTTGGAGGCATGATCTTCAAAATAGAACAACACATCCGTTAGTACCAAGAATAATACTAGTGTCGTAAAGGAATAGATCAAAACACGAAAAGATTAACCATCATAAATAATAGTTAACAAACACTATGAGTAATAACATGACAGTTATGATTGTTATAGAAATAACCATCACATGCATACATATTTTATGATAACATCATACAACATACATAGCACCTAACATACATGAACATATATTATGCATAATATAACACGCCAAGAGCCACAACATCAGAAATAAAACATGATAATGATAATAGATGTCATAAAAATAACCATCCATACATAATGAAAAATATCCCATAACAAAATCTTAATAAAATCCTCGGCAAAACGCCGTACATAACCCAAAATGTATGTATAAAAAGGACATTAAGTCTGATGAAATAGATAATCAATATGAATAATCACATCACATTCGCTTAGAGCGGGTGTGATAAGCTGGTCCAGCATGAGTCTCAGCAGGATCCTCATACTTACGCAACTTCCCTTTCACAACATCCAACTCTTCCTTCAACACACGAACAATACTCTCGAGAGCCTCGAACTTAGCATTAACTTCTCGATCACGCTTACGGTTCCTATCCTCAACCCTATGCTTGAAAGTGATAAAGTTACCCATGTCGGCACGGATCTCGTCCATAACTTCATTATGTGGCAAAGTGCGCAAACAATCACTAAGGGCGTTAATACGTGTCACCTCATTATAAGCCCGGTTCATATGAGTAATGGTAGAAAAATAGTAATGAACAGGATCATCGATCTCTGGTTGATTAGCACGACGTCTAGCAGGAGACGGTGGAGCAGGAGCAGCAACAGAGTTATCGCTCGAAGTCGACATCTGCAAACAGCAAAACCGCAAACCACATACCAAAAAGATATGAAAGCTAATAATATAACTTATACGAAATAAAATGCATAATAATGCTATAGCAAAAAGGTCGGGTTGTAGACTAAACTCTAATGCACCCTAATAACCACGGGTTAACCACATTAAGACCGCCTAGTTCCCTACAACCAATGCTCTGATACCACATGTGACGACCCCGTCAAAACACTTAACGGATCCGTCAGTTGGTCCCACAGCTTGATCGGACTTAAATGAATTAAGTAAACAAAGTTGCATTCTTTTATTTCAAAAGTTTCCCAAAAAGGAAACAAACCAAAATATGTAGTTTCAAAACAACCAACCATAGTAATAAACCAAAAGTTGACACAAAACCTTGCCAACAAACCCACAAGTTTAAATTATCCAAAAATAGAATGCATGCTTAAGTTTCATAAATCGTTTCATAAACTCTGCCCAAATGCATGCAGACTCTTCTAAACACAGCGGAAGCATCACAAAACTCAAGTACCTGTGAAAACATGCAAGTAAACTGTCAACACAAAGGTTGAGTGAATTATAGGTTTAAATAATAAGTAAACTTTAGACCACAAGATTTAAAAATGTTAGAAAACATTAAACATTATTCCATTATCAATGAGCCACCTGGTAACCACTTAACCCTTTATTTACCCTTGCCAAACACAATAAAAATATACACTTGGACAGTGTATCTACAACAAATTACGAAGTACTAAACATTTCGATTATAAATTGCTAGCGCGACTAGCTCGAAATGGGGTTGTCAAACCCGATAGATCTATCCGTAGGATTCGCGTTCACCGGTAGAAACCAATGATTACAGTTACCAGACTAGGGAATATTTTTGTCCAACTCAGAATGAATAATTAAATTTAACTGTTACTTGTGTCTAAACGTAACTAAAAATGCATGAAATCACATCCCAAAAATATACTTTGAAAAGTATGTAAAAACGGGACTATAACTCACCTTAAAAGCAACTGAAGAAACCACACAAACAAGCGAACAGCAAATAGAGTAAAGTGATCAGGAATGATCACAACGCCGACCTATAAATAAAGCAGGTCGATATAAATAACTAACTTAGGTCAAGTCTTAGTATGATAGCTATTGTACATGTTGCAAGTAGTCATAGAACAATACTCAATATGCATCGGTTTGATCAGAACAGCTTACGGACACACACTTTCTATTTTTAGAAAGTTTCTATTTTTAGCAGGTTTCCATTTTTGGAAAGTTTCTATTTTTGGAAAGTTTCTATTTTTGGAAAGTTTCTATTTTTGGAAAGTTTCTATTTTTGGAAAGTTTCCAAATTTAGAAAGTTCTATTTTTAGAAAGTTTTTAAATTAGGAAAGTTTCCTTATTTAGAAAGTCAACAAAAGTCAACTGAAAGTCAAAGTCAACTGAAAGTCAACTCAAAAGTCAACCTTGGTCAAACATAGTCAACATTAATTTGAAAAGTGTAAATTATAATAATAACATAAGTTATAATGTTTATTAAAGTTAAAAGTGTATAATTAAGTCATAACATAAGTTTAATTAAATAAAATGAATTATTAAAGTTAATATAAGTTGAAGTGATATAATTAATATATCATAAGTATTTAATTAATTAATTAAATATTAATCATAATATAAGTATTATTAATTAATAATAAATTTTTAAATCATATCATAAGTATTATTAATTAATAATGAATTATTAACCATATCATAAGTTTCTAATTATAATTATTAAATCATAAGTATTTAATAATTAAATCGTAATTAAATAATAATTAAGTCTTATAATAATTAAATAATTATTTAATCTTTATTATAAGTCTTATAATAATATTCTCATAAAATAAATTTAATACTTATCATAAGTATTTTCCAATAATAATAAAAGTATTATTAATCGTAAGTTAAATTAAAATGTTAATTAAATCATAAATAATAATTAAATGATATAGTAAGTATTTATATCATAAGTCTTAAATAATAATAATTACTTCTTTTATCATAAGTAATTAATTAATAATGAAATTCATTATTTTTATCATAAGTTTTAGAATTAATCATAAGTTTTAATTCAAAAGTTCATCGGGTCGTATCTTGAGCCCCGGGTGTCGATTTCTGGCGAGCCTTATATGCATCTCCGCCTATTCAAACCACCCGAAACAATGGTGCACTCAAGAACACACCAAGAACAGTCCACAAATCGTGGTAATCAGCCATGACACCACTTGGACCTTCAATTTACTCAAAACTGTGTTTTAGTCATACCGGGTGAACCGTGGCTCGGATTTAGGTGACCCGAACATGAAAGTTCGTCCCACCATCAGTCCTAACACACTAACACACCCTAACGACTCCAAGGAAGGTCACAAAGTCGGACCAAACCTGGTTTCATGTCAATCCACATTTCAATTTTAACAAAATACTAATTCGATCATAACAAGGGCTCCGGGAATCGAAACGACATGAATCCGGAGTCTAAAATTAATGTATTGATGAGAGGAACTCATCTAAATAGTTTATTTTAACATTTATATCAGTCACAAACTCAGAATACACGAATTAGCTGCTGTCCAGAATTTTACAAACCGAAAACATGTGATTTTGAATACATCTCTGCATTCAAACACCATTACAATAATCCACAAACATCATACTACTAAATAATCATCAAAATACAGAAAATAAATGAAAAATTGAAAGTTCTAGGGTTAGGGTTTATACCCAAATCGAGAAACGATTAATGTTATCGCGTAGAGAACGGAACGAGGAACGCGTTTATACTAATCAATCCTTGATCCAAGCTTTAAATTTTGTGAAATGGTGGTGATGAAGGTGATGGTTGGCGACGGCACAAGGGGAAGGGAGAAGGGAGAGCACAAAATAAATCTTTAGATTTTGATAAAATGAAACAAAAATTGTAAATGGAAAAATGGGAAACAAAATGCAAAGTGGAAAGGGGTTTACCCCTTTGGTTCGGCCGAAAATATTAGTGGGGTGGGCCCCACTTGGTCCATCTCACTCAAATGTAATTTCCTGATGGCCTGAAAGCCCGAACGAGTCCCGAAACGCGAAAACGCATTTACGCGATTAAAAATCCAGAAAGATAACAAACGCGTGACGAAAAATAAATATAAATACACTATATAATAATATGATCTTAAAATATCATATTTAAAATATTTAGGATTTAAATGTCCCAAAAACTCGACCGTTGGTTTGAAAACCAAAAAGATTCACCGGATGGAAATCCGCGAGACGTAGAAACGTATAAATTTAAAATATGAATACAAATATTCACATAACACATAATAATTAATATATATATATATATATATATATATATATATATATATATATATATATATATATATATATATATTATTACAAAAATAATAATATAGGTCATAGAAATGACGTGGCACACTAACAGTTAACGGCCGTTAAATAATTAACCGAAAAAGATAACGGAAAAAGTAGGGTCGTGACAAATTACTTGTGTCTATTTCGTAAAACAGTTATAAAAACAGCGCATGTATTCTCAGTCCCAAAAATATATATTGCAAAATCATTTAAAAAGGGAGTAATGAAACTCACCATACTGTATTTTGTAGTAAAAATACATATGACGTCATTTAACAAGTGTAGGGTTGACCTCGAATTCACGAACCTATATCATTTGTATATATATATTAACTTATATACTGGTAATCAAACAATTTATATATTATATCTTAAATTAAATATCTCATTTATTTAAATTTGTGTATATATATATATATTAATATTTACATAGTTTTATATATATAAATATATATATGTGATTAGTATTATATTGAAAATTAATAATTTGTTATATGTAATTTATTTATATAATTAATGTTAATATGTTTAATATAATGTTTATGTAATATTAATATACATATATAATATTCATTTGTTATATAAAAATAATACTATTATTAATAATAATAATGATTCTAGTTCTTATAAAGATGATAATAATAATAATAATAATTTTAATGTTAAAAATAATAATTTTAATGTTAAATAATAATAATGTTAATAAAAATAAACATACTTATAATACTAATAATAATGATAATACTAGTAAAAATAAATGAAAATGTTATAAGTTAATAATAATATTGAAAACTTTTATATTATTTCTTAATGATAATACTAATAATGTTTAATGATAATGCTAATAATAACCATAATACTAATAATACAGATTATTTTAATGATAACAATAAACATCATAATAATAATAATACTAATTAACATAATAATAATAATAATAATAATAATAATAATAATAATAATAATAATAATAATAATAATAATAATAATAATAATAATAATAATAATAATAATAATACTCCGTACCTAATAAAAGAGTGGAGTTGCCTTGGCCGGCGGCTCAAACAGATCGAGAGCAACAAAAGCATAAACGCAGGAGAGAAAAAAGAAAAAAAAATTCTCACGATCTTCATGGGGTCTTCGATTCATCGTCGTTCATCATCATCACAAATTAATCGAATGGCAATCATCACGGAATAGCAAATCAATCGATTGTCATCCACCCTGTTCATCTTCTTCATCGTCTTCTTCCTCATCAATAATCATGATCCATCATCCATCAATCAAGCAATCGATTTATTAATTGGTGATATAGGTAATTGGCTATTTAATAATCCTTTTAATTTCTTCATCTTTCTGAAAACTTTCTGTATTTTATTTGGATCGACACAATTAATAACACTAGAAGGGTTTCAATTCGATATATCGGGGTTTTTGTCAAAATCCCTAATTCAATTTTTTTTTGAATTGCTGTTTGACTATCAGGTTTGGAGGGTTTGAATGTGTTCTGTTATATTGTCTAGATAACGTCAACAATTTGATGATGGATAGTTGTAGTGGTGATTCTGACAGGAGAAAACAGAAAAGTATACAGCATAACGGCAGCAGTTTTTCAGGTAGTTTTTGGTTGATTTAATAAATTAGGTATTAATGAACATAGTTATGCTCAATAATATATAAGGTTGTGACTGTGTGATTGTAAAACAAATATGAATTTGGGTTGTTTTGACAGGAACATAGGATAAACAAGATAGCAACTTACATTGGTTGTGTTGTTTTGATTTGAGTCGATCAAGTTGTGGTGCAGGTAGCAGATGGAAGTGTGAGAGGGTGTTCCTTGGTGGTGATTTGAGAGATGAGGTAATGATGGTGTATAGCTGTAAACAGAGGTCGTATAACAATAGCAGTGGTTTTTTCAATTCACAAGTAAGTAGCATCAACCTTCCTAGTTTGTATGGTTGTTTAGGTTGCATAAGTATATAGCAAAAGTATAGCATAACAGCAGCTCGATGACAGGGTTTCTTCATGGATGTGATGATGGTTATAGGTGGTCTTTTTGGACAGAAGGACAATGATAACAGTAGTATTTAATCGTAATTGTTGTTATTATTTGGTTTCGTGGTTCTGTTGAAGTTGGGTTTTTCAGTTGAATTTATCAAATGGTTTTTGGTTTTGATCATGAGTTGAAACAGAAAAATTAGTAGTGTTGCAGCAGCATTTTAATAATGGCTGAAATTTGTTGCAGGTGGTGATTTAGGGTGGTGAAGTGTTGATGTTTTTGATGAAGATGATGATCAAAAGTGGTGGTGTTTGTGTGTCGAGTAGCTGCAGAAAGAGGAAGAAAAAAGAGATGAGTTGGGTAGTAGCCAAGAAGAAAACAGAGTTAATGGTGTTGTGCTCTATATGCATATGTAATTTTATTATATATATAAATGTATCTATATTATATTTACCCATATGTATATACATCCATATAAGTTGATGATTGATAATCAATAATAGTAAGTGATTTGGATTGGATTCTAATGACATGCTGTGGAGACCAAAACCAAAATAAGGAAAAGGTTTGATAGGTATATATAACAAACCTGTACAATTTATCATAGTTTAAAGAATTTATATAATTAATATTAATAATTAATAATTTTATTAATAATAATAATAATAATTATATTAATAATAAAATAAATAATAATGATACAGTAATCCATAGGATGATAATAATTATAATATAAATGACAATAATAATATTTTGTATTATTTTCTATTAATAGTAACTATAAAAATAATAATGATATTAATAATACAAATAATACTATTAAGGATAATAATAATTGAGGATAATATTTATAATATTAATATAACAACTTATGCTTTTTAAATCTCATATTTATATATTATAACATAAATTAATAATACAATTATCAATATTAATAATGAAAGTATTATAATAACTATATGCTAACTTGTAATTAAATTTAACATAATATTAATTATGTAATGCTTATTATTATATGATAACATATTTAATATCTGTATATATATTTTATATATATATATATATATATATATATATATATATATATATATATATATATATATATATATATATATATTAGAACATACATGTAATATTATTTGTATACAAAATTTATATATATATATACATACATACATACATATATATATTTACTTGATAATATTTTATTTATTTTGTATATTACTTCACACATTTAATTCAATGATTAAATGGTATAATATTTATTCAACTTAATATATGCTCTTAAATTTTTATTTACATATTTATTTTCACACACACATATCTATTTACATTTAATTGTTCGTGAATCGTCGGGAATGGTCAAAGGTCAAATGCATTCGTAAAAAAAATAGTTCAAACATTTTTGAACTCGGTTTAATGGACGTTGCTCATCGTGTCGAAATTATAATAAGATTAAGTTTAAATTTGGTCGAAAATTTCTGGGTCGTCACAGTACCTACCCGTTAAAGAAATCTCGTCCCGAAATTTGAGTGAGGTGGTCATGGCTAACAATAAAAATGTTTTCATGATGAATACAAGTTGATTGATAGAGTTTTATTACTATTGAGTAATATGGATAAGATAATTCGATTATTTGAATAGTATGAATGAAGCTATCACCAAGTAGTGAAATGAGAAAGACATGTTTCATCATATCTTTTGACTAGTCATGGTTGAGTTTAGAAAATAAGGATCGTCTTAACTTTTGACGGGGTCATTGTTGAATTCCGGAATTCAAGGGATTTAAAGAAAATCTTCGAAATCTAGAAGATTTGATTCTTCAGGATTTATGGAAATTAAGATCTCTTTAATTAAATACGGTGATCTGCCCTGATTACTACGTCTGATATTTCCTTTATAAATTTACCTTTTCCGTTCCATTTGTTTTCACCACTTCTATACTTAATTCCCAAATTCAAAAGATTTATGAAAATGCTTAACCCTGTTCTGATCCTTGTTCTTTTTCTAACTATCACAATGATCGTTCTTCTTTTCCAACTCCCACCTGAAGAATATGTTTATTTCTATTATGCTCTAGGGATTATTGTATTTATAATCCTCCCGTGTTTTTATATTGCTATACGTACTGATATCCACGATTTGTAATTTCGGTGTTGTCATTGGGCTTTATATTTTCTCTTATATTTTGGATCTCTTTGCCTTTTTATTATCCTCTTGACCTCTATTAAAGCGAGCAACGGTCCAGAATTCATAGATGTGAATTTTGAAATGAACATAGTTAATGTTCTAAGAAAGAAATGGTAATAACACGATCTTGATTCGTCAAATTACCAGAAAATTCAGGAAAGATAGAACTATCAAGAAAATATGTTCTTGATATGTTTATATATCAGGTAAAATGTAAGAGTCGTGTAACATGCCACATGATGACGTTATAATCTGTGAATCATCATGTCCCATTTAGAAACTCAGCATGACTTACTGTAATATAATTACGTTGATCAAGTGTCATTATATTATACTAACTCATGCATCAGTTCTCAACATTACTTCAATAACATTCATATTTTAAGCTCGAAAGTTTACAGAATATAGAAACTAATAGTTTCTATATGATGTAACACTGATAGCACTAATAGATTAATGATTCAGATAAGAATAGTTATGAAAATATCGCCAGAAATATGGAGGATATTTATAATGAAAACATGATGATATCTTGGAATTTCTAATATCGAAGGATGGTGAAGAAAATTTTTCCGCAAGAGTTTGGAGTCAAAAGCAAGGTATTCGCTAAAGGTTTCATCAGAAACAGAATCATCAGGATTCTTAATGTACAAGTTTAGTCCTTGTGATTTGTTCAGAGACTCCTTCATAGTTTGCTCAATCAAATTTTCAATTTCAAACTTTTTCTGAGCTTTGCCAACATACAATTCTTTATCATCAACTTTTAGCTGTTGAGGTCGTTTACAGTTTTTGTTGCTTCATTCAACTTTTCAAAATTCAGAGCATTAATTCGCAGACTGGGTGCTTTTTAGAATTTCAGAATGAAAGATCATAATTCTAAGAGATAAAGGTTATATGTATACATATAACTGTTGATGTAGGAACGTTAAGAGATTCGAAATACTGATTGCTGATTCCCGGTAATTGGTATGGCAATTATCGTTACAGAACGCGGATGAGTAGATGATAGGATTTCAATGAATATAATAACTTTTTATAAAGTCAAAGATCAATGATGTTGCTGGTAAGTTTACTGCTAATGTAGTGAGATATAAACGATTTTCCGGTATCGATGACGAAAGGCAACTTATATATCAGGGTTATAATAAGTTAATCCGAGTGAAAATTCGAAGTTGACTTGCTGGAGCTGTGACAAAATTGGCTAATTTGAAGAGGGATTGTAATATTATTTTCGGTAATAACAACGCCAAAGAAGCTAGCACAGATACATGTTAAATGTTTAATCAGGTTCCGAGTGTTTTCAGGTGCATAACTATATGCATCAATCTTTTCTTCCGTAGATGAAGTGCGGTTGGTTCATCCTCTCGATTGAGGTGTTTTCAAGAATCATGAAAGGTTTGAACGCAGAATGTAATCGTCAAGATACAATGAGGTTTAGGATGAAATCAAGTGGAAAACTTGAAGAATTGTTTAGTTTCATATGTTATAATCAATATTTTAATTCATTTTAATTGTCCAATATTATTAGTCCACAGTCGATAGTCCTCGGTTGACAGTCCAATAATTCATATATAGTTTAATATATAATATTCGAATTAATTAATACGTATCGTGACCCGTGTACATGTCTCAGACTCGATCACAACTCAAACTATATATATTATTGTAGAATCAACCTCAACCCTGTATAGAGAACTCGATCAAAACTGCATATAGAGTGTCTATGGTGATTCCAAATAATATACATAGATGCATCGATATGATATATCAAAACCTTGTATACGTGTCCCGATATTTAAAGTGCGTAAAATAAATAACAGAAATTAAATGACGATAAATAAAGTGCGTAAAGTAAATAACAGAAATTAAATGACGATAAATAAAATTGCGAGAATGTAAATTGCGATAATTAAATTGCGATAAATAAAATGTGATCAGTTAGCTAGGAACAATTAGCGTGGATTCTTAACAAATTTTCTCATAGTTAATTTGTTTGTTTCTAACAAATTTTATTTTGTCCAATATTTTCTTCATTATGCCACTTGTTGAATTCTGATAGTTCAAAATCTAAATATGAAATTGAATGAAAATGGTTATTCTGTGATGAACGGATACGTGTATCGGTGGATATAAATAGGATAGTAAATTATCGTTGAATCAGATTCAAATAATGTACAGTGTAACTTATTAATGTGGAATATAAATATTTCCTCGGGTATCACCTACCCGTTAAAATATTTTCACCATTAACAGTTTGTACAATAAAACTTTTAATTACAATCCTTATAAAAACATATATACATATATATTTTCTTTAGACGTAATCATGGATTTAATGAGTCAATGTGATATTAAACTCATCCAATTTGCGGCTAGAACTAGAGTACATAATCTCTAAAACATTAGAGATTACATAATCGCCATGAAGGACGAAGATAGTTTATGTAGAATAATTCGTAGAACGATGATTATGCTTGAGGTATAGATTGCGAGGTTGAGACGTGTGATGATATTGTTGCTGTTGGTACTGGTTATGCAGCTGGTGCTGCTGATGGTGGTACTGTTGCAGTCGGTGCTACAAGTGTTGTTGGTGTTGAGGTTGGTGACGATGTTGGTGTAGTAAGTATAGCTTGTAGATCACGCACCATTCTTGTCAGGGTTTCTATCCTACCCTCTATCATTTCTATCCATCCACTCATCTGATTCGATAGATCTTGATTATCAATTCGAAGTTCCCTAACTTCTTCTAATATTCCCCTTCGATTGGTATTCGGAAGTAGAGGTTGAATATTTTCTGAGATTGCAGTAGTGCGTCCTTCGAGGTGGAAAAATTTAGCAAGAAGGGTGAATACATTGTTGCGTGTAGGTTCACCGGTGAGTACATCATTTTTCTCCGATGTTAGGAGGTAAGTTTAGTTCGCAGTAGGGCTCGCCTTCTTCATTTCTCCATCGAGTGAGTAAGTCTCGAACCCACCCCCATCTCCTCCAGAAAGAAAAATAGCTAAACGGTGGAGACACTTCGAGTTCATTGACTTCGGAATCTACTTCAATATGCATCTCGAAATTGCTTCCAGAACTAATGGAATCCAAGCTAGGTGTATGATCCATCTCTTATGATCAGTTAGAGGATTTTCGATATGAAATGATTTTCGATTATCGGATAATATTCTCATTATATAGAATATCTAATATAGTATAGAAGATCCCATAGATCACGGAGGAAATTAAGGAAACGTGTCAGATAAAGTCTACAGTAACAGATACGCTAAGATATGAATTGTCAGATATGCTAAGATATGAATTTTGTCTATACTCTATTTATGCAATCAATGCAATAAAACGTGTCTAGACTAAGAATTATGAGTAGGTAATTTCCTAAAGATGATAAGCAGATGATTTCCGACAAAAATTATAAGCAAAACTTTTGACATGCAGACACGGTCGAAGTCCAGACTCACTAATGCATCCTAACGACTATCAGCTAGACATACTAATGCAAGACCTGGTTCGCTAAGACCACCACTCTGATACCAACTGTAGCGCCCCGTCCTAATCCATCTGGACGAAGTCCACATCGATTATAAACGATTCATAATAGTTGATTACATCGCGAGGTACTTGACCTCTATATGATACATTTTACAAACATTTCTTTCGTTTTAAAAAGACAAACTTTCATTACATCGAAACTCGACGGTATGCATACCACTTCTTAATATATCCAACTATAAATGACTTAATAATATCCTTGATGAACTCAATGACTCGAATGCAACGTCTTTTGAAATATGTCATAAATGACTCCAAGTAATATCTCTAAAATGAGCAAATGCACAGCGGAAGATTTCTTTCAAACTTGAGAATAAACATGCCTTAAAGTGTCAACCAAAAGGTTGGTGAGTTCATTAGTTTAACATAAATAATCATTTCATAATTTTAATAGACCACAAGATTTCATATTTCCATTTCTCATAAACATATGTCCCATGCATAGAGACAAAATATCATTCATATGGATTGAACACCTGGTAATCGACATTCACAATATGCATATAAGAATATCCCCATCATTCCGGGATCCTCCTTCGGACATGATATAAATTTCGAAGTACTAAAGCATCCGGTACTTTGGATGGGGCTTGTTGAGCCCGATAGATCTATCTTTAGGATTCGCCTCAATTAGGGTGTCTGTTCCCTAATTCTTAGATTACCAGACTAAAAAGGGGCATATTCGATTTCGATAATTCAACCATATAATGTAGTTTCAATTACTTGTGTCTATTTCGTAAAACAGTTATAAAAATAGCGCATGTATTCTCAGTCCCAAAAATAAATATTGCAAAAGCATTTAAAAAGGGAGTAATGAAACTCACCATACTGTATTTTGTAGTAAAAATACATATGACGTCATTTAACAAGTGTAGGTTTGACCTCGGATTCACGAACCTATATCATTTGTATATATATATTAACTTATATACTGGTAATCAAACAATTTATATATTATATCTTAAATTAAATATCTCATTTATTTAAATTTGTGTATATCAATATATATATTAATATTTACATAGTTTTATATATATATAAATATATTTATTTAAATTTGTGTGTATATATATATATATATTAATATTTACATAGTTTTATATATATAAATATATATATATATATATATATATATATATATATATATATATATATATATATATATATATATATATATATATATATATATGTGATTAGTATTATATTGAAAATTAATAATTTGTTATATGTAATTTATTTATATAATTAATGTTAATATGTTTAATATAATGTTTAAGTAATATTAATATACATATATAATATTCATTTGTTATATAAAAATAATACTATTATTAATAATAATGATGATTCTAGTTCTTATAAAGATGATAATAATAATAATAATAATAATAATAATAATAATAATAATAATAATAATAATAATAATAATAATAATAATAATAATAATAATGTTAAAAATAATAATTTTAATGTTAAATAATAATAATGTTAATAAAAATAAACATACTTATAATACTAATAATAATGATAATACTAGTAAAAATAAATGAAAATGTTATAAGTTAATAATAATATTGAAAACTTTTATATTATTTCTTAATGATAATACTAATAATGTTTAATGATAATGCTAATAATAACAACCATAATACTAATAATACAGATTATTTTAATGATAACAATAATCATCATAATATTAATTATACTAATTAACATAATAATAATAATAATAATAATAATAATAATAATAATAATAATAATAATAATAATAATAATAATAATAATAATAATAATAATAATAATAATAATAATAATAATAATAATAATAATAATAATAATACTCCGAACCTAATAAAAGAGTGGGGTTGCCTTGGCCGGCGGCTCAAACAGATCGAGAGCAACAAAAACATAAACGCAGGAGAGAAAGAAGAAAAAAAAATTCTCACGATCTTCATGGGGTCTTCGATTCATCGTCGTTCATCATCACAAATTAATCGAATGGCAATCATCACGGAATAGCAGATCAATCGATTGTCATCCACCCTGTTCATCTTCTTCATCGTTTTCTTCCTCATCAATAATCATGATCCATCATCCATCAATCAAGCAATCGATTTATTAATTGGTGATATAGGTAATTGGCTATTTAATAATCCTTTTAATTTCTTCATCTTTCTACAAACTTTCTGTATTTTATTTGGATCGACACAACTAATAACAGTAGAAGGGTTTCAATTCGATATATCCAGGTTTTTGTCAAAATCCCTAATTCAATTTTTTTTTGAATTGCTGTTTGACTATCAGGTTTGGAGGGTTTGAATGTGTTCTGTTATATCATCTAGATAACGTCAACAATTTGATGATGGATAGTTGTAGTGGTGATTCTGACAGGAGAAAACAGAAAAGTACACAGCATAACGGCAGCAGCTTTTCAGGTAGTTTTTGGTTGATTTAATAAATTAGGTATTAATGAACATAGTTATGCTCAATAATAGATAAGGTTGTGACTGTGATTGTAAAATAAATATGAATTTGGGTTGTTTTGATAGGAACATAGGATAAACAAGATAGCAACTTACATTGGTTGTGTTGTTTTGATTTGAGTCGATCAAGCTGTGATGTAGGTAGCAGATGGAAGTGTGAGAGGGTGTTCCTTGGTGGTGATTTGAGAGATGAGGTGATGATGGTGTATAGCTGTAAACAGAGGTCGTATAACAGTAGCAGTGGTTTCTTCAATTCACAAGTAAGTAGCATCAACCTTCCTAGTTTGTATGGTTGTTTAGGTTGCATAAGTATATAGCAAAAGTATAGCATAACAGCAGCTCGATGACAAGGTTTCTTCATGGATGTGATGATGGTTATAGGTGGTCTTTTTGGACAGAAGGACAATGATAACAGTAGTATTTAATCGTAATTGTTGTTATTAATTGGTTTCGTGGTTCTGTTGAAGTTGGGTTTTTCAGTTGAATTTATCAAATGGTTTTTGGTTTTGATCATGAGTTGAAACAGAAAAATTAGTAGTGTGGCAGCAGCATTTTAATAATGGCTGAAATTTGTTGCAGGTGGTGATTTAGGGTGGTGAAGTGTTGATGTTTTTGATGAAGATGATGATCAAAAGTGGTGGTGTTTGTGTGTCGAGTAGCTGCAGAAAGAGGAAGAAAAAAGAGACGAGTTGGGTAGTAGCCAAGAAGAAAACAGAGTTAATGGTGTTGTGCTCTATATGCATATGTAATTTTATTATATATATAAATGTATCTATATTATATTTACCCATATGTATATACATCCATATAAGTTGATGATTGATAATCAATAATAGTAAGTGATTTGGATTGGATTCTAATGACATGCTGTGGAGACCAAAAACAAAATAAGGAAAAGGTTTGATAGGTATATATAACAAACCTGTACAATTTATCATAGTTTAAAGAATTTATATAATTAATATTAATAATTAATAATTTTATTAATAATAATAATAATAATTATATTAATAATAAAATAAATAATAATGATACAGTAATCTATAGGATGATAATAATTATAATATAAATGACAATAATAATATTTTGTATTATTTTCTATTAATAGTAACTATAAAAATAATAATGATATTAATAATACAAATAATACTATTAAGGATAATAATAATTGAGGATAATATTTATAATATTAATATAACAACTTATGCTTTTTAAATCTCATATTTATATATTATAACATAAATTAATAATACAATTATCAATATTAATAATGAAAGTATTATAATAACTATATGCTAACTTGTAATTAAATTTTACATAATATTACATAATATTAATTATGTAATGCTTATTATTATATGATAACATATTTAATATCTGTATATTATATATATATATATATATATATATATATATATATATATATATATATATATATATATATATATATATATATATATATATATATATATATTAGAACATACATGTAATATTATTTGTATACAAAATTTATATATATATATACATACATACATATATATATTTACTTGATAATATTTTATTTATTTTGTATATTACTTCACACATTTAATTCAATGATTAAATAGTATAATATTTATTCAACTTAATATATGCTCTTAAATTTTTATTTACATATTTATTTTCACACACACATATCTATTTACATTTAATTGTTCATGAATAATCGGGAATGGTCAAAGGTCAAATGCATTCGTAAAAAAAATAGTTCAGACATTTTGGAACTCGGTTTAATGGATGTTGCTCATCGTGTCGAAATTATAATAAGATTAAGTTTAAATTTGGTCAAAAATTTCCCGGTCGTCACACTATCTGCGTTACATCATAAAGGAAACTGTTTAGTTTCTATATTCTGTAAACTTTTGAGTTTAAATTATGAATGTTTTTGAAGAAGTGTTGGGAATTGAAGCATGAGTTAGTATAATATAATGACACTTGATCAACGTGATTATATTACAGTAAGTCATGCTGAGTTTCTAATGGAACGTGATAAAGGTTTACAGATCATACCCTCATCATGAACCATGTTACATAACTCTTTCATTCTATTTAACCTCTAGACATATCAAGAAAATATTTTTCTTGATGATTCGGTCTTTTTCGGATATTTTGGTAATTTGACAAATCAAATCGTGCTATTACCTTTCCTTTCTGCTTTGTATATTATGATCATTCGAAACTCCATACCTACGAATTCTGGACCATTATTCGCTTGACTTGAAGTCAGGAATGAAAAACAAAAGCAGGGAGCTCCTAAATATAAGGGAAAATATAAATCCTGACAACAACACATAAACTACAAACCGTGTATATCAATACGTATTACAATGTAAAGACACGGGAGAATTAAAAACATTATAACCCCAAGGTAATATTAGAAGAAAATAACTTCCTCTCGTGGAAGATGAAAAAGAAGAATGAAGGATACGATAGCCAGGAAAATGTCAAGGATCAGAAGTGGATGAAGCATTTTCACAATCTTTTGAAAATATGAAATGAGGAAGAAGATGTAGGAGTGGTGAAAATAATGGAACTGAAGAGGTTAATTTATAGCGAAATAACGGACATAGCAATCGAGGCAGATTACGCATTTAATCAAAGAAAATCATAATTTCTTTAATCACCTAAGAATCAAATCTTATATAGATTACAAAGATCTTCTTTAATTTCCTTAAATTCCGAAAATCCACTGTGACTACGTCAAAAGTTAAATCTCTATCTTTTATGACAGCTTCACTCGTACGCTTCACATAATCGAATCGTTTTATCTATATTAATCAAAAATGATAAAACTCTAGTTATCAACTCATATTCGTCATGAAAACATTTTTATTGTTAGCTATGACAACCTCTATCAAATTTCGGGAAGAAATTTCTTTAACGGGTAGGTACTATGATGACCCGGAAAATTTTGACTTATTTAAACCAATTCTCTATATGATTTAATATTTTCGTCATGACAAACAATGCATTTTGTCAAGTTTTAAAACTTTTGTAAATGAGTTTTATATAACGGTTGACCACCTTGTTTGTCCGATGATTTACGAACGTCGTAACTTGTGATAATTATATAATTGTGTATATATATATATACATACATACATACATATACGGAAACATGCGAATAATATTTATATACGAAATGATAAAAATTTACTATTGAAAGATGCAATGTAACTTAAATAGTTGAATTGAAATTAATTCATTTACTATTCATATGAATAGTAAATGAAAGAAATTAATTAATTTACTATTCACATGCGACATGATAGAAATTATTAATTATAAGTTACATAATATACCCCTAAAGTATTTGAGAAATACGACTTTTTAAAAATTTACGATTCAAATTTGATTCTAAATTTATTATTATATTATTATATTTTATTTCAATATTATTATATTATTATATTTATTATATTATTATATTTAAATTAATATTATATTATATATTTTTGTCCAGTCAAAAACTAGGAAAACACATATTACGCTTATAAACTTTATAAACGAACCTTTTTACAACTCATTTTATAAAGCTTAAGACCAAAACAGATATATATGTATTCAAATATAAAAAGTGGAATTTTTACTCATACTTTTACCCGCCAATTATTAGCAACAAGAGTACGAAATACCGGTCCGTGAAAACTGTCGGCAGATATTATTGAATTCTAATTCACACTTTTTTATTTTCATATTATTATATTATTACTTTATTATAATTATTATATTATTTTTATATTTATATATATATATATATATATATATATATATATATATATATATATATATATATATATATATATATATATATATATATATATATATATGTTGATGGCTTGCAATCGAACACACACATATACATATTCATACTCTCCATATTAATATTATTATTATGAAGATTATTATGAAGATTATTAATTAATATTATTATTATTAGTAATATACATAAAATACTACAACTGGGTTATGTTCAAGTGTTTTCAAAACGGGTTTTCAAATGAGTCAAAGCTAAGAAAATTATGGGTTATAGCTATGGAGGTTATGGGTAATGTTCGTGGGCATTGTTCGTGAGGCCAACCTAGCATTTATCATTTCCGTTGCGTCTACGTACTTTTCTGCAATATTGAATCACAATATTGATACGTGTGACGACCCGAAAATTTCTGACCAAATTTAAACTTTATCTTTAAAATGATTTAATGTTTTCGACACGATAAGCAAAGTCTGTAATGTTGAGTCTCAAGTTTTGGAACTATATTCATGTAATCAATTATTCTTTGACTGTTCTCGAAAGATTCACGAACAATATATATATAACTTAATGTGCATATATATATATATATATATATATATATATATATATATATATATATATATATATATATATATATATATATATATATATATATATATATATATATATATATATATGATTTCAAGTTATTTAGTAAACGATAGTAACATTCGATTATTGATTCGATTGATATTTAGATAAGTTAACTAAAACGTTTAAGATGAACGAGTAAAACACTAATTTGCTACAGTATTTTCGAATTTCTACAGTACCCGAAAAGCTACAGTGTTTTCGAAAATCACTATTTGCTACAGTAAAAAAACTTTGCTACAGTAAAACACTATTTTAAAATGAAAATGTATATATGTATATGTATATACTACGAGACGATGATTTATAGAAGCAAATAACCAAAACACTTAATTGATTGAAGCTACACTTCGAGTGACATAGTTTATCAATGATTAAGTTTAATTTTTGATAAAGGTACATGTCGCGTAACGAAAAGTACTAGTTTTCTAAGCGTACGAAAATGCATTCGAGAAACCGGAACCGGGACATAAGTCGAGTGACAACGTACGAGTCAACGGACCAAAAATTACAAGTCAACTATGCACGTGAATATAATATAATATATAATTAATTATATAAATTAAATATATTATATAAATTATATTTAAATACGTCGACAAGCAAAACAATAAAATAATGTGAGTTGTAAAGAGAGGTAATGCAATCGCATGGCCAAAGGCCTTCGAAACCATGCGATCGTATGAGGCAAAATTTCAGGAAAGGCCTATAAAAGTCGAGTTCGTTCACTGAATTGCACACACATATATCATCCATCTTACTCTGTATTTATTTAATTATTATTATTATTATTATTATTATTATTATTATTATTATTATATATTATTATTATTAAGATTAATATTATTATTATTATTAGTATTAGTATTATTATTAGTAGTATTATTATACATAAAATACTACGACGAAGTCATGAGCGTGTCACTTTAAAAATGGGTTTTCAAGCGGGATAGAGCTAAGGAAATTATGGGTTATAGCTATGGAGGTTATGGGTAATGTACGTGGGTATTATTGGCAAGTCAAACCTAGTGTTTATCATCTCTGTTGCGTCTACGTACTTCCCTGCAATATTGAATCATGATATTGATACATGAGCATTCATATTTTATCTTTTATATATTAATTGTGTATCCATGTCTAGTGTTCGAGTATATATATTTATGCATGCTTGTATGCTAAATTTCGTCATTAAACAGTTTATAATGAATCACGAATTAAATACATATATTACTAGTAAAAGGTATATGATATACATGTTTTTGGAAAGCTGGTGAAAAATCAATAACTTTTCATTTAGAAATCGCGTAATTTCGATGAACGAATCAAAAGATATGATCAACTGAATTATGATTGACGTTAATTAGAATTTCTTTTGAATCTATAATTAATATTTAAACAACTTGCTTGTAAGATTGATAAATTGGATTTTTGAATATTACCCACCGAGTAAATGAATCCTTATATAAGGTACGTCTCGTTTTGTTGAACTATTGTCAAAATTGACTTTTTGAAACGACTTTGGATAACTTTTGTATGTCGATCTCGAGCATTAGGATTGTGATACACTATGACCTGACCTAGCTTGATAGACATTTATTGACCAACATATGTTCTCTAGGTTGAGATCTACGGTTATTTGGTAATCCGAGTTTCGGTCACATTTTGGTAAACGACTTTATATGCTGCTAAGGTGAGTTTCATTTGCTCCCTTTTTAATTGCTTTTACAATCTATATTTTTGGGCTGAGAATACATGCAATTTATTTTAAACAAAATGGATACAAGTACATACTAAATTCTACACCGAGTTTGAACCAAAAATCCCTTAGCTTTGGTAAATAGTAACTGCCAGTTATAAGAACTGGTGGGCGCGAGTAGTTATATATGGATCCATAGGGGTTAACATCCCCATCTGTTCCAAGTATAGAAACCCTAGCCTGAACTATAAAACAGACGTATGCTATTTGAGTTTAGTACACATTGGTTTGCGTGTATTATACATGTTGGTTGCATGTATGTTAAAACAGGGGTACTTATTATATAGACGTTAAAGTTTAGTTACCAGGGTGCTCAATCTTGTAGAATATTTTGATAAATGTTTCTGGATGAAATAACTGAAATCTTGTGATCCACCTTTATGTACAGATTATGCAAAACATTAAAACTATGAACTCACCAACCTTTGTGTTGACACTTGTTAGCATGTTTATTCTCAGGTTCCCTAGAAGTCTTTCGTTGTTTGCTTATATGTTAAACAAGCTATGTGCATGGAGTCTTACATGGCATATTTTTCAAGGAAACGTTGCATTCACCAAATCATCACCATGTATCTTATTTTGACTGCATTGTCAACGGAAGTACTATTGTAAACTATTATTTACGGTGATTGTCTATATGTAGAAATCATCAGATATCGAAAACCTTTGATTTAAATATTCATTTATGGTGAGCCTTTTCAAAAGAATTCAATGTTTACAAAACGTATCAAATAGAGATCAAATACCTCGCAATGAAATCGATGAATGACGTGTTCGTCCATATGGATTTGGAGCGATCGTCACAGTTGGTATCAGAGCGTCGGTCCTAGCTAACCAGGTCTTGCATGAGTGTGTCTAACTGATAGTTGTTAAGATGCATTAGTAAGTATGGACTTCGACCGTGTCTGCATGTTAAAAGTTTTGCTTATCATTTCTTGCCGGAAATTACATGCTTATCATTCTTAAGTCTAGACACGTTTTCCTGCATTTATTGCATAAATAGTGTATAGACAAAAATTAATATATTAGCGTATCTGTTACTATAAACTTTTCCTGACATCTTCCGAAAATTTCTCCGTGATTTATGGAATTTGGTATTATATATACATATGTAAATTATGTATTGAAGAATATCAAACTAAATTCTATAATCTAATTCATATCAAAAATCATCTCTCTAATTATACAAGATGGATCCCGTATCTAGTTCAAATTCCTTAAACTCTGACAGTTATTCCGATATGGATATTCACCTGAACTCTGAAGACAGTGTAACTGGAATGGATCAACCAATCAGCCATCACCTATTCTGGATGAATTGGAGATGGGTTCGTAGCCTACTTAGTCATTGGAGACAAGAAGAAGGTGATCCCTTCCATCCATCACATTCCCCTCTTGGCAAAGAACCTGAAGCACTTACCGGCGAACATGTTCATAATACCATTTTCTCTCTCATCTCCAGAGTATCTCGTCATGATTTTATTCTATCTCAAATTCTAGATTTTATTCGTCCTCTCGTCCGAACCGACAATCACCCCAGTGTAATAGAAGAAGTCAACGAGCTTCGCGCACGGGTAGTGGCTTTGAAGAATGTGGTGCAAAGGTTACAAGAACCAGCAGCAGCACCGACAGCAACAGTACCACCATCAGCAACACCAATAGTACCATCACCACCACTAACAACAACATCCGCATCCCACACCTCAACATCACAATCTGTTCCTCGAACATTAACGTCATACGCACCATAGATACCAAGGAATACCAACAACAACAAACGATGAAGTATTGATTCATAACTTCATCGAAGAAATATTTTGCAGAGAATATGTAGTTTCGAAAAGTTTTAGAGATTATATATTCTAGTCCTAGTCAAAAACCAAATGAGATTAATATTATGTTAACTCATTAAATCCATGATTACATCTAAGGAAAATATATATGTAGGTATATTTTCATAAAGATTGTAATTAAGAAAATTCTTTTGTACAAACTGTTAATGGTGAGAATATTTTAACGGGTAAGTAATACCCGAGAGATATATAAATTCACAATTAATATGTTACATTCTTCGATTCTGATTCAACAAATCATCAACTATACTAACTACTTTCACAACAATAAATATTCTTTTATAAAAATCAAAGCAACCATCCTCATCCAAATTTGATTACATATTTTGATTTTGACAAATCAAAATCCAAGTCAAGATTTAACAAAAGACATCATTCTTAGATTCCTACATCTTTCAAAGCTATACTTTGACTTCAAAACTGTGCTAGAACATCATAGAACCCAGAAAAGTATTTGTATCATTCAAATTCCTAGAACATCATATGAATATTAACGATTACAATCTATGTTCAAATCCCTCGAAATTCCTGAAGACACTTCAAATAATGAATCATCGAGATGATGATCCAACCACATGTTACTGCAGTCTTGTACCTGAAAAACCTTCAAAATCAAAGTCATAGTTTAACACGTATCCGTGTCAGACCCTTTGGCATTTATTAGCTAAAATAACTTTTCAATCCCTTTTCAAAATAGACAGTTTTGTCACCACTCCAGCAAAATTACTTTCAATTGTTCATTCGAATAAGCCTTATTATAACGATTACCCCTTCATCATTGTTACCAGGGAACCTTTCATATTTCACCACATTAGCAGTAAACTTATCAACAACTTCATTGATCATTAAGCCTCTCCGAAAAATCACGATAATTATTCATTGAAACTCTATCAAGTACCCATATACAACTTGTAACAATAATTGTCATACCAACTACTGAGAATTAGCAAATTAGTATTTTGAATTTCGTAGCAATTTTTCACCAACAGTTATATATATACATATAACGTTTACCTTCAAGACTTACAGACTTCGAATGTGAAGTTTCTGAAAAACACCCTAAACTACGAACTAGTTCTCGAAATCTTAAAAAAAATGCTGATGAAGCAGCAAAAACTGTAAACGACTTTAACAGTCTAAAGTTTGATGATAAAGAGTAGTGTGTTGGAAAAGCACAGAAAAAGAGAAAATTTGGTACTGGAAAACAAATTGAGCAAACCATGAAGGAGGCTGTGAACAAATCACAAAGACTAAACCTGCCTTCAAAGAATCCAAATGATTCAGTGTCTGCTGAAGTCATTAATGAATACCTTGCTCCTGACTCTAAACTTTTACGGAAAAAAAATCTTCTTCATCATCTTTCGATATTAGAAATTCTAAGATATCATCATATCTTTCATTATAAATATCCTCGATATTTCTGAAGATATTTTCATAACTATTCTTATCTGAAATCATTTATCTCCTCGCGTCATCTGTATTACATCATAAAGGAAACTGTTTAGTTTCTATATTCTGTAAACCTTCGAGTTTAAATTATGAATATTTTTGAAGCAGTGTTGGGAACTGAAGCATGAATTAGTATAATATAATGACACTTGATCAACGTGATTATATTACAGTAAGTCATGCTGAGTTTCTAATGGAACGTGATGATTCACAGATTATAATGTCATCATATGCCATGTTACACGACCCTTACATTCTATCTAATATATAAACATATCAAGAACATAATTTCTTGATAGTGCTATCTTTTCCCTTAAATTCTGGTAATTTGACAAGTCAAATTGTGCTATTACCGTTTCTTCCTTAAAACATTAATTATGTTCATTCCGAAATTCATACCTACGAATTCTGGACCATTATTCGCTTGACTTTAAGTCGGGAAGGAAAAACGAAAGCATGGAGCTCCTAAATATAAGGGAAAATATAAAGCCCAACAACAACACATATATTACAAACCATGGATATCAATGCGTATAGCAATATAAATACACGGGAGAATGAAAAATACTATAACCCCAAGGTAATAGTAGAAGAAAATAACTTTCTCTGGTGGCAGATGAAAAAGAAGAATGAAGGATACGATAGCCAAGAAAATATCAAGAATCAGAACTGGATTAAGCATTTCACAATCTTTTGGAAGTATGAAATAAGGAAGAAGATGTAGGAGTGGTGAAAATAATGAAACGGAAGTGGTTAATTTATAGCAAAATATCAGACATAGCAATCGAGGCAGATTACGCATTTAAAGGAAATCTTAATTTCCTTAAATTTTGAAGAATCAAATCTTATTTAGATTATGAAGATTTTCTATTCCATAAATTCCGGAAATCAATCATAACTACATCAAAAGTTAAGACGAATCTCTATTCTTTCATTTCACTCTTTTACGATAACTTCTCTCATACGCTTCGAGAAATCGGATTGTTTTATCCATATTACTCAACGGTGAAAAAATTCTATTTACCAACTCATATTCGTCATGAAAACATTTTTATTGTTAGCCATGACGACCTCACTCAAATTTCGGGACGAAATTTCTTTAACGAGTAGGTACTGTGACGACCCAGAAATTTCTGACCAAATTTAAGCTTTATCTTTAAAATGATTTAATGTTTTCGACACGATAAGCAAAGTCTGTAATGTTGAATCTCAAGTTTTGAAACTATATTCATGTAATCAATTATTCTTTGACTGTTCTCGAAGATTCACGAACAATATATATATATAACTTAATGTGCACATATATATATATATATATATATATATATATATATATATATATATATATATATATATATATATATATATATATATATATATATATATATGATTTCAAGTTATTTAGTAAACGATAGTAACATTCGATTATTGATTCGATTGATATTTAGATAAGTTAACTAAAACGTTTAAGATGAACCAGTAAAACACTAATTTGCTATAGTCTTTTCGAATTTCTACAGTACCCGAAAAGCTACAGTGTTTTCGAAAATCACTATTTGCTACAGTAAAACACTATTTTAAAATGAAAATGTATATATGTATATGTATATACTACGAGACAATGATTTATAGAAGTAAATAACCAAAACACTTAATTGATTGAAGCTACACTTCGAGTGACATAGTTTATCAATGATTAAGTTTAATTTTTGATAAAGGTACACGTCGCGTAACGAAAAGTACTAGTTTTCTAAGCGTACGAAAATGCATTCGAGAAACCGGAACCGGGACATAAGTCGAGTGACAACGTACGAGTCAACGGACCAAAAATTACAAGTCAACTATGCACGTGAATATAATATAATCTATAATTAATTATATAAATTAAATATATTATATATATATTATATTTAAATATGTCGACAAGCAAAACAAGAAAATAATGTGAGCTGTAAAGAGAGGCCATGCGATCGCATGGCCAAAGGCCTTTGAAACCATGCGATCGCATGAGGCAAAATTTCAGGAAAGGTCTATAAAAGTCGAGCTAGTTCACTGAATTGCACACACACATATATCATCCATCTTACTCTGTATTTATTTATTTAATTATTATTATTATTATTATTATTATTATTATTATTATTATTATTATTATTATTATTATTATTATTAAGATTAATATTATTATTATTATTAGTATTATTATTAGTAGTATTATTATACATAAAATACTACGACGAAGTCATGAGCGTGTCACTTTCAAAGTGGGTTTTCAAGCGGGATAGAGCTAAGGAAATTATGGGTTATAGCTATGGAGGTTATGTGTAGCGACCCGACCAAATCGTCATTGACGGCGCCGACTACTTAGGTCCCGTTACGTGGTCGTAGTCCCTATATGAGACTCGTTTGACCAAAATTATGTCGCGTTCATTTGAAACGTATCATGCTTGCAAGGTTTAGTTTACAAAACCGTTCGACGACAAGTTTAAGTTTACAAGAGTATAAAGTATAAATGAAATAACTTGCGACATAATTAGTTGAAAATCACGGTTTGCTATAAATAGCGAAAGTATGTAGACAAAAGTTTGAATCCAAAGGTGCTATCACTAGCGTATGTATGTATGCATGCTTGACTCCAAGCAAGTAATCAAAGTGTGCGGAAGCATGTATCAAGTAGCCAAGTATGAACCTGAGAAACATATAGAAAACTGTCAACGAAAAACGTTGGTGAAATCATAGGTGTTTTAGTAAATGTTGTATTTGAACCACAAGATTTAATATAAGATGATTATCAAAATCATTTGCATTCCAAAGTTGTTTGTATCCCGGGCACCCAATTATCAAACTTAACTGTTTTGCACCCTTTGCGTAGTGTTAGAACATACACTAGACCCGAAAATATATTTCATCCGCTAACGGTAGCGAACCGTCCGAATGAGGCTCGTCAAGCCCATGTGATCACATAATATAAGTTCACGTTTACACCCTGCAAGTGTAACTAATGATAATTGAATTGAGGCTTTTTGTTCAAACCCGTACGTGGAATGTTCGTTTCCGTACTTGTGTTCAAAGTGTAAAAGTATGTAGTATAAAGCCGTATATGTTTCTCATCCCATGATTTAAAAGTATAAAAGTTGTTGAAAGATGGGACTATGATCTCACCTCGAGTGCACGAGTATAAAAGTACTTCACAAAGTAAACGTGTGCATGATAGTTGCTTAGCCTTGACCTAAACAAGTAAGTTGTATCAATTAACCGGTTACGACACAAGGTCGGGCGAAATGTATTCAATTAGTCCTATGGCTCGTTACGACTCGAATAGTATAGCATGTGAATCACGTTGTCAAGTTTCATGCAAGAATCAAGTATAAAAGAAGATTAGAACGATTGCATAAACGTTTGGTTAAGTTTAACTAAAAGTCAAACTCGGTCAAGTCAAAGTCAACGAAAAAGTCAACACGTTCGGGTCGGGTCCCGAACTATTTTTCTGAGGTTTTTATTCATATATAAGAATGTTAGAACAAGTTACATGTGAATCGGAGGTGCGTAGCGCAGCAAACATTTTCCTAAATTTTGACCATGTAGGTCAGAACCCAAACATGGCAAATGCCGCGCCGCGACATTGGAGAGCCGCGCCGCGACATTTAACGCGGTCTGGTGCCTGGTCAGTTTCAATTGTTCAAGTCTTAATCCAAATTCATTTTAGCACAAAATACAAACCGTAAACACTTAGAATGCGTATCTTATATCGTTGGAAAGCTCTTTTGACAAGGAATACAACTAACTACCTTTCACCAAGCAAACACATCAATTACAATAACCGAAATCTCGTCAAGTGATCAATAAAGGTTTATTTTCAAAGTTTCAAGTTCATCAAATGCATTTTAAGTTTCGGGAATCCAATTCACACATATGATATGCCGTTTTGAAGGTAATGAAACATACATTACAACTAAACACTTACTAATAACATTTCATGGCATTCGAAACATCAAAAGCTCGTTTTAAGTCTATCAAACCCTAACCAAAATCCACAAAAATGAATAATCATGTTTTTGAAGTTTTCTTAATCAACCTACGCATCAAAACGAAGCTAGTGATACTAGTAACACAATTAAAACATGAACTTTAACAATTTAACAACATTAACTCATCCAAAGTCAAAGATTAAGCAAACCCATTTCAAATGTTCAAACTAGTTACCCAAAACAACAAATCGAGCAAACAAATCATATATTCATGTTATACACGAGCCATAGACACTAACTAACACCATTTCAAGTTAAAAATACGAATTTAGAGAAATCTAGAGTTTTTAGAAAGTTACCTAAACGAGATGAAATTTGTACCAAAATGTAGAGGATGAAGAGAGGATCACGAAAATGTAATTTGTTTTGATGTTTGCTTCTTGATCCGGATTTAGATGATGATTTCTTGTTTGTGCTCTTGAGAGAAAAAAGAAAGTAAGAAAGAAAGAAAGATGAATGAATGAATGGATGAGGAAGGTGGGAGGTGGTTGACTAAGTCAACCACTAGTCACCTTTTTGATTAAATGGCAAAACTAGTCCCTCGAGTTTGTAGTCGGGTGCGAGAATTAACCGAACGAATATTTTAAAAAAGCTCGAGTAAACGAGTGATGTTATAATTAAATAACGGAAATATTATGAATGCTAGTCAACGGAAACTAGGAATTTAAATAACGAAAGATATTATTAAAAAAAAGATAGTGTTAAAAATAAATTTAACGGAAAAACGCGGGATGTTACATTACCTACACCTTAAAAGAAATTTCGTCCCGAAATTTAGTTGGAAGTAGTAGTTGTTGGTTCTTCCTCGAGATGTTGTGTTGCTGATTCTACGAATAAGTGAAGGTACGTCTTTAGGAATTTCAACGGACTTTGACGGTCGGGATTTTACGTTGGTTTAAAGTTTGGCTTCACGATTTATAGTTTCAACCGGTCCTCCTAAGAAGTGAAGTTTATCATTGATAGTAAGTTCATCGAAGAGGATAACAAGTTCTTGTTTCGCGAGACACGCCCTTAAGTTTGATACGCAGAATGTAGGATGAACGAAATTTGTTTGAGTCGGAAGTTTGAAGCGGTAAGCAACGGGCACAACACGCCCCAAGATTTCAAGAGGATTAAAAATATCACGGATTTAGCTTTCTACGTTTCCGAAATGGACTACACCTTTTCAAGGTGTGACTTTTAACGTTACGTGGTTTCCCACATGGAATTCGAAAGGTTTACGTCTAACATTGGCATAGCTTCTTTGGCAACTACGGGCTGTCTCGAGCCTTTCTCAGATTGGAACGATTTTATCGGTTACTCCATGAATGAGTCTAGGTTCGGTGACTTGATTATCATTTACTTGGTTCTACAAAAGGAGAATGACTTTTTCGGTCATATAAGATTTCAAAAGGTGTGACGTTAAGACTTGAATGATAACCATCGTTGTAAGAGAATTTGGTTAAAGGCAAAAACTTTTCTCAAGTAAATTTGAAGTTGATAACACAACTCGTATTATGGTTTCCAAGGTTTGAATCATGTGTTTGCTTGGTCCGTCGGTTTGTGGATGATACGCGGTACTCATGTTTAAACGTGGTCCCGAGGCTTTTTGTAAGGCACTCCGAAATCTAGAAGTGAAATGAGAATCTCGATCCGAAACGAGGTACATTTCTTTAAGGTATATTTGAAAGAGTTCGTTAGGACGTGAAAACGTTTGTTGGAACAGGTTTCTGTTTCTCAAGAATTTCGCGCCGCGGAAGATTTATCGGTTTCTAAAAATGTTCGTTAGGACTATTCACCCTCGTGGCAAATGCTAGTATAGTGTGAAGAGTCTCTCTCTCCATTGAGAATTTAGATAGAAGGTTTCTTTATACGAAAGTACGAGTGTAATGCAGAAGAAGTTTTCGCCTCGATATGAGCATAACAAGCATATTGTAGTTCGTCGATAAAACCGTAAGAAAACGAGAAAGTATACACGTGTACCATATGTTTGGAGTTGAAAGAATTTGTCATTCATTCGAAAGCATAAATATGGTTCGACAATAATCGAAGGTGTGTCCTTGGTATGGTTGTTATCAATATTCTCGGATTTTCGAATACCTAACAAGAAAGATGAAGTCATGTACATGGCACATGGTGGTGATTAGGTTGATCGAGTCCAACTACCATCACGTGTCATTAGAACTTTGGTATAACTTACCATAATATAACCACATTGATCGAGTGTCGTTATATTACGCTAACTCGTACCTCCATCCCCACACCACTCCATAGATTCAGGTTCGTGTAATCGTGAAGTTTTAAAATGAACAAAGCATAGCGACATCACCAACGTGACTCGTATTTAATCGCAAGAATTTGTGCAACTCTAAAGAAGCGTTCCCCGAGGGAAGTGTATAAATGATGGTTCATGTCAGTGCAGTTTAAGTCAAACGATAATGTATTTCGGTGCGAGAAGTGTAACGAATCATGATAACGAATAGTACACAACCGTAGTGTTAAGTATTGATGACGATACTCACCTGGAGTAGTGATGGTAGTAACACGATATGGTAGATAGTAAGGAATATCGGTGTGACATCGATAGTAAGTTGAAACGGTGGCGAAAAACAATCTGGGAGACAGAGTTCCCGAACAAGTGTGACTAATGAAGTCGTCTTCATCCTTACGTGTATGAATCTTGAATTTACGTGTGTTACTAGAAAGTGGCAGAGTACGGATTCATATGATGAAAACTTGGTACCATTAAGAGGTTCACCTAAGAATGATTCAAGTATAATGCACAAGTAGTCAAGTAAGTGCTATCTATAGCAAATGCAAGTCAGAATGCAATGATTAACTATTCGGTTGTAGTCGAGATTCACTAATGCGTCCTAACGACTCTGTCAGACACACTAATGCATATCCTAGTTCCCTACAACCAACGCTCTGATACCATCTGTAGCGACCCAACCAAATCGTCATTGACGGCGCCGACTACTTAGGTCCCGTTACGTGGTCGTAGTCCCTATATGAGACTCGTTTGACCAAAATTATGTCACGTTCATTTGAAACGTATCATGCTTGCAAGGTTTAGTTTACAAAACCGTTCGACGACAAGTTTAAGTTTACAAGAGTATAAAGTATAAATGAAATAACTTGCGACATAATTAGTTGAAAATCACGGTTTGCTATAAATAGCGAAAGTATGTAGACAAAAGTTTGAATCCAAAGGTGCTATCACTAGCGTATGTATGTATGCATGCTTGACTCCAAGCAAGTAATCAAAGTGTGCGGAAGCATGTATCAAGTAGCCAAGTATGAACCTGAGAAACATATAGAAAACTGTCAACGAAAAACGTTGGTGAAATCATAGGTGTTTTAGTAAATGTTGTATTTGAACCACAAGATTTAATATAAGATGATTATCAAAATCATTTGCATTCCAAAGTTGTTTGTATCCCGGGCACCCAATTATCAAACTTAACTGTTTTGCACCCTTTGCGTAGTGTTAGAACATACACTAGACCCGAAAATATATTTCATCCGCTAACGGTAGCGAACCGTCCGAATGAGGCTCGTCAAGCCCATGTGATCACATAATATAAGTTCACGTTTACACCCTGCAAGTGTAACTAATGATAATTGAATTGAGGCTTTTTGTTCAAACCCGTACGTGGAATGTTCATTTCCGTACTTGTGTTCAAAGTGTAAAAGTATGTAGTATAAAGCCGTATATGTTTCTCATCCCATGATTTAAAAGTATAAAAGTTGTTGAAAGATGGGACTATGATCTCACCTCGAGTGCACGAGTATAAAAGTACTTCAAAAGTAAACGTGTGCATGATAGTTGCTTAGCCTTGACCTAAACAAGTAAGTTGTATCAATTAACCGGTTACGACACAAGGTCGGGCAAAATGTGTTCAAATAGTCTCATGGCTCGTTACGACTCGAATAGTATAGCATGTGAATCACGTTGTCAAGTTTCATGCAAGAATCAAGTATAAAATAAGATTAGAACGATTGCATAAACGTTTGGTTAAGTTTAACTAAAAGTCAAACTCGGTCAAGTCAAAGTCAACGAAAAAGTCAACACGTTCGGGTCGGGTCCCGAACTATTTTTCTGAGGTTTTTATTCATATATAAGCATGTTAGAACAAGTTACATGTGAATCGAAGGTGCGTAGCGCAGCAAACATTTTCCTAAATTTTGACCATGTAGGTTAGAACCCAAACACGGTAAATACCGCGCCGCAACATTGGAGGGCCGTGCCGCGACATTTAACGCGGTCTGGTGCCTGGTCAGTTTCAATTGTTCAAGTCTTAATCCAAATTCATTTTAGTACAAAATACAAACCGTAAACACTTAGAATGCGTATCTTATATCGTTGGAAAGCTCTTTTGACAAGGAATACAACTAACTACCTTTCACCAAGCAAACACATCAATTACAATAACCGAAATCTCGTCAAGTGATCAATAAAGGTTTATTTTCAAAGTTTCAAGTTCATCAAATGCATTTTAAGTTTCGGGAATCCAATTCACACATATGATATGCCGTTTTGAAGGTAATGAAACATACATTACAACTAAACACTTACTAATAACATTTTATGGCATTCGAAACATCAAAAGCTCGTTTTAAGTCTATCAAACCCTAACCAAAATCCACAAAAATGAATAATCATGTTTTTGAAATTTTCTTAATCAACCTACGCATCAAAACGAAGGTAGTGATACTAGTAACACAATTAAAACATGAACTTTAACAATTTAACAACATTAACTCATCCAAAGTCAAAGATTAAGCAAACCCATTTCAAATGTTCAAACTAGTTACCCAAAACAACAAATCAAGCAAACAAATCATATATTCATGTTATATACGAGCCATAGACACTAACTAACACCATTTCAAGTCAAAAACACGAATTTAGAGAAAACTAGAGTTTTTAGAAAGTTACCCAAACGAGATGAAATTTGTACCAAAATGTAGAGGATGAAGAGAGGATCACGAAAATGTAATTTGTTTTGATGTTTGCTTCTTGATCCGGATTTAGATGATGATTTCTTGTTTGTGTTCTTGAGAGAAAAAAGAAAGTAAGAAAGAAAGAAAGATGAATGAATGAATGGATGAGGAAGGTGGGAGGCGGTTGACTAAGTCAACCACTAGTCACCTTTTTGATTAAATGGCAAAACTAGTCCCTCGAGTTTGTAGTCGGGTGCGAGAATTAACCGAACGAATATTTTAAAAACGCTCGAGTAAATGAGTGATGTTATAATTAAATAACGAAAATATTATGAATGCTAGTCAACGGAAACTAGGAATTTAAATAACGAAAGATATTATTAAAAAAAAGATAGTGTTAAAAATAAATTTAACGGAAATCGCGGGATGTTACATTATGGGTAATGTACGTGGGTATTATTGGCAAGTCAAACCTAGTGTTTATCATCTCGGTTAAGTCTACGTACTTCCCTGCAATATTGAATCACGATATTGATACGTGAGCATTCATATTTTCTCTTTTATATATTAATTGTGTATCCATGTCTAGTGCTCGAGTATATATATTTATGCATGCTTGTATGCTAAATTTCGTCTTTAAACAGTTTATAATGAATCCCGAATTAAATATATATATTACTAGTAAAAGGTATATGATATACATGTTTTTGGAAAGCTGGCGAAAAATCAATAACTTTTCATTTAGAAATCGCGTAATTTCGATGAACGAATCAAAAGATATGATCAACTGAATTATGATTGACGTTAATTAGAATTGCTTTTGAATCTGTAATTAATATTTAAACAACTTGTTTGTAAGATTGATAAATTGGATTTTTGAATATTACCAACCGAGTAAATGAATCCTTATATAAGGTACGTCTCGTTTTGTTGAACTATTGTCAAAATTGACTTTTTGAAATGACTTTGGATAACTTTTGTATGTCGATCTCGAGCATTAGGATTGTGAAACACTATGACCTGACCTAGCTTGATAGACATTTATTGACCAACATATGTTCTCTAGGTTGAGATC
Source organism: Rutidosis leptorrhynchoides (assembly GCF_046630445.1). Taxonomy (NCBI): domain Eukaryota; kingdom Viridiplantae; phylum Streptophyta; class Magnoliopsida; order Asterales; family Asteraceae; genus Rutidosis; species Rutidosis leptorrhynchoides. The sequence continues at coordinate 124,314,651 of NC_092333.1, read as the reverse complement.
TACGGTTATTTGGTAATCCGAGTTTCGGTCACATTTTGGTGAACGACTTTATATGCTGCTAAGGTGAGTTTCATCTGCTCCCTTTTTAATTGCTTTTACAATCTATATTTTTGGGCTGAGAATACATGCAATTTATTTTAAACAAAATGGATACAAGTACATACTAAATTCTACACCGAGTTTGAACCGAAAATTCCTTAGCTTTGGTAACTAGTAACTGCCAGTTATAAGAACTGGTGGGCGCGAGTAGTTATATATGAATCCATAGGGCTTAACATCCCCGTCTGTTCCAAGTATAGAAACCCTAGCCTGAACTATAAAATAGACGTATGCTATTTGAGTTTAGTACACGTTGGTTTGCGTGTATTGTACATGTTGGTTGCATGTATGTTAAAACAGGGGTACTTATTATATAGACGTTAAAGTTTAGTTACCAGGGTGCTCAATCTTGTAGAATATTTTGATAAACGTTTCTGGATGAAACAACTGAAATCTTGTGATCCACCTTTATGTACAGATTATGCAAAACATTAAAACTATGAACTCACCAACCTTTGTGTTGACACTTGTTAGCATGTTTATTCTCAGGTTCCCTAGAAGTCTTCCGCTGTTTGCTTATATGTTAAACAAGCTATGTGCATGGAGTCTTACATGGCATATTTTTCAAGGAAACGTTGCATTCACCAAATCATCACCATGTATCTTATTTTGACTGCATTGTCAATGGAAGTACTATTGTAAACTATTATTTACGGTGATTTTCTATATGTAGAAATCATCAGATATCGAAAACCTTTGATTTAAATATTCATTTATGGTGAGCCTTTTCAAAAGAATGCAATGTTTACAAAACATATCAAATGGAGGTCAAATACCTCGCAATGAAATCGATGAATGACGTGTTCGTCCATATGGATTTGGAGCGATCGTCACAATATGTGAGTATTCATATCTTATCTTTTATATATTAATAGTGTATCCATGTCTAGTACTCGAGTATATATGTTTATGCATGCTTGTATGCTTTAATTTTGTCGTTAGATAGTTTATGATGAATCACAAATTTGATACATATGCTACTGATATAAAGTATATGATATGCATGTCTTTGGAAATCTATCGAAAAATTAATAACTTTTCATTTAGAAATCGCGTGATTTCGATGAACGGATTAAAAGATATGGTCAACTGAATTATGTTTAACGCTAATTGAAATTGTGTTTGAAACTGTAAATTAATATTTAAACAACTTGTCTATGAGATTGATAAATTGAATTTTTAGATATTACTAATCGAGTAAATGAATTTCTATATAAGGCACGTCTCGATTTGTTGAACAATTATCAAAGTTGACTGTCTTATCATGTTTTAAAACTTTATAAACACTATAATCTGATTTTACAAGTATTGGAAAACTATGTGAAATAATAAAATATTTTCGATTTCCATGATAATTCAAATATAATATAGCTCATGAAATAAATAATATTTTGAGTTTGATAAATTATAAATTCGTTCAATTATCAAGACTTATACTATGTTAATATAATAAACATGTATAGATTTAAAGATCATATTGGGTCAGATTGACTTTTGAAATAACTTTTGTTAACATTTGCATGTCGGTCTCGAGCATTAGGATTGTGATACACTATGACCCGACTTAGCTTGTTAGACATTTATTGACCAACATATGTTCTCTAGGTTGAGATCTACGGTTACTTTGCATTCCGAGTTTCAGTTACATTTCAGTGAATGAATTTATGTGCTGCTAAGGTGAGTTTATAGATACCATTTTAATTGCTTTTGCAATCTATATTTTTGGGCTGAAAATACATACACTTTATTTTAAATGCAATGGACACAAGTACACACTAAATTCTACACTGAGTTTAACCGAAAATCCCTTAGCTTTGGTAACTAGTAACTGCCGGTTATAAGAACTGGTGGTGAAATGTCCCGTTCATATCGATTATAAACGTTCCATATTAATTGATTTCGTTGCGAGGTTTTGACCTCTATATGAGACGTTTTTCAAAGACTACATTCGATTTTTAAAACAAACCATAACCTTTAAAATAATACGACGATTATCAAATAATGATAATCTAAAATATAGCGTTTTCACACGACCATTACATAATGGTTTACAATAATATTTGTGACGACCCGAAAATTTCCGATCAAAAATTTAAGCTTGATCTTTATATGATTCCGATACGATAAGCAAAGTCCGTTAGGTTGAGTCTCAAAAATTTTGAACTGTTTCATATATTCGATTGACCTTCGACCATTCTCGACGATTCATGAACAATTAATTGTAAATAGATATGTGTTATATATATATATATATATATATATATATATATATATATATATATATATATATATATATATATATATATATATATATATATATATATATAGAGAGAGAGAGAGAGAGAGAGAGAGAGGTGAGTTCAAATGAGAACCAAAGAAAAAGAAAGAACTGCGAGAACCATTTTAAACCGTTAGATTGGTTAGATGAATGGCTGGGATTAAATGTATTATTTGACATTTTAAAAATATTAAATTTACAGTAGGAAGGGTATTTACGGAATAAAAATAGGATGGAGCATTCAACTGGTCTATAAGTTCAACATAACCGTATGTGCGGTTAAGAAAAATGAGGGTAGTTGTTTCAATTAAAAATTCAAACATGATAAAACATCCTTTTTGAAATGGATTAACAATAAAATTCCTAATTTTTAGCAGAAATATCGAATTGTTGGAGTTGATTATTTATGAAAAAAATCTCTATAACTGGATTATAAACTTTTTAAATGCGTACATCTAGATCATAAACATTCAAAGAGGTGTCAATCAAAAGCATTAAATTTCTTCATACAGTCGTTCAATAATCAAGGTACAATATGTTTAATTGATAATTTTGAGTTATCAATTTGTTAATCTGAATGGTTTTTTGTTAAAATGATTGTTTTTTTTATATTGTGATTAGGTCATGAGTGTTGTAGAGGAATACTAAAAAATTGAACATCATGTTTCAGGTGTGAAAATTCGCTGATTAAACTTAATAATCTATAGTGTTTAGTTGTTAACATTGTATGAATTTGTTTACTTTTTTTTTTTTGGCAAAATGAATTTGTTTACTTGTGTTGTCTGAACGTTGTTTAATTATGAACATGAGATTAGGTGTTAAGATTGGTAGTCTGTTATTAAAAAAAAAAAGCCTTATGAATTTAACATTTATGTGTTGATCTTAACTAATTTATCGTGGAGTATGACATGGTCAGTTGTTTTTAGTATGAACATGAGGTTACTTGTTTACATTGTGTCAATGTGTTAATTTGTGTGTGTTGTCAATGTTACTACGTCTTTTAACATGTGTAGTTAATGTTAACATTAGTATAGTACGTATGCTAATTATGGTACATGTTCTTATTTGTGTAGTATATACATGTTCACATTAGTAAAATTACAAATGTTAACTTTATGTGGTATGAACATATTCACATTAGCATATTATAGTTGGTTACTTTAGTTTAGTTGTTGACAAAGGATGTTCACATGTGTATGTTACATATGTTATTTTGTTACATTTGCATATCTGTACATTTGTTAAGTATGGTACTTGTTGGCATTTGTGTAATATGAACATGTTCACATGAGTATATTTCATTTGGTAACTTTAGTTCAGTATTTGAGATAGGATGTCCACATGTGTATATAACATATGTTAATTTTGTTTAATGTTCATATCTGTACATGGAGTTTAGTTCAGTAGAATTTAGTATATTACATATGTTAATTATGTAAGAAGTTCACATTCGTACCATCGATGTCGACCCATTATATATGATGTTTGTTAACTTGTGTATATGACCTACTTGTAGGTATTGAGTTGAAAAGAAAGAATGAACAAATCAACCAAAAACGTTCAACATGTTTTGTAATGCGCCAAATGGAAACATATGCAGGAGGACATGCAAATAGATGGGATTGTAGACTTGAAGAAAATGGAGATCACAAAAGGAAACTTTGAACATGTTGAGGAAGAAATATGCTATAAAGTTACTTTTGTCCAATCGCAACATACAAAAGGCTAAGGTGATGTTTTATTCGGGCTGTTATGCAACCATCCTCTGAAAGCGCAAGAGTATTAAGGCGGATAGTAGGGGAAATTAAGGATTGAATAATATGAATTCGCAATGACTTGAGTTTTTTTTTCCTTTTTTCAAAGTCAGATTCTGTTGTTTAGGATTGTCGAACTAGGTGTTCGAACTCAGAATTTTTTGTTTTGGTACATGGTTTAGATGTAATGTATATATAATATGTTAATTAGCTAATTGATTTATCAAAATAAGTGGCACTTGAACACATTGTAATTTTGTAGTACATGATGTGTGCGGCTAGCTCAAGACATGTAAGCTACTTAACAGCGTCGGTCATTTAATATGACAAAATGAGTTTTAAATGAATGACCAACAGATGGTTAACATCTAGCTCAAGAACCCATACAACTTATTGAGTGGATCTCAAAATAATGTTAGAAATACCATTTGTACATCATGATTTAACACTAAAAATGACAAGTTATGAAAAATATATGAAAGGACATTTAACATCTATGTCAAATGTGTAGGTTGTTGTTCATAACTAGTACAGGTGTGAAAAAGTGAAAAAACTAGTCTCATAACTAGTGCTAACATTTGAATATGTGAAAATGTGTAGGTGGTTGTTGTTCATAACTAGTACATGTGATAAAAAATGACAATTATAACTAGTTTAGTTCTTCATAAGTTAAAAATGTTAATGTGTGGGTTACTGATAATGTGACTACTGTGAACAATTTTAGAAAAATTGCATCAACATTTAAATTTGTCATTTAATACATAGTTACATAATCATAAACGTGAACAAACTAGTCTCATTTCATCCCATTAAGATAATCAAAATACTCGACCAAATTTAACATCCCAATTCAGACCCAAACAAGCTAAACAGTGGCCAATTTGACCCATTCCTTGAACATAATAATAGACATGTTCCAGAAGTTTAATAGATCAGCAACCTCGACCCATTCCAAATTTTATAATAGTAATCTAGAACCAACCGAGGCATGCACTTGCATACTTGACCCAAGTCAGCACAACGATAACAATAGCAACCCATAACTTCAATGTAATGCAAAATTTGACCCGAAAACCAAATGTAGTATATACTTTGACCCATATTAGACACACCAATACAAAGTTGACCCATTACATAATAGCATAAGGGTAGCTTTGAAAAGTTATAAAATTAAGCATAATACACAACATATGTACATTTACAAAATAGTAATTTAAACAACAATCTCAGCATGCGCCAAAACAAGATCAAATCATTAATAATCTTAAAAACCCATACACTTCAAATGGGTCAAAGTTGTTGTTACATAAAAACATTGTCATTCTGTTACTGAAAAATTAAACACATTCAGATGTGATCGCAAGATCATAAAAGCACTATTTAAACCTATCATGTAAATTAAGATGTCACTTACTCCACTTCTTTTCCATATTATTCTCTTTCATCTTATCGCAGTTGCGTGAGTCGTGTTCATCCTGAAATTCTCCACACTTTTCGCACTATCATATCTGACGTTTACGTTTCTTGGCATACTTTTGTTCTTGACCAAGACGTTTTTATAACAAGTGATTCTGTAACATATTATGTTTCTGTAAAATGGAGAAACAAGTTTCTGATTATATTATAGATTAATATCATATAGTGTCCAACATTAACAAACACAAATGGATTGACCATAATCAAATTCATATGATAATTTCGAATTTTTCAGAACGGTTTACCTTTCAGTTCAAAGACGGTTCGAAATTCATGAATAAGCGTAACTGCTTCCAATTCCTCAGAGTCAAAAACGCATAATTCGTTTGATTGAATTACGGTATTTTGTTGATTTTCATTATGCAATTCACGCCCTTCATCTTGATCGATGTTCAGACATTTGGAATTAATAAAAAAAATTCGGAAATGAAGAATAGAAGTGTTGATTGTAGAGATGTTCCTAATTGAAATTATTGAATGGTGATATGGGTGATGATGGTCGACACTAATATTCATGTTTACATAACTGCTATCCTAATTTTTTATTATGTAACCGTTGAAATTTGTTTAAATCATTGACTTAAATAAACGGGAATTCAAAATTAATATGCAATTTACTATTTTACCCTCATGTATTTTGGTTCTCACGGTTCTCGCTTATTTCTTGGTTCTCGATTGAACTTTTATATATATATATATATATATATATATATATATATATATATATATATATATATATATATATATATATATATATATATATATAAAATAATAACTTGAAATATAATTTGATGTATTATAGGTTGTTGTTATTAAAATTAATAAAATAAAAAAAATAGGATATTATAATAATTATTATTTAAAATATATCTATATATATAAATAAAGTATATTAAAAATAAATACTAAATGATTATAGTACTCGTTGATGTTTCAATTGATATTAAGCAAGTTAAATTCAAACTCATTAATTTTAAAAATAAACGATGATTTGAAAATAAGTTATATGAATCATAAGCCTATTAAAAATATATTTAAAAGCTAAATAATAAATCTTAACACTTTTTATATTTACCCAGGATCGAACACGGACATTTGATTTAATTTCTATATAATAAGTTTAAACAATTAATAATCATTTTTATAAAATAATAATTAGAATGAATAAAGATAATTAATTTGAAAATTTTCTAAAGACTTATATCCGCCAATGAGTAACAACGGAGTACGAATCTCAGTCAGTGAGAGGAATACTAGACGACGGCTAACAAATTACCTGTTTATATTTTAAATTATATTATAAATATTATTATATTAAAATCCTTAATTATGAAACTACTTTATGGTACCATTTGATTCCATTTCCAAAACTTAAACTGTGCTTGTTTGAATTAGATTTCATTTCACTTTCTTTCTTTCTATTTTTTATTCAACTAAATCCCACCCCTAATATCTTGTCTGTTCAAATTCTGTTTTTATTGATAAATAACATCAACACACTACTGTACTTGATTGCCATATTGATTGATATTGTGATTATTGATTACTTTCAGTTACACGTTTCATCACCAGTCGAATCTATTATCTATTCTATCTATTTAATCTATTCTATCTTTCTTTCCTTCTATCCTCTATATGCTATATATACATACAATTACATGTAGGAACACACTAGTATTCACAACCCGACAATCACCAATCCACCACCATCTCGGATCACCATAATTTGTCCATCACCTCAACAAACTTGAAACCACCATCTATATAATCTATCTATCTAATCTCTATCTTAAATATGTATATACATAATACATATGTTTATATATATATATATATATATATATATATATATATATATATATATATATATATATATATATATATATATATTGTTATAGATGTAACAAGCTAGATCACCACCTTGGTTACTTCCACCGACACCATCACACAACCACCAATAAAACTCGATCACCACCTTGATAACCACTTCAAACCAACACCACCCGCCACCTTTCTTTCTTTCTTCTTTCATTTAACTCGCAACATTTTTTTTTTTAGCAATATAATTTAAATATTGATTCATGATTTCATCCACCTATTTTCGGTTCCTGTTATTATAAGCGAGTAATGTGGGTATATGAAGTATCATTACAATAGCAAGTGGTAATGATTCAATGATGGATGTGCTGTACATGATTAAAGATAAAAATAGACATAATGTAACGAATGATGATTGGAGTGGTAGGCCTAAAGAACAACTCACTTTCTTTTGACTTAAAAGATATAGGTAAGCATAACTTTTAGTTGTGGTCATCTATCTGTTAGGATTAAGATATTGGATGATAACCGTGATTACCGGCTTTTTGTTGAAATTTTCTATTCGAACCTCACAACACCAAACCCAAGATAATATGTAACCCATCTATTACTTCTGTTTTGGATTGTGAAGCTCAGTCCAGAAATTGCAGCCCAATATCAAGCAAGCCCAACACTAATTTGGTTATCTACTGCTACTCGTAAAGCTTGCTTATATTTTTTTTTTCTTTTTATTGTTGCTGCCGCTACAGTAAAAACGTGGGGATGAGAAGTTGATATAAGCATGATATATGATAAACATGAAGATTGAGGGTGAGGGCGACTGTGATAATAGGAGGATGTACATGGTGATGTACAATAGATTACTAAGATGATGATTTTATGTTTACGATGAAGGATGGCGATTTAGAGGATGTTTCGTTGATGAGGACAGTGATTAGGTAATAATAATGATAATTAATAGATGATTAGATGATGATGATTATCCTTTTAAGATGATAACAATGGTGTGTGATGACGTTTAAAACAAATAAGATGATGATTAGGAGAAGAAAATGACAGCAGAAAAGTATGGGTTAAAAAGAAAATTAGGTGTAGTTAAATCAGAAAACATCAGACAGTGAAATGGTTAAGTGTGTAGTGTGTTAAACGAGGGGTCTTGAGTTCGATTCCCAACTGGTGCAGTCATTTTTTTTCCAACAAGAATTAATTATTCAAGGCAGGCTCATGGGGCTTGAGTAATTATTTCTTGGACCATGAATTAATTATACAAAACATGAACTTAATGTTGTTGGGCTTGTTAGGCTATTAAGTGGGTTTAGAATAATTAAGTGTTGGGCAGTATAAATAATATAGATTGTTGGGCCAAAGTACAACCTGGCCCGAATGAGATATATATGATGATGTGGTTAGATGATGAAGAAGATCACAGAATTAATGGTTAAATAGATATTAGGTTCTTAGTATTTCAGGAAAAAAAAACAAAGGCCGAGGGACGGTTATGGGAGGATGTGGTTTAGCAAGAGGTCGCGTGTTCAATCCCGTGCAGTGGCATTTTTTTTGGGAACTTGTTACTTTAAGGTAGTTTTACTATTATTATTATTATTATTATTATTATTATTATTATTATTATTATTATTATTATTATTATTATTATTATTGTTAGATTATTTATTATTATTAACAAAATTATATCATAATTATTAGTATTATCATTTCAAACAATTTTTATTATTAGTACTACCTTTATCATTAATATTAAAATTATCATTTTTATTATTATTAAAATTACCATACTTTTTATCATAAGTAGTATTATTTTTATCATTATTATTATTAGTACAATTAATATATCAAGCGAAGATTTTCCATATATAAATATATATTTATGACATAAAACCTAACCATATTAATACTTTTGTATTAAATGTTAATTATCTATATAAAGATAAATATATCTAATTAAGTTATTAATAAAACACATGATATAAAATAACAAGTAAATTCACTAATAATATATATATTTGTTCAATTACCATTACCTGTATTAATATACATGATTGAATAATAGGTTCGTAAATCCGGGACTAACCCTACAATTGTTAAATGAAGTCATATGTATTTTTACTACAAAATACAGTATGGTGAGTTCATTTGATTCCCTTTTACTCTTTACATTTTTGGGACTGAGAATACATGCGCTACTTTTACAACTGCTTTAAAAAATGCTTTTGAAATACATTTTGAACTGCGAATACATGAAATGCTTTTATAAATATTTGACGAGATAGACACAAGCAAAACATTCCTCGAATGAATTATGTGGACGTGATAATTGCCACAATTGATATGAATATTTTTTTCCTGATTATTATTGCTTGGTAACCTAAGAATTAGGGAACATCACTACTTTTGAGAATTAGTGCACGCCTAATTGACGCGAATCCTAAAGGTAGCTACTGGGTTTAACACCCCCACCCAGAATGTTCACTAGACGGAAGGGCTAGTGGGCGTGGTGTTTAGTACTTTGAAGTTTATATGATTATTATACAGACGAGATGTTCTGTTTTGGGGATATTATTATGCGCATTATATGTTAAGGTCGGTTACCAAGCCAAGTTATGAAAGCAATGAAAAGTGAATGTTATGTATCGAGAGAATGATTTTATACACAGGTTATGTGTATGTTATTTTTGTGCACAAGATATGTGTACGGTTACTAAGATTTATGAAAGATGATTTCGTACACGAGAAAGGTGTAGTGTATTTAAAAGATATCGCATGTACATTACAGGTGGGTATAGGATTCGGGCCCACTTGTACCATGCATGATTTAAATCTTGTGGTCTATCAAAATGATGAATTTTATTGTTTTATGATAAACTTATGAACTCACCAATCTTTTGATTGACACTTTAAAGCATGCTTATTCTCAGGTATGAAAGAACTCTTCCGCTGTGCATTTTCTCATATTACATGGAGTCGTTCATGGCATATAGAGGTCAGAACCTCGCAATGGGACCAACTGTTGAAGACTTCGTCCAGATGGATTAGGACGGGTCACTACAGGTGGTATCAGAGCGGTGGTCTTAGCGAACCAGGTCTTGCATTAGTGTGTCTAACTGATAGTTGTTTAGATGCATTAGTGAGTCTGGACTTCGACCGTGTCTGCATGTCAAAAGTTTTGCTTATCATTTCGTGTCAGAAATTACCTGCTTATCATTCTTAGGGAATCACTTGCTTATCATTCTTAGTTTAGACACATCTTACTGCATTGATTGCATGAAAAGTGTATAGACAAAATTCATATCTTAGCGTATCTGCTAATTCATATCTTAGCGTATCTGTTACTGTAAACTTTGCCTGGCATATTCCGTAAATTTCTCCGTAATCTACGAAATCTTTTGTTCTATATATATAGATATTCTATATAATTAGGATACCACCCGATAGCCAGAAATCATTTCATATCGATAAACCTTTTACTCAATCGTACGAAATGGTACTCGCCACTAGTTCAAGTTCTTCGGAATCCGACAGCTATTCCAACATGGTTGTTCACCTAAGCTCCGAAGCAGCGTCACCAGAATAAATCAACCAATCAGTCATCATCTATTCTGGATGAATTGGGGATGGGTTAGAATTGACTTAATCAATGAAGAATAGAAGAAGGCGATCCTTTCCACCAACCGAATTCACCTCTTGGTGAAAAACCTGAAGCACTTACCGGTGAACCTATCCGAAACACCATTTTTAGCCTCATTTCCAGGATAGCTCATCACGAATATGTGCTATCTAAAATTCTAAACCTTAGTTATCTGCTCGTTCCAGCCGACAATCATCCTGGAGTAAATAGAAGAAGGCAACATGCTTCGCGCCTGAATAATCAATTTAGAGAATATGGTGCAAAACTTACCAGCTTTAGCAACAACATCAACACCAGTACCACCAACATCAACACCAGTACCATCAACAACCCAAGTCTCAACATCACACGCCTCAACATCACAATCTATACCTCAAGCATAATCTTCGTTCTACATATTCATTCTACATCGAATGTCTTCGTTCTACGTATCGTTCTACATCATTATCTTCGTCCTTTCTGGCGATTATGTGATCTCTGATGTTTTAGGGATTATGTATTCTAGTTCTAACGGTAAATCAAATGAGATTAATATCATATTGACTCATTAAATCCATGATTACATCTGAAGAAAATATATATGTATATATATTTTCATAAAGATTGTAATTAAAAATTATGTTGTACAAACTGTTAATGATGAAAATATTTTAACGGGTAGGTAATACCCTAGGAATATTTAGATTTCACATTAATAAGTTACACAATACATTCTTCAAATTCGATTCGACAGTCATTTACTATCCTACTTACAACCATATATATATATATATATATATATACATATCCGTTTCTCCATGAATAACCATTTTCATTCCAATTCAATTTCACATTCGGATTTTGACCGATCAAAATCCAAGTCAAGATTTAACAGAAGACATCACTTTTAGATTCCTACATCTTTCAAAGCCATACTTTAAATTCAAAACTTTGACAGATCCATTGGCGTGTTATTACCGAAAATAACTTTACAATACCTTTCCAAAATTAGTCAATTTTGTCACAAGTCCAGTAAATCAACTTCGACTTTCATTTGGATTAGCCTTATTATAACTTTAATATATAAGTTTGCCACTTGATTTCATCCTAAACAATCATTCTTATCTTGACGATTACCATCAACGTTTAATCATCTAAAAACACAAATTCTCTTGAAACCACCTCGGATTAATAACTGATGATTCAGATATGGTAGCATTAAATGCAGAGGAAACAGCAAAATTGTAGATGGTCTAAATGGCCAAAAGTTTGATAATAAAGAATGAAATGTTGGGAACGCTCAATAGAAAATTTAGTACTGAAAAACGGATTGAGTTAACCATGAAGGAGACCAAGGACAAATACAAGGACCAAACCCTATATTTAAAGAATCTATGTAATTCTGGATCCGATGAAATCTTGCGGAAAATCTTTCTTCATCAACATTCGAAACTCTGAAATTCCAAAATATCATCATAAATATTTTCAATATTTCTGAAGATATTTTCATAATTATTCTCGTCCAAAAATTATATACCTCTTCACGCTATCTGTATTACATCATATTGAAAACTGTTTTAGTTTTCAATATTCTGTAAAATTTAAGTAAATTATGAATGGATTATGGAGAAATGTTAAGAAGTTGAGCATGAGTTAGTATAATATAATGACAATTGGCCAACGTGATTATATTACAGTAAGTCATGCTGATAGTTCTAATGGAATGTGATGATTCATAGATCATACGATCATCATGTGCTATGTTACATAACTCTTTCATTCTAACTTAACCTCCGAACATATCAAGAAAATATATTCTTGATAGTTCTATCTTCTGTATGGTAATTTACCAAATCAAATCATGTTATTACGTTCCTTCCTGATTAGAACATTATGATCAATCGAAACTTCAAACCTACGAATTATGTACCATTATTCGCTTGACTTAAATTCGGAAAGAGAAAACATAAGGATGCAACTCCAAAATATAAAGGAAATGAAAAGAAAAGATTTATAGTGAAATATCAGACAGAGCAATCTAGACAGATCATCGCATTTTACCAAAGAGGATTCTAATTATCTTAATTATCGAAGAACCAAATCTTATTACAAAGATTTTCTCCAAATCCCTTGAACTCTGGAAAATCAATCATGTCTGCGTCAAAAGATATGATGAATCTACAATTACTCATTTCACTCTTTTGTGATAGCTTCACTCGTACTCTTTGAGTAATCAAATTGTTCTATCCATATTAATCAATGATGATAAAACTCTATTTACCAACTCATATTTGTCATGAAAACATTTTTATTGTTAGCCATGACCACCTCACTCAAATTTCGGGATGAAATTTCTTTAACGGATAGGTACTGTGACGACCCAGAAACTTCCGATCAAATTTAAGCTTGATCTTTATATGATTCCGATACGATAAGCAAAGTCCGTTAGGTTGAGTCTCAAAAATTTTGAACTGTTTCATATATTCGATTGACCTTCGACCATTCTCGACGATTCATGAACAATTAATTGTAAATAGATATGTGTTATATATATATATATATATATATATATATATATATATATATATATATATATATATATATATATATATATATATATATATATATAATAACTTGACATATAATTTGATGTATTATAGGTTGTTGTTATTAAAATTAATAAAATAAAATAAAATAGGATATTATAATAATTATTATTTAAAATATATCTATATATATAAATAAAGTATATTAAAAATAAATACTAAATGATTATAGTACTCAATTTGATGTATTATAGGTTGTTGTTATTAAAATTAATAAAATAAAAAAAATAGGATATTATAATAATTATTATTTAAAATATATCTATATATATAAATAAAGTATATTAAAAATAAATACTAAATGATTATAGTACTCGTTGATGTTTCAATTGATATTAAGCAAGTTAAATTCAAACTCATATAATTTTAAAAATAAACAGTGATTTGAAAATAAGTTATATGAATCATAAGCCTATTAAAAATATATTTAAAAGCTAAATAATAAATCTTAACACTTTTTATATTTACCCAGGATCGAACACGGACATTTGATTTATTTTCTATATAATAAGTTTAAACAATTAATAATCATTTTTATAAAATAATAATTAGAATGAATAAAGATAATTAATTTGAAAATTTTCTAAAGAATTATATCCGCCAATGAGTAACAACGGAGTACGAATCTCAGTCAGTGAGAGGAATACTAGACGACGTGTAACGACCCGGCTTTTTCGACTTGCTTTTGTGCCTTGTGTTTTTGCGAAACTGCGTATTTGTGCGTACTGTGTTACTTTATACTCTGGAAACTTGATTTACGTGGTTTACTTCCATTTATATTTTAAAACGTGCCTTAGAGTACGTAGGATACATAACTTGATCATTGGAAGCCTTTATAACCGTTAGTGTTATTTGACGTTTCGAATAAACCGCGAACTTGCGCGCACGTTTAACTTTTGTCATAATCGGAATATTATGACTGCGAAATATTAATTATTATTTTATAATAATAATTACCTGGGTTTTTGGATGCTTAATTACGCGTAGTAATTTAATTATGCACAATAGTTAGTCTTGTTGGACTTTCTACCTTGTTGGGCTCAAGCCCACCCTACTCTAGCTAGTGACCCAATTAATTAGCTCTTGTCCATGTCATCAATCCTTGTCAAATTCCTTGCTTATAAATACTAGCCCTTATCCATGTCATCAATCCTTGTCAAATTCCTTGCTTATAAATACTAGCCCTTATCCATGTCATCAATCATTGTCAAATTCCTTGCTTATAAATACTAGCTCTTGTCCATGTCATCAATTCTTGTCAAATTCCTTGCTTATAAATACTAGCCCTTGTCCATGTCATCAATCCTTGTCAAATTCCTTGCTTATAAATACTAGCCCTTGTCCATGTCATCAATCCTTGTCAAATTCCTTGCTTATAAATACTAGCCCTTGTCCATGTCATCAATCCTTGTCAAATTCCTTGCTTATAAATACTAGTCATTTACCTCTCATTCAAATCACTTGCTCATTTGGTTTTCACACACACTTGTTCTTTCTTTCTTCCCTTTCTAGTATTGCTTGTAAGTCTTCTTTTTCTTCTTCTTTTCCTTTCATTTTCGTGGCCATCATCATCATATTATGGAGATCAAAGTTCCTTTTAGCTTTGATCTTGCTTATATCTTGTTGATTCAAGCATGAATCTTTCAAGAACATGGAAGATTCAAGCTTTCTAGCTTTGAATCTTCACCAACTTTGTAGATTCATCTTTCTTTTACTTTAATCTTGTTATTTTGTGATAAAGATTCAAACTTTTGTTTGTTATCTTCATATATCTTAAAGATCCAAGCTTTATGCTTCAAGATCTTCAAGAACACTAAAGGTTCAAGCTTTATAGCTTTGTGACCTTATAAATTGTGTGAAAGGGATCCAAGCTCTCTAGCTTAGGGTTTCATCACCTCTTTTGACTTGGATCATGTTCATACTTATTTGATTGATGTAAAGTTTGTAACTTTGTTTGTAAATAGGACTTGTAATTGTGTTAAGACTAAGGATATGATGTAACCTTGGTTCATCATCCATCTAAGACTCTTAAATGAGTTGTGTTACGACTTAGTCTTAACATATTGTGTATTGATGGTAGAATCTTGGTCAAAAGTGATGCTAAACCATCAACGAGTTGTACACTTAAAGCTACAAGCATCAAGGATGAGAACCGTGATGAGCATCAAGCACCAAGAACCTCACCGGAGCACTTTTCCACTGATTTTTGTATCTGATCAGACCACCTGGGCTACTGGAAAGTTTATTTTCAGTTAGTTCGGTTCGAGTAGATGATTTTCCGTTTAAGCCTCGTCTTAATCCGAGTTACGGTTTAGGATTTATGGCCCTCCGAGAGTCACTACACCCTATTAACGTTGTGCTGAAATTTCTGACCTACTTGCACTTAAACCGTCGTCACGGTCAAACGAAGACGAGTTAGGTTCTGAAAATTGGTCAGCGGTTAGGGGACTCACATACGGAGCCATAGCCACTGACTATGCATCTTTTCGATTTACGTAGAGGTCACAGCAGCTGACCGAAGTCAGCCTATTGTTTCGATCTCTATTCTTGTCGAACTTACTTAGCTTTTATGATGATGAATGATGATGATGATGACACTTAAACTTATTTTATGCACTATTAGAATTTATAAAAACAACCTACTGACCTAGTAACCCTTGATTTAGATTGACGACCTTTCGGACCGACTTACTACTTGCGTACTTTCATTACCGACTTTACCGCTTTTATCACTGTGAGTTATAGCATTCCCTTTTTACTTTAACTTATTTTGGGAACTGAGAATACATGCGGATTTAATGTTTTACATACTAGGAACGAGTACTTAAACTTATATATGTGTGAGTTATACAAACGCATAAACATTCCCTTTAGCTCGGTAACATTTAATCATTGGTTTTTGAACCATGAACGCGAATCTTAGATATGGATCCATAGGGTTTGACATCCCCACTCGGGCTAGTCGCGCTAGCATTTAACGAGTGTTTAATACTTCGTAGACATACGCACTTGCCAAGTGTACTTTCAAGGGGTATAAACGTTAAGTTAGTTACCGAGTGCCCACGGTTATACATATACTTTATCATACTAATTTGAATTACTGATTTGAAATGCTTGTTTGAAGCACTGAAATCTCGTGGCCTACATTACATTACATTACTGAATACAAACAAACTATAGATCACCAACATTCGTGTTGACTTTTTAAGCATGTATTTCTCAGGTGTTTAGATGTTGTTGCTTCTGCTGTTAGCCTTGCTGTTCTAGTCTCGGTGTATAGACTTGCTGTTACAGACTTGCTGTGTTAGACTTCCGCTGCATTACTTAGA
Organism: Rutidosis leptorrhynchoides; assembly: GCF_046630445.1. Taxonomy (NCBI): domain Eukaryota; kingdom Viridiplantae; phylum Streptophyta; class Magnoliopsida; order Asterales; family Asteraceae; genus Rutidosis; species Rutidosis leptorrhynchoides. The sequence goes on along the minus strand of NC_092333.1, from coordinate 124,297,669 downwards.
GATGTCTCAAGCATGAAACTTTTACTTTGCATTCCCAACTTATGTTATTTTCAAAACAATAGCTTTGTAATGACCTTAGTATCATGTACTCATGTTAATGTTTCCTATTCATCTTTTGTAAAACGTTATCTGTTCATGAATGCAAAACTGGTTTTCAAACAGCATATAGTGTTTGACCTTGTAATGATCCTGTTGTTGTTGTACCGTACACGATGATTTTGTACGGGGCGTCACAGTTGGTATCAGAGCATTGGTTGTAGGGAATTAGGTTGCATTAGTGAGTCTAGGACCGACCCAAGTAGGATTCACTAATAGGACTAATCTACAACTTGCTAGTTTACTTGTTTCTGCGGAACCTGCTGCATGCTACTGTGTTATATTACTACATGTTACTGCTTACTACTACTGCTTGCCACTGCTTACTTTTACTACCGTATGAACTTACTGCATGCTACCGTTTCCTTTTACTGCTATGTAAACTCGCTGCATGCTTTTGCTTATTCTAGCTACTGCATGCTACTATCTGCTTTCGATTGCATGTTACTTCTGTTTAGTACTGTTAATATTGCCATGCTATATACTGCTGTAAACGAGCTAGGTTGCTGTAGTGCCTGATTACGTGCTTGCTTCATGCCTGCTATTCGCTGCACCGACTTGGAAAAACTTACCTTTCCTAGTTCAGATGTTCTTCTGAACCCATTTCCCACACGTCTAACCCTAAGGATTAGTATTGTAATCCACCTGTTACTACTGTTCCACCGTTTCAGAGATCGAAATGATTCTTCACGCAATCTAGGAGGAGTACCCCTCGAATTACACGCCCACTAAAGTCGATCCTCGGAGGAGGAGATATTGGAGGATTTTTCGAAGTAACCGCACCCCGAGCTCACTCTAAATAGCCACGTACGACGTGTGAACATTCGAAGGTTGTTCAGTTCCTGCAAGATGGCTCGTATCTCGTACGCTTTCAAGATCGTCACTTATCTCTTTCGTTCTTCACCACTGCTCGACGATCTGACGACATTTCTGGATTTAGTACCCTAACACTCTTAGGCATTGGGGAAGTCAGGAGGACATCTCCTTTCACAAGGTCAGAGTGCCTTCTACTGATGCTCAACCATACCCAAAGACTTGGGAGTCACCTCAAGACATATCGTACTACTACTTGCTACACATACAACTCAAAGCGAGACCCAGATTGAATTTCTAGAAAGGAACCTAACGATGTTACCTGAACCTGAACATTTTGAAGAAATTTCAGGACATTTAGGCATTGGTGCATGACCTACGAAACTTACGCACCCACACCGAGAAACCGTTACATTGAAGTGAAACTACTTTATGGTACCATTTGATTCCATTTCCAAAACTTAAACTGTGCTTGTTTGAATTAGATTTCATTTCACTTTCTTTCTTTCTATTTTTTATTCAACTAAATCCCACCCCTAATATCTTGTCTGTTCGAATTCTGTTTTTATTGATATATAACATCAATACACTACTGTACTTGATTGCCATATTGATTGATATTGTGATTATTGATTACTTTCAGTTACACGTTTCATCACCAGTCGAATCTATTATCTATTCTATCTATTTAATCTATTCTATCTTTCTTTCCTTCTATCCTCTATATGCTATATATACATACAATTACATGTAGGAACACACTAGTATTCACAACCCGACAATCACCAATCCACCACCATCTCGGATCACCATAATTCGTCCATCACCTCAACAAACTAGAAACCACCATCTATATAATCTATCTATTTAATCTCTATCTTAAATATGTATATACATAATACATATGTTTCTATATATATATATATATATATATATATATATATATATATATTGTTATAGATGTAACAAGCTAGATCACCAACTTGGTTACTTCCACCGACACCATCACACAACCACCAATAAAACTCGATCACCACCTTGATAACCACTTCAAACCAACACCACCCGCCACCTTTCTTTCTCTCTTCTTTCATTTAACTCGCAACAATTTTTTTTTTTTGAGCAATATAATTTAAATATTGTTTCACGATTTCATCCACCTATTTTCGGTTCCTGTTATTATAAGCGAGTAATGTGGGTATATGAAGTATCATTACAATAGCAAGTGGTAATGATTCAATGATGGATGTGCTGTACATGATTAAAGATAAAAATAGACATAATGTAACGAATGATGATTGGAGTGGTAGGCCTAAAGAACAACTCACTTTCTTTTGACTTAAAAGATATAGGTAAGCATAACTTTTAGTTGTGGTCATCTATCTGTTAGGATTAAGATATTGGATGATAACCGTGATTACCGGCTTTTTGTTGAAATTTTCTATTCGAACCTCACAACACCAAACCCAAGATAATACGTAACCCGTCTATTACTTCTGTTTTGGATCGTGAAGCTCAGTCCAGAAATTGCAGCCCAAGATCAAGCAAGCCCAACACTAATTTGGTTATCTACTGCTACTCGTAAAGCTTGCTTATATGTTTTTTTTTTATTGTTACTGCCGCTACAGTAAAAACGTGGGGATGAGAAGTTGATATAAGCAAGATATATGATAAACATGAAGATTGAGGGTGAGGGCGACTGTGATAATAGGAGAATGTACATGGTGATGTGCAATAGATTACTAAGATGATGATTTTATGTTTACGATGAAGGATGGCGACTTAGAGGATGTTTCGTTGATGAGGACAGTGATTAGGTAATAATAATGATAATTAATAGATGATTAGATGATGATGATTATCCCGTTAAGATGATAACAATGGTGTGTGATGACGTTTAAAACAAATAAGATGATGATTAGGAGAAGAAGATGACAGCAGAAAAGTATGGGTTAAAAAGAAAATTAGGTGTAGCTAAATCAGAAAACATCAGACAGTGAAATGGTTAAGTGTGTAGTGTGTTAAACGAGGGGTCTTGAGTTCGATTCCCAACTGGTGCAGTCATTTTTTTTCCAGCAAGAATTAATTATTCAAGGCAGGCTCATGGGGCTTGAGTAATTATTTCTTGGACCATGAATTAATTATACAAAACATGAACTTAATGTTGTTGGGCTTGTTAGGCTATTAAGTGGGTTTAGAATAATTAAGTGTTGGGCTGTATAAATAATATAGATTGTTGGGCCAAAGTACAACCTGGGCCGAATGAGATATATATGATGATGTGGTTAGATGATGAAGAAGATCACAGAATTAATGGTTAAATAGATCTTAGGTTCTTAGTATTTCAGGAAAAAAAACAAAGGCAGAGGGACGGTTATGGGAGGTTGTGGTTTAGCAAGAGGTCGCGTGTTCAATCCCGTACAATGACATTTTTTTTGGGAACTTGTTACTTTAATGTAGTTTTACTATTATTATTATTATTATTATTATTATTATTATTATTATTATTATTATTATTATTATTGTTAGATTATTTATTATTATTAACAAAATTATATCATAATTATTAGTATTATCATTTCAAACAATTTTTATTATTAGTACTACCTTTATCATTAATATTAAAATTATCATTTTTTTATTATTAAAATTACCATACTTTTTATCATAAGTAGCATTATTTTTATCATTATTATTATTAGTACAATTAATATATCAAACGAAGATTTTCCATATGTAAATATATATTTATGACATAAAACCTAACCATATTAATACTTTTGTAATGAATGTTAATTATCTATATAAAGATAAATATATCTAATTAAGTTATTAATAAAACACATTATATAAAATAACAAGTAAATTCACTAATAATATATATATTTGTTCAATTACCATTACCTGTATTAATATACATGATTGAATAATAGGTTCGTAAATCCGGGGCCAACCCTACAATTGTTAAATGAAGTCATATGTATTTTTACTACAAAATACAGTATGGTGAGTTCATTTGATTCCCTTTTACTCTTTACATTTTTGGGACTGAGAATACATGCGCTACTTTTACAACTGCTTTATTAAATGCTTTTGAAATACATTTTGAACTGCGAATACATGAAATGCTTTTATAAATGTTTGACGAGATAGACACAAGCAAAACATTCCTCGAATGAATTATGTGGACGTGATAATTGCCACAATTGATATGAATATTTTTCCCCTGATTATTATTGCTTGGTAACCTAAGAATTAGGGAACATCACTAATTTTGAGAATTAGTGCACGCCTAATTGATGCGAATCCTAAAGGTAGCTACCGGGTTTAACACCCCCACCCAGAATGTTCACTAGACGGAAGGGCTAGTGGGCGTGGTGTTTAGTACTTCGAAGTTTATATGATTATTATACAGACGAGATGTTCTGTTTTGGGGATATTATTATGCGCATTATATGTTAAGGTCGGTTACCAAGCCAAGTTATGAAAGCAATGAAAAGTGAATGTTATGTATCGAGAGAATGATTTTATACACAGGTTATGTGTATGTTATTTTTGTGCACAAGATATGTGTACGGTTACTAAGATTTATGAAAGGTGATTTCGTACACGAGAAAGGTGTACTGTATTTAAAAGATATCGCATGTACATTACAGGTGGGTATATGATAAGGCTAAAAAGGAACATATATTTCATAGCATTATTCCCCAAGAAATACAAGATTTTAGTTGCAATTGTTCCATTTTCAAGTAATATTCGTTTATATTAAATAAGTGCGAAGACAAAAGGCGAAAACGACGAATTGAAGACACAAAGGTCCAAAAAGCTCAAAAGTACAAGATACAATCAAAAAGGTTCAAATTATTGATGAGGAACGTCTAAAAATGACAAGAGTACAAGTTACAAAACGCAAAGTACACGATATAAAATTGTACGAAAGGACGTTCGAAAATCCGAAACCGGGACATGAGTCAACTCTCAACGCTCGACGCAACGGTGTAAAAATTACGAGTCAACTATGCACAAGAATAAAATATAATATTTAAATAATTCATAATAAGAATAATATTAAATAATAAAAAGTTGTTAATTGAGCATAGTTCAGGGGTCGTAAGCGAAAATTCAATTTAACATTTTGCCTATAAAAGGCAACGTATTACGATCAATTTGAGAGAACTTTTTTTTCGATCATTTTTTCTATCTTTTTCTTATTTTTCTATCTATCAATATCAATATCTATAATTTATATCTATAATTCTCTATCATAATGTTAATGTAATCAGATATAACAATAATCTTAATTTTAATTTTAAATTATGATAATAATAAGATTTATGATAGAGATCGTTTGAGTGTGTAAGTCGAAATTCTGTCCGTGTAACGCTACGCTATTTTTAATCATTGTAAGTTATGTTCAACCTTTTTACATTAATGTCTCGTAGCTAAGTTATTATTATGCTTATTTAAAACGAAGTAATCATGATGTTGGGCTAATTACTAAAATTGGGTAATTGGGCTTTGTACCATAATTGGGGTTTGGACAAAAGAACGACACTTGTGGAAATTAGACTATGGGCTATTAATGGGCTTTATATTTGTTTAACTAAATGATAGTTTGTTAATGTTAATATAAAGATTTACAATTGGGCGTCCCTATAAATTACCATATACACTCAATCGGACACGATGGGCGGGGTATTTATATGTACGAATAATCGTTCATTTAACCGGACACGGGGATGGATTAATAGCCACTAGAATAATTAAAACAGGGATGAAATTATGTACAAGGACACTTGGTATAATTGATAACAAAATATTAAAACCTTGGGTTACACTCAGTCGACATCCTGGTGTAATTATTAAACAAAGTATTAAAATCTTGTTACAGTTTAAGTCCCCAATTAGTTGGAATATTTAACTTCGGGTATAAGGATAATTTGAAGAGGACACTCGCACTTTATATTTATAACTGATGGACTGTTATGGACAAAAACCAGACGGACATATTAAATAATCCAGGACAAAGGACAATTAACCCATGGGCAAAAAAAAAAACTAAAATCAACACGTCAAACATCATGATTACGGAAGTTTAAATAAGCATAATTCTTTTATTTCATATTTAATTTCCTTTATTTTATATTTAATTGCACTTCTAATTATCGCATTTTTATTGTTATTGTATTGCACTTTTAATTATCGTACTTTTTAATTATCGCAAGTTTATTTTATCGCACTTTTATTATTCGCAATTTCATTATCGTTATTTACTTTATGCTTTAATTTAAGTCTTGTATTTATTTTTAATATTTTACATTTGGTTTTACCTGCGACTAAAGTTTTAAAATCGACAAACCGGTCATTAAACGGTAAAAACCCCCCTTTATAATAATAATATTACTTATATATATATATATATATATATATATATATATATATATATATATATATATATATATATATATATTTGTATTTTTACAATTATTGTGTGTAAAAAAATATAGTGTTATACTTCACGAGCTCCCTGTAGAACGAACCGGACTTACTAAAAACTATACTATAATACGATTAGGTACACTGCCTATAAGTGTTGTAGCAAGGTTTAAGTATATCCACTCGATAAATAAATAAATAACTTGTGTAAAATTGTAGCATATTTAATAGTATTTCGCACTAAAAATAATACTATTTTGTATACACCCCCTACGACACCAAGTATTTTTGGCGCCGCTGCCGGGGAACTTGCGAAACGCTATATTTTTACCTTTAAAAAAAATAGTACAAAATTGTAAAATACACTATGAGGGTAAAAGCCTCATTAATACACTACGTAAAGTAACTGGTGTAAGTCGAAATGAAATTTGTCCTAGATTATGATAATAGTTGAAAATGAACATTCTACTTTTGATAAAGTAACGTATTTATATCCCTTAATTATTTATCTACTTTTGAAAATGAACATTCTACTTTCATAAAGTCACTAGTTATCATTCCACCATCAATTATTATCATCATTTCTTATTCCTCTTGTATTATTAAATCGAGTTCTCTGCATGTAAATTATGGGTTCCAGCAAGGCATCCACTAAATCAAGTATTTGGCAATTGTAGTAACTATAAATTATGCTTAGATATTTTTTTTTAAGTGTAGTATTTTTATTTTCATCTTTATTAGTTTTTATAGATTTAGTATAATTTTTTTTTCTAATAGTTACTTTAGATAATTAAATTTGTAGGTGAATTTTAGATAACTAAGTTAGTTGTAATAAGTTTTGAAAAAAATAATAATAATAATAAAAAATTATTAATTTTAATAAAAAAAAAATTTGTGTAAAAAAAACGTAAAAAAAAAAAAAAAAAAACGTAAAAAAAAAACAAAAAAACGTATCTAAAAAAAAATATATATATATTTTTAAAAAAAATATTTTTTTTAAGATTTTGTCTATAAAAAAAAATTTTTTTTTTTTTAGTTTTATTACATTTAGATTTTTAGACTATATTCGCAACTTTTAGTATTAAGTATAGTTTTTGCCTTAGTATTTATTTTTACGTCTAGAATTTTTAGGCTTTGCCGTAAAATCCCTTAAGTGCTTTTTCTTTAGACTAAGATTTAGGTGCCTTAAAATTTTGCGACGCTATTTTTCGTGCTACTTTCTTATTTTTATTTATCTTTCGACGCCGTTTACCTATGTATCAATTACAATTCCAATTAGTGATCTCTATTTGTAGTTTTAATTTTAAGATAGTGATAGTTATAAGGTTGGATTAACCGCGTGTTTACAAACCACTCTTCGTCTTTTTCATTTTTCGACACTTTTCGACGCGCAATCTTTTTCTCTCTTATTTCTCGCCATTCTAGTTTTTAGGACTTAGATTTTTTTTCTACTTCTTCTCTAAATTTCTTAAAATTACGAAAATTTATTTTAAGTGGTTAAATTGATAGACATCAAAATTTTCTGGTTCGTAGTAATAGTTGGATTTGTACGTGGACCGGGTTATTGGAGCCAAACAGTCCTCAATTATATTGAGACCAAATGAATCCTGCCCCTCTGCTGCATCTTTTGGCTATTTGAAACGTGGGCAAAATCAGAAAAGTCTATTGATTGGATAACTTATTATAATTTTTCTTTCCTTTTAAAAACTAATAGGATATTCAGTGAATGCACCGAGCAAGACGTTCACCACATTTTGTACGTTCACCACCTGTAACTAGATCAAGACATTTAGCAAATATAACCGCCGTTGATTTTTCTTTAGAATCGTCATCCAGTCGACCAAGTACTTCAGTTCAAATTTCCGATAATCCATTTTTTGAACCCAACCTCACAATTGAGAATCCAGAGAATATTCAGGAACGGTTCGTAGATCCTGAACCATTAAACTTTCCTCCGGAGCCACCAATCATTCAAACAGAGATTGTTGAGGAACGAACCATTAAATCAGAATCATCTAGTGATACCGATTCAACAAATTCAATTATGGAGAATCTGGAACCTTTAAGTATGGAAGACCGAATGAGAGCTAAACGCACTGGCCAAGGTCACGCAATTACTCATCCAGACATTAATGCGCCAGATTATGAAATCAAAGGACAAATTCTACACATGGTGACTAATCAATGCCAATTTAGTGGTGCGCCGAAGGAAGATCCAAATGAACATCTACGTACCTTTAATAGGATCTGCACACTATTTAAAATCCGAGAAGTGGAGGATGAACAGATATATCTCATGTTATTTCCCTGGACTTTAAAGGGAGAAGCCAAAGATTGGTTGGAATCGTTACCTGAAGGGGCGATTGATACATGGGATGTTTTAGTTGACAAATTTCTTAAACAATTCTTTCCTGCATCTAAAGCCGTAAGACTTCAAGCAGAAATTGTTACGTTCACACAGAAACCAAATGAAACTCTATATGAGGCGTGGACAAGATATGGAAAGTTATTAAGAGGATGTCCGCAACATGGTTTAGACACCTGTCAAATAGTACAAATATTCTACCAAGGATGCGACATCACTACAAGGAAAGACATAGATATAGCAGCTGGTGGTTCTATTATGAAGAAAACCGAAACTGATGCTTACAAAATTATTGATAACACTGCTTCCCACTCACATGAGTGGCACCAAGAAAAAGATATCATTAGATCATCTAAAGCAGCTAGAGCCGATTCTAGCCATGACTTAGATTCCATTTCCGCAAAGATAGATGCTGTGGAGAGACGAATGGAAAAGATGACTAAAGATATTCACTCAATACGAATTAGTTGTGAGCAGTGTGGAGGACCACATTTGACAAAAGATTGTCTCAGTATTGAATTAACAATGGAACAAAGAGAGAATATTTCATACATAAACCAAAGGCCTGGAAATAATTATCAGAATAATTATCAACCGCCAAGACCGATTTACAATCAAAACCAGAATTATAACCGAAATATTCCATACAACAACCAACAAGGTCCTAGCAATCAATAAGTATCCAATAATAATTACAATTAGCAAAGACCAAATTTTCAAAACAAACCACCACAACAAACCGATGATAAAAAGCCGAATTTAGAAGATATGATGACGAAGCTAGTTGAAACTCAAACGCAGTTTTTCACCTCTCAGAAACAAACCAATGAACAAAATGCTCAAGCATTTAGAAATCAACAAGCTTCTATTCAAAATCTGGAACAAGAAGTAAGTAACCTAGCAAGGTTAATAGGTGAAAGAAAACCGGGAAGTCTACCTAGTGATACAAATGCTAACCCCCGGAATGAAACAGCTAAAGCCATTACCACAAGAAGTGGTACAACACTTAAACCACCGGAAATACCTGTAACTTCTGATGAAACCATTCCTACTCCACAAGAACCACAACCTGAACAAGAAAAGGAAAAAAGAACCGGTAGTTGAAAAGGTTAATGAAGATAACACAGTTAAGGCTAAACCTTATGTTAAACCATACCAACCACCACTTCCTTACCCGAGTAAAATGAGAAAAGAAAGACTTGAAGCCGAGCAATCCAAATTCTTGGATATGTTTAAACAGATAAATGTAAATCTTCCTTTCATTGATGTGATTTCAGGAATGCCTAGATATGCTAAATTCTTGAAAGATCTAATCACAAATAGAAAGAAAATGGAAGAACTCTCGGCTGTCACTATGAATGCAAATTGTTCAGCAGTGCTGTTGAATAAGATACCCGAAAAACTCTCTGATCCAGGAAGTTTCACAATTCCATGTTTTCTGGGTAGCCTTAGTTCAATAGAAGCATTGGCTGATTTAGGTGCTAGTATAAATTTAATGCCGTATTCACTATACGCAAAACTAGACCTTGGAGAATTGAAACCAACAAGAATAAGCATACAACTAGCCGATCGATCAATAAAATATCCTAGAGGGATAATGGAGAACATGCTAGTTAAAGTTGGTACTTTAGTATTTCCAGTAGATTTTGTTGTCTTGGACATGGAAGAAGATTCTCAAGTTCCTCTCATATTAGGAAGACCATTCTTAAACACGGCTAAAGCAATGATAGACGTGTTCGGTAAGAAACTGACCCTAAGTATAGAGGACGAGAGTGTTACCTTTTCAGTTGATAGAGCAATGCAACAACCACAATCTGCAGATGATACATGTTATTATATTCAAACTATAGATGCACATACAGAATTATTAGAAGAATTTCCAGAATTACAAGGAACAGGAGAATGTTCTTTAGGAGAAGATAATGAACCAATTGATGAAGCTGAAATGTTAGCTACACTTATAGCTAATGGATATGAATCAACAACAGAAGAAATTCAAATGCTAAAAGAAGAAGACAAATATCGATACAAATCATCGATAGAAGAACCTCCAAAATTAGAGTTAAAGCCACTTCCAAACCATTTGGAATACGCTTATTTACATGGTGAATCTGAATTACCTGTAATAATATCGTCTTCTCTTACTGAAAATGAGAAATCACAACTCATTTCTGTGTTGAAAGCTCATAAACCAGCCATTGCATGGAAGATTCATGATATTAAAGGAATAAATCCTTCGTATTGCACACATAAAATCTTTATGGAAGAAGGTCATAAAACGTATGTGCAACGCCAACAAAGACTAAATCCTAATATGCAAGATGTAGTTAAGAAAGAGATTATTAAACTGCTAGATGCAGGTTTGATATATCCAATTTCTGATAGTCCATGGGTAAGCCCAGTTCAATGCGTGCCTAAGAAGGGTGGCATGACTGTCATTACAAATGAGAAAAATGAGCTTATTCCTACTAGGACTGTAACAGGATGGCGTGTATGTATTGATTATAGAAAATTAAATGACGCCACCAGAAAAGATCACTTTCCCTTACCTTTTATTGATCAAATGTTGGAAAGATTAGCCGGAAATAGTTACTATTGTTTTCTAGATGGATTTTCAGGATATTTTCAAATTCCAATAGCACCCGAAGATCAAGAGAAAACCACATTCACGTGCCCTTATGGTACTTTTGCTTACAAAAGAATGCCATTTGGACTTTGCAACTCCCCTGCAACCTTTCAAAGGTGCATGATGGCGATTTTTCACGACATGATAGAAGAATGCATGGAAGTTTTCATGGATGACTTTTCAGTCTTCGGTGATACTTTTGAATCATGTTTAGTTAATCTTGAACGAATGCTTATTAGATGCGAGCAATCAAATCTAGTTCTTAATTGGGAGAAATGCCATTTCATGGTTAAAGAAGGCATCGTTCTTGGTCATAAAATTTCAAAAGAAGGAATTGAAGTGGATAGAGCTAAAGTAGATGTAATTTCTAAACTTCCACATCCCACCAATGTTAGAGGAGTTAGGAGTTTTCTAGGGCATGCCGGTTTTTACCGACGTTTCATAAAAGATTTTTCTAAAATTGCCACTCCTATGAATAAACTCCTAGAAAAGGATGCGCCATTCATCTTTTCAGATGAATGTATCAAATCTTTTAATATTCTTAAAGAGAAACTCACTAATGCGCCGATCATGATAACACCAAATTGGAATCTACCATTTGAACTAATGTGCGATGCAAGTGATTTTGCAATGGGAGCCGTTTTAGGACAAAGGATTGAAAAACGATTTCAACCTATATATTATGCTAGTAAGACATTACAAGGAGCACAAACGAACTATACAACTACTGAAAAAGAACTCCTTGCTATTGTCTTTGCTTTTGACAAATTTCGATCATATCTCGTTCTAGCAAAAACGGTGGTCTATACCGACCATTCTGCTCTTAGATACCTATTTTCAAAACAAGATGCTAAACCACGATTAATTCGTTGGATCTTACTCTTACAAGAATTTGATATTGAAATCCGAGATAAAAAGGGAGCAGAAAACCTCGCAGCTGGTCATCTTTCTCGTCTTGAAAATCCCGAATTAGAAGTTCTAAATGAATCAGCCATACAAGACAACTTTCCTGATGAATATCTATTGAAGATAGATTATAAAGAAATCCCATGATTTGCAGACTATGCAAACTATTTAGTATGTGGATTCCTTGAAAAAGGATTATCGTACCAAAGACGAAAGAAATTCTTCAGTGATATAAAACACTATATCTGGGAAGATCCACATCTGTTTAAAAGTTGTCCCGATGGAATAATACGCCGATGTGTATTTGGAGATGAAGCTAGTAAAATATTAAACCATTGTCACACAGGACCAACAGGAGGGCATTATGGGCCTCAACTAACAGCTAGAAAAGTTTATGAAGCTGGATTCTATTGGCCTACAATTTACAAAGACACACACCTTCTTTGCAAATCCTGTGATGCTTGTCAAAGGGCCGGAAAAATAAGTCAACGTGATGAAATGCCACAAAATGTCATCCAAGTATGTGAAGTATTTGACATTTGGGGTATTGACTTTATGGGTCCATTTCCAAAATCTCATAATAATCTATATATACTCGTAGCCATTGATTATGTATCTAAATGGGCAGAAGCACAAGCTCTCCCAACTAACAATGCACGAGTTGTAGTCAACTTTTTAAAACGTCTTTTTGCAAGGTTTGGAACACCGAAAGCTTTAATAAGTGATCGGGGAACTCATTTTTGTAATAATCAACTTGAGAAAGTTCTCAAACGTTTTGGAGTAACTCATAAAATCTCAACCGCATATCATCCACAAACAAGTGGACAAGTTGAAAATACCAACCGAGCTTTAAAACGTATTCTAGAGAAAACCGTAGGATCAAATCCGAAGGAATGGTCCATTAAATTGGAGGATGCACTCTGGACTTTTAGAACAGCCTACAAAATGTAACGACCCGACCAAAACCGTTATTGACGGCGCCGTTAACTTAGGTCCCGTTGCGTGGTCGTAGTCCCTATATGAGACTCGTTTGACCAAAATTATGTCGCATTCATTTGAAAGGTACAAGACTTGCAAGTTTAGTTTACAAAACCGTTCGACAACAAGTCTAAGTTTACAAAAGTCATAAAGTATAAATGAAATAACTTACGACATAATTAGTTTAAAAACACAGTTGCTATAAATAGCGTAAGTATGTAAACAAAAGTTTGAATCCAAAAGTGCTATCCCTAGCGTATGCATGCATGGTTGACTCCAATCAAGTAATCAAAGAGTGCGGAAGCATGTATCAAGTAGCCAAGTATGAACCTGAGAAAACATGTAGAAAACTGTCAACGAAAAACGTCGGTGAGATCATAAATGTATTTGTAAAAGTATATTTTGAACCACAATAGTTTGTATAGATGATTATCCAAATCGTATTTATTCCGAAGAATGTAGTTTGTATTGCGAGCACCCAATTACCAAAGCTTAACTGAATCTTCCCTCTGAATTTTGAATATAGTGTTAGAACATACACTATGCACGTTGAAATTATATTTCATCCACTAACAGTAGCGAACCGTCTGAATGAGGGTTCGTTAAACCCGTATGGCCACACAACATAATCACTCGCTTACACTTACACCCTGCAAGTGGAACTAATGATAATTGGATTGAGGACTTTTGTTCTAACTCGTCTGTATCTTTGTATTCGTATTTGTGTTCAAAGTATAAAAGTATGAAAAGTATATATACATGTGAAATGTATATAAGTATGTAATGTATATGTTTCTCAGCCCACGATTTAAAAGAATAAAAGTTGTTGAAAAGGTGGGACTATGATCTCACCTCGAGTGCACGAGTATAAAAGTACTTCACAAAGTAACGTATGCATGAAAGTTGCTTAGCCTTGACCTAAACAAGTAAGTTGTGTCAATTAACCGGTTACGATACAAGGTCAGGTGAAATGTGTTCAATTAGTCCTATGGCTCGTTACGACTCGATTAATATAGCATGTGAATCAATTTTTCAAGTTTCATGCACGATACAAGTAGTTAAGTATGTTAGAACGATTGTATAATCGTTTGGTTAAGTTTGACTAAAAGTCAAACTTGGTCAAAGTCAAAGTCAACGGGGTCGGGTCGGGTATCCGACAATTTTCCCATGATGAGAAATCATTTATGTGCAGAATGGCCAAGTTTCATGTTAATCGGAGTTACGGTTAAGCGGGAAACATTTTGTGAAAGGAAAAATAAAAACAAAAATGAGCTGGGCATATGCGCGGCGCGCAATGGGTTGCGCGGCGCGCACCCAAGTGTAAATCCTGGTCAGAACTTAACCACGAAGGCAAACATCTGGGATCTCTGATTCTGCGCGGTGCGCGGGTAAATGCGCGGCGCGCAATACATGGGAATCATGCAGTTTGCAGAAAAATGGTCCAAGTCACGAACCAAAATACAATATAACACATTTCATGCACCGAAAACACTTAAAACGCATAACCTATATCATTAGAAAGGTAATTTGACAAGGAAAACAACTAAACACATTTCAACAATCACAAACATCATTTACAATAGCCGAAATCTCATCAAGTGATCATTATAGGGTTATTTTCAAAGTTTCAAGTTCGTAAAACGTATTTTATGATTCGGGAATCCAATTTACACATACGATATGCCGTTTCGAAGGTAATTAAGCATACATTGCATCTAAACACTTACTAACAACATTAACAAGCATTCAACGCATCAAAAGTTCATTTCAAAGTCTATCAACCCTAACCAAAATTCACAAAAATCAATAATCATGTGTTTGAAGTTTTCTTAATCAACCTACGCATCAAAACGAAGCTTGTGATACTAGTAACACAATTAAAACATGAACTTTAACAATCAAACAACATTTAATCTTCCAAAATGCAAGATTAAGCAAACCCATTTCAAATGTTCAAACTAGTTACTCAAAACAACAAATCGAGCAAGTAAATCATATATTCATGCTAGACACGAGCCATAGACACTAACTAACACAATTTCAAGTTAAAAACACGAATTTATAGAAATCTAGAGTTTTAGAAATGTTACCCAAACGAGATGAAGTTGGTATCAAATTGTAGAGGATGAAGAGAGGATTCCAAATATGTAATTTGTTTTGTTGTAAGCCTCCTAGATCGAATTTAGATGATGAATGATTGAATTGGGTGTTTGTGTGTGTGTTCTTGCTAGAGAGAAAGAGAGAGAGATGGAGGTGATTGAATGGTGGTGATTGGGGTGGACTAGTTGACCTAGTCAACTAGTTTGCCCAGTGTCAATTTTAGTCCCTCGAGTTTAGAAGCGGGTGCGGGATTTAACCGATCGAATATTTTTAAAACGCTCGAGTAAACGGGTGATGTCAAAATTAAATAGCGGGAATATAATGAACGTTACTCACGGAAACTATTAATTTAAATACGAAAGATTATGTTTTAAAAAAAAAGACGGTGTTAAAATTAAATTTAACGGAAAAACGCGGGATGTTACACAAAACTCCAATTGGAACCACACCTTTTAGACTTGTTTATGGAAAAGCATGTCATCTTCCAGTTGAAATTGAACACAAAGCATTTTGGGCTTTGAAATCATGTAATCTTGATTTACATGAAGCTGGACGTCTACGATTAAGTCAACTAAACGAATTAGAAGAACTAAGACATGAAGCATACGAAAATTCGTTAATGTATAAAGAAAGAACGAAGAAATGGCATGATAAAAGAATCAGAAGTTTAAAAGAATTTAAAGAAGGAGACAGAGTTCTTCTTTTCAATTCACGATTCAAGCTATTTCCTGGAAAATTGAAATCAAGATGGTCTGGACCATTCATAGTCAAAAGAGTTTTCCCATACGGAACGATAGAATTAATAAATTCAAATGGGATTGAATTTAAAGTTAATGGTCACAGAGTTAAACACTACATAGATAGTCCGATGGAATTCGACAATGAAGTTAATCATAATTTCGATACCACAGCTAACTAAGTGTGGGGAGAATCAAGTCTTTAAAGGATAATATGTATTTCTGTTAGAGTTAGATTGTCTGTTTTCATATAGTTCTCGAAAATGGAACCCGAATGGTCTTTCCCTAGCAGACCCTAAAGAACTAGTCTTCTCCCCCCATTCTGAATTTTTATTTTTTTTAGGAAATGAAGACTGCCTGTGAACTAAACCATGGTCTAATGCTACACGCTTTGATCACTAAACGTAATAATGACATACTCCCGAGTGAATTAGTATCAGTAATCAGAGAAAGAATGGACGGAGTTAGAAAAGAATCCAGATGTGAAGATAATAAGTTACAATTTGGTAAAGGAAAATCAAAATCCGCAGCGAAAAGAAGAGCACGACACCTAGAACGATGTCACAAATGCGGAAAATGGTCACATGGAGGTAAATGTTCAAATAATCAAACCTATTCAAATACCGAATTTGTTACTTTATGTAGAGACGGACCGTTCATATGTTTAGAAGAAAAGACACTGAATGCTCGAGGTTACGCCTATGTAGCTATGAAAAACCAATTAAACCGACTATCTTATGAATGGGATAGATCATATAACTAAGAATACTATCTCACAGGTAAGTCTGTACAGTTTTTATTTTTTATTTATTTTTATTTTTAACCTTTTGATAATAAACGCTAATTTGTTCGCTATAAAGTATTAAATTGGTATTAAATAAAATTAGGTTTGGCGACCGAAATTATTGATATCATTCAAAAATTTATTACATCACTGCGAAATTTAACGTTTATTCTTAAGGTATAAATATCTTTAATCAATCAACCCAAAATATTTCAAAAATTTGTCATGAGTTAAATTAGGTCTTGGAACCGAAATTACTTTACCGAAAAGAGGGGCGCATATTTTTGATAATATTTGATTGATTAAAGTGGGATAAAAAGCCAAAAAGATTTTTAATTTTATTTTTACCATATTTTTAAAATTAATATATAAATCTTAAATTAATATTGTAAACTTTGTAAAAACAATATATTTAAAATTGTAAATATTTGAAAAATTAATATAAGTTTGGTGTGAATTTATAATATGAATTTTTAAATTAAGTTTGGTGTGAATTTTTAATTTTTAAAAAATATGAATTTTTTAATTTTATGCATTTCAAATTTTAAGTTTGGTGTGAATTTTTAATATTAATTTTGAATTTTATATTTAAATTGTGTGAATTTAAAAACAAAAATTTACTTTATCTCATTAAGTTAAAAATATGATTTTTAAAATTCATCGTAAGTTGAAGACTAGGTCATTGAACCGAAATTGCTTTAACCGAGGGAGGGACGAGAACTTTTATTATCATTATTTTTAATCTTATTGATTTAAAGTATGCCAAAAAAAATTAAAAAATCCAAAAATCTAAGCTTTTAAAACAATTGCTTGAAAATGACAAATTTTAAAATTTTGTCGAGGGACGGACTAGGGCATCGTTCCGAAACGCCCTCATTCTTAAAAGAAACAAATTTTTAAAATTAATTAATATTTGTTTTATAAGTTAAAGGTTTTATAAATAAAAAAAAATAGTATGTATATATTTGTTTGTAGTTTATCTTACAAGACAGGGTAAAACAACGCGTTTTCAAAGACTGGCATTAAGTTCAGCAAAAGCAAGTAATTTTGACGACAAGATGCAAAATATGTGTGAAATAACAAACAAGACGGAATAAACAAATGACGTGCACCATTTATCATTCAACAAACAAACAACAATATGTTTGAAACTTTGGTAAAATTTAATCACTTTTCTACGCTTATCACCCTCAATAATTTAAATTGTTACTGATTTCTTGCAAATGAGGGCATTGCAAGATCTTAAGTGTGGGAAGGGGTTAAATTCTTTCGGATTTTAAATTTTTTTTTACTTTATACACTTGGTTACCATTAAAAATACTAGTAAAGCAGTAGTTGTATTAGAATCTAGTGCTCTCTGATAATAAAGAACAGCCCTAGTCTTATATACTGACTACCCAATTCTAGTAAAATTTTTCAAAATTTTCAATTAAATGAACTCAAAATCATGTTTATACATATTTATGAACGATAAAACTAGGTTTTAACACCGAAATTATTGTTACCTCGGAAAGGACATAAATTGAGAAACAAACCAAAATGTTAAAATTCATTTAAAATGTAATAGATGACGATAAAAAGGAAAATAAAAGCCAAGTGTGGGAAAATTTACCAAGTTATCTTAAACATATGTCACATCTATCTGTAACAAATAACTGAAAATACTTTTGCTTTGGACTAAACTAAACTGTTTTACCCGATGAAAGAAAAGAAGAGATGGATCTACACGATGAATCAATTCCATCATTAAAAGGAAGTAAAGTCTTCCGAAAAAGACACGTGCTTCTTGATTTAGGTCATGAAGTTGTCGTCCAGATCAGCTGTAGGTTGACAAAAAATCTAGAAAAGTCATCACTAAAATCGGCTGGAAATCCACGGACCTCAGCATCAAACAGGGTCGCCAAGTGGTCAGATTTATCCTAACCATGAGAAGGATTTATCTCGTACAATGGGGGAGCACCGTGCAAATTAGCTGGATAAGACTAATGAATCAGATCCCCAGAAAAGGATAATCTCCTTAAAGATTAAAAATCAGCTTTTAAGACTGATATTACTCAATCCTTGAGATTGACCTTAAAGATTGAGAATTCAAACTCATGGAATTCGATGATATCTAAACTCGAGCTTGAACGAGAAAATATTTTGATCAAAAATTACAAACCGATTTATTTTCTGAAAAACCATTTTCAATGCGTTCATTACCATTGAACGTAAAATCCTAGGAATTCACCTGGAATTCATTAGGTCACCTTAACCAAATCGGGTGTCAACCGTAAGAACGGTGGTTGCATAGCATGGTCGGAGACAGGACCTTGTGCCAGACCGAAAAATCATAGGATGATCTTTACTATTGCTCCTACCAAGGATAGTACTAGCATCCGACACGTTAAAAGACCATAACCAAAAGCATGTCATTAGACATTGCCTTAACAGTTTCTTGTTCATCGCTTTCCTTTACAACCGGACGGTAGTTTGCCGAAAGGTAATATACGGAACAAGTAAACTGGATGTGTGCTTTCCGATACCGGGATAGCAGTGGATTACACGAACCTAAATGTTTTTAGCCAAAATATTGATCCACAAATATATTTTGCAACACCAATGGTGGATCAAATCAGAAAACTTATCTAGGGTAAAAGCTAGATTGAATTTTCAAAAGATCAAATGTTTTCATAAAGATCCTATTTCCTAAAGGATCTAAATTTTTATAGTCATGTGGGACTGTAAACCGCCTTTCAAATGTGCACTTTGCTTTGGAAACCGAAAGTAAATCGGCTATTTGATTGAAAGTGTCGTTGACCTAAACCCGAGGCAACTATAAAAGACACACCCACCTTTAACCACATCGTTACTACCATTGTTTATACCGCCATATTGAAGTCACTGATGTACAAAGTGTGAAGAATAAAGAAGTGATTCAAGTGTTTTTCAAGACTATATTGCTTGAGGACAAGCAACGTTCAAGTGTGGGGATATTGATAAGGCTAAAAAGGAACATATATTTCATAGCATTATTCCCCAAGAAATACAAGATTTTAGTTGCAATTGTTCCATTTTCAAGTAATATTCGTTTATATTAAATAAGTGCGAAGACAAAAGGCGAAAATGACGAATTGAAGACACAAAGGTCCAAAAAGCTCAAAAGTACAAGATACAATCAAAAAGGTTCAAATTATTGATGAGGAACGTCTAAAAATGACAAGAGTACAAGTTACAAAACGCAAAGTACACGATATAAAATTGTACGAAAGGACGTTCGAAAATCCGAAACCGGGACATGAGTCAACTCTCAACGCTCGACGCAACGGTGTAAAAATTACGAGTCAACTATGCACAAGAATAAAATATAATATTTAAATAATTCATAATAAGAATAATATTAAATAATAAAAAGTTGTTAATTGAGCATAGTTCAGGGGTCGTAAGCGAAAATTCAATTTAACATTTTGCCTATAAAAGGCAACGTATTACGATCAATTTGAGAGAACTTTTTTTTCGATCATTTTTTCTATCTTTTTCTTATTTTTCTATCTATCAATATCAATATCTATAATTTATATCTATAATTCTCTATCATAATGTTAATGTAATCAGATATAACAATAATCTTAATTTTAATTTTAAATTATGATAATAATAAGATTTATGATAGAGATCGTTTGAGTGTGTAAGTCGAAATTCTGTCCGTGTAACGCTACGCTATTTTTAATCATTGTAAGTTATGTTCAACCTTTTTACATTAATGTCTCGTAGCTAAGTTATTATTATGCTTATTTAAAACGAAGTAATCATGATGTTGGGCTAATTACTAAAATTGGGTAATTGGGCTTTGTACCATAATTGGGGTTTGGACAAAAGAACGACACTTGTGGAAATTAGACTATGGGCTATTAATGGGCTTTATATTTGTTTAACTAAATGATAGTTTGTTAATGTTAATATAAAGATTTACAATTGGGCGTCCCTATAAATTACCATATACACTCAATCGGACACGATGGGCGGGGTATTTATATGTACGAATAATCGTTCATTTAACCGGACACGGGGATGGATTAATTGCCACTAGAATAATTAAAACATGGGTGAAATTATGTACAAGGACACTTGGTATAATTGATAACAAAATATTAAAACTTTGGGTTACACTCAGTCGACATCCTGGTGTAATTATTAAACAAAGTATTAAAATCTTGTTACAGTTTAAGTCCTCAATTAGTTGGAATATTTAACTTCGGGTATAAGGATAATTTGACGAGGACACTCGCAATTTATATTTATAACTGATGGACTGTTATGGACAAAAACCAGACGGACATATTAAATAATCCAGGACAAAGGACAATTAACCCATGGGCAAAAAAAAACTAAAATCAACACGTCAAACATCATGATTACGGAAGTTTAAATAAGCATAATTCTTTTATTTCATATTTAATTTCCTTTATTTTATATTTAATTGCACTTCTAATTATCGCATTTTTATTGTTATTGTATTGCACTTTTAATTATCGTACTTTTTAATTATCGCAAGTTTATTTTATCGCACTTTTATTATTCGCAATTTCATTATCGTTATTTACTTTATGCTTTAATTTAAGTCTTGTATTTATTTTTAATATTTTACATTTGGTTTTACCTGCGACTAAAGTTTTAAAATCGACAAACCGGTCATTAAACGGTAAAAACCCCCCTTTATAATAATAATATTACTTATATATATATATATATTTGTATTTTTACAATTATTGTGTGTAAAAAAATATAGTGTTATACTTCACGAGCTCCCTGTGGAACGAACCGGACTTACTAAAAACTATACTATAATACGATTAGGTACACTGCCTATAAGTGTTGTAGCAAGGTTTAAGTATATCCACTCGATAAATAAATAAATAACTTGTGTAAAATTGTAGCATATTTAATAGTATTTCGCACTAAAAATAATACTATTTTGTATACACCCCCTACGACACCAGTATAGGATTCGGGCCCATTTGTACCATGCATGATTTAAATCTTGTGGTCTATCAAAATAATGAATTTTATTGTTTTATGATAAACTTATGAACTCATCAACCTTTTGGTTGACACTTTAAAGCATGTTTATTCTCAGGTATGAAAGAACTCTTCTGCTGTGCATTTGCTCATATTACATGGAGTCGTTCATGGCATATAGAGGTCAGAACCTCGCAATGGGACCAACTGTTGAAGACTTCGTCCAGATGGATTAGGACGGGTCACTACAATATTACACAACAATATATATGTCTTCGAATGCAGTTTTTAAACAATATAATACAAGCATGCTGACTCCAACTCTTGTCCATAAATTAGCATGCAACAGCGGAAGCTCTTAATAATCACCTGAGAATAAACATGCTTTAAACGTCAACAAAAATGTTGGTGAGTTATAGGTTTAACCTATATATCAAATTGTAATAATAGACCACAAGATTTCATCTTTCAAAAACATGCAATCTGCATAAAAATCATTCATATGTTTGAACACCTGGTAACCGACATTAACAAAATGCATCTAGAATATCCCCATAAATAATATCGAAGTACTAAAGCAGTTCAAATTCTCTGACTGGGGCGTGTCAAAGCCCATAGATCTATCTTTAGGATTCGCGTCAACGGGTGGCAATTATAATAAACACAAATTCTTAGGTTACCAAGTTCAACAAGGGCGATATCCGGTATAACGATTCAACATACAATGTAGTTTCAATTACTTGTGTCTATTTTGTAAATCATTTTCAAATCTACATGTATTCTCATCCCAAAAATATTAGATATTAAAAATGGGACTATAACTCACTTTCACAGATTTTTACTTCGTCGGAAAAAAAGACTTGGCCACGGGTCGATTCACGAACCTATAACAAATTTGTACATATATATCAAAGTATGTTCAAAGTATATTTACAACATTTTTAATACGTTTTAATATTTTAAGTTTATTAAGTCAGCTGTCCTCGTTAGTAACCTACAACTAATTGTCCACAGTTAGATGTACAGAAATAAATTGATATATATTATCTTGAATCAATCCACGACCCAGTGTATACATGTCTCAGGCTAGATCACAACTCAAAGTATATATATTTTTGGAATCAACCTCAACCCTGTATAGCTAACTCAAACATTACTGCATATAGAGTGTCTATGGTTGTTCCAAATAATATATATACATGGGTCGATATGATATGTCAAAACATTTGCATACGTGTCTATGGTATCTCAAGATTACATAATATATTAGAATACATGTATAATACAATATGAGTTAGCTAGGATGTGATTAATATAGATTTGTTATCAATTTTCACGTAGCTACAACAAGCAAAATTATCCAATCTGGTTTTACCCATAACTTCTTCGTTTTAAATCCGTTTTGAGTGATTCAAGTTGCTATGGTTTCATATTGAACTTAAGTTTATGAATCTAAACAGAAAAAGTATAATTTTATAGTCGGAAATACAGGTTACAAGTCATTTTTGTAAAGGTAGTCATTTCAGTCGAAAGAACGACGTCTAGATGACCATTTTGGAAAACATACTTCCACTTTGAGTTTAACCATGATTTTTGGATATAGTTTCATGTTCATAAGAAAAATCATTTTCCCAGAAGAACAACTTTTAAATCAAAGTTTATCATCGTTTTTAATTAACTAACCCAAAACAGCCCGCGGTGTTACTACGACGGCGTATATCCGGTTTTACGGTGTTTTTCGGGTTTTCAGGTTTTAAATCATTAAGTTAGCATATCATATAGATATAGAACATGTGTATAGTTTATTTTAAAAGTCAAGTTAGAAGGATTAACTTTTGTTTGCGAACAAGTTTAGAATTAACTAAACTATGTTCTAGTGATTACAAGTTTAAACCTTCGAATAAGGTAGTTATATATATATGAATCGAATGATGTTATGAACATCATTACTACCTCAGGTTTTGTGGATAAACCTACTGAAAATGAGAAAAATAGATCTAGCTTCAAAGGATCCTTGGATGGCTTGAAAGTTCTTGAAGTAGAATCATGACACGAAAACAAGTTCAAGTAAGATTATTACTCGAATCAAGATAGTTTATAGTTATAGAAATCGAATCAAAGTTTGGATATGAGTATTACCTTGAATACGAAAGATAATCTACTGTAAATAACAAAGGTTTCTTGATCTTGGATGACTACTTGGATTGGATTAGAAAGCTTGGTAGTAATCTAGTAAACTTGAAATGATTCTTGAATGATTTTTCTTATGACGATTATAGATTAGATTTTGAAGTAGAATTTGTTGTAGATGAAGAAAGGTTGCTGAATATAGATGTGTTCTTGAATGAAAGTGTTTAGGTAGAAAGAAAGTTAAGATTAAGATTGAAATCAAATGGGTTATGGTGATAGAATTATGGACGTGAATATGCATGTATATGTAGTCAAATTTGATTAACTTTTAAGCTTGGAATTTAGTTGCAATAATTCTTACCATTAGTCAAAAGATAAACCCTACATGAAAGACTCCAAATTCCAATCAATTATGGCTGATCATGATGGTTTCCTATTGGTATATACCAATAGTAAATACATCTAGAAGCTGTGTATTGTACGAGTACGAATACAGGTGCATACGAGTAAAATTATTGATGAAAACGAATGAGAATAAAATTGTAAGTATTTTTTCTAAGTAGAAGTACTTTGATATGTGTCTTAGTTAACGATCTTATTTAATGTTGTTGAAATCTTAAAATCAAATTTTAACACATTTTTAATAAAGCGATATTAACCCAAACAAAAATTTTCCATGATGACCTGGCAGCACAACCCCAGCCAGGGGCTCTGCCCCTTGGACCGGACCCCACTATCGGGAGCACTGCCCCCGGACCCCCGTCATAATCAAGATAAGTTCAAACAATTGTGCACTCCACACTTTCCCAAACTTGTTCGATATTTATCAAGGTTATTTTGGTTAACAAATTTATCCCATTACACTTAAATCATATTGGTGACACAAATCACCAACAATGAATATATCTTGATATGATATATATACTTTAAAATGTCGTTACAACGATAATCGTTACATATATGTCTCGTTTCGAAATTCTTAAGTTAGTAGTCTCATCTTACTTGTATAGTTCATTGTTAATACACTCAATGATATACTTAATTATCATTTTATCATGTTAAATATAGTATACCAATATCTTAATACAATACATATGTATTTAGTAACACGTTATTATAACGATAATCGTTATGTATATCGTTTCGAGCTTCATAATTCAATATTCTCATTTTTATGTATATCACACATTGTTAATATACTTATTGAGATTCTTACTTATCATAATCTCATGTTAACCATATATATGTCCATATATATATATCATCATGTCATTTTTTACAAGTTTTAACGTTCGTGAATCGCCGGTCAACTTGGGTGGTCAATTGTCTACATGAAACTCAGTTCAAATAATCAAGTCTTATCAAGTTTGATTGCTTAACATGTTGGAAACATTTAATCATGCAAATATAGTTTTCATTTAATATATAATCATGGAATAATCATGAAAAAGTTCGGGTCACTACAGGTGGGCACGAGTAGTTGTATATGGATCCATAGGGCTTGACATCCCCGTTTGTTCTAGGTATAGAAACCCTAGCCTGAACTATAAAATAGACGTATGCTATTTGAGTTTAGTTCACGTTGGATTGCGTGTATTGTACATGTTGGTTGCATGTATGTTAAAACATGGGTACTTATTATAACGTTAAAGTTTAGTTACCAGGGTGCTTAATTTCGTAGAATATTTTGATAAACGTTTCTGGATGAAACAACTGAAATCTTGTGATCCACCTTTATATACAGATTATGCGCAACATTAAAACTATGAACTCACCAACCTTTGTGTTGACACTTTTAAGCATGTTTATTCTCAGTTTCCTAGAAGTCTTCCGCTGTTTGCTTATACGTATACAAGCTATGTGCATGGAGTCATACATGCTTTATTCGAGAAAACTTTGCATTCACAAAATCATCACCATGTATCTTATTTGACTGTATTGTCAACGGATGTATTGTTGAAAACTATTATATACGGTGATTGTCTATACGTAGAAATCATCAGACGTCGAAAACCTTGGATTTATATATTCATTTATGGTGTGCCTTTTCAAAAGAATGCAATGTTTACAAAACGTATCATATAGAGGTCAAAACCTCACTATGAAATCAATGAATGATGTATTCGTCCAAGTGAATTTAGACGGGTCATCACAGATAAGAAGATGATAAGTGAAATATATAATCAAAAAATAACCAATTGCCAACGAAGCATTGCTTCAACGGCATCCTCTTCACCTTGTGTGTTGGGGCCGAGGGTTAGATCATAAGTTCGAGTCTCGTTCTGCTTATCCTATTAAGCAATCTGCCTGAAATATGGGTATTCAGATTGACCCCAAAGGATTTTCTCTTGGATCCATTCAGGATTCAAACCCGGTCCTCATGAGGGGATATCACAAGGGCTTAAGGCATTGGTGCCCCTAGGATGGTTAAAGGATCTGGTTTTTGTACTGCGATTCTAGTTTACACCCGAACGTGTGTGTGTATGTGCAAATGATGAGTGTCGTTAAAATAAATGATACACTGATGCAAAGATTGCCGTTAAAAAAAATCAATTATAATAGCTCACAATCGACACCCAGGACAAGTCGTTAAGTCACGACCCATACACCAAAGTGGGTGTTGCTTTTGTGCTCCTTGGGCAACCCATACCGTTCTATTGTCAGCGTAACAAACAACCTAATATAAAAGTATTTAATTATTATTTAGACAAAACTGCTTAAATAGTCCCTGTAGTTTGTACCAAAATGCTGATTTAGTCCTTGTGTTTTTTTTTTGCTCAGACTATCAACCCCAATCCACTTCTCGTGCCAAAAGAAAGTAGAGCCGCCATCCCCGATGCATTTAACGAATGAAGTTTTAAATTGTACATGTGCTTCTTCAATTAGGTTACCTGCGAAAATAACATTATGCCAAACACCTAATGCCGAAGCATGGGGAGACCCACTTTCCGACATTAGGCCGCCAAATTGACCATAAATACTCCGAATGACTTTGACCCACAATGAATTGGTTTCGGTTTTAAACCTCCACCACCATTTTCCCAAAAGGGATAGATTTTTGCCCTTCAAAGACCCGATGTTTAACCCCCTATTATCATATGAATTAATGATACAATCCCATTTGACCCAAGATATTTTTGAACCCGGACCCGCCCCGCCCCAAAAGAAATTACGCCTCACTTTTTTTAGGAGATTAATCACACACGGCGGGACACGAAAGAGAGAAAAGTAGTACAATGGAAGGCTCGTTAGGACCGATTTAATAAGAGTCAATCTTCCTCCAAATGACATCGAACACGATTTCCAATCCGAAAGCCTCTTATTAAATTTCTCAATTACCGCGTTCCAATCATTCAACTTTTTCATTTTCGAACCAATGGGTAACCCAAGATAGGTGAATGGGAATTTACCGATTTGAAAACCCATGAGTTGAGCTACCGAATTAAGCTCACTTAAATCCACCCCTACTCCGTACAAACAACTCTTTTGGAAGTTGACTTTTAAACCCGACGCTAGTTCAAAACACTTAAGGAGATTCATTAAATTGAAGGCATTTAAACGGCTCCAATCCCCGAAAAAAATAGTGTCATCCGCGTATTGGAGATGCGAAATTAACACCTTATCATTACGCCCCTTTCTAGATTGAATTCCTTTGTGAGCGCACTGTTAACAAGAATAGAGATGGAAGCCGATTTAAGACACGCCAATATCCACTTTCTCCATTTTTATAAAGCAATTAGTTAGTGACTAATACACAATTTGTCATCTGGTTTATAAATAATGAAATGGTATTAAAATTCAAACAAAAAAGACAATATTAAAAATTAAAGAACTACATATACGAGTAGTATTTTCCATGCACTATTGTTAATTTGAATAAAACCTAAATGTAACCTTAAATACACCTATGTATTTATTTATTTATTTATTTATTTATTTATCCTATATACTTAAAGAGGTCGGGATTTCTATCGCTTTATCAAACAACAAACATCAAAAAAATTACAAAACTTCACCTCAAACAATCTTAAATATGTCAATTCTTTAGGGGTAAAAATTGTAAAATTATTATTTAATTAAAAAACTTACACAAACTCCACCCAAAACTTTAAAGTGCCTCATCTTCCCGCTCGCTTCGAGTTGAATTTTTCCGAGATCACCGTTTAACTCGAAATAATTTTACGAACACAATGTAACTAAGTACGCGCGAAACGGAATTTTTTTAAAAAACGTTAAATATTTCGAGATTTGTTTTATACATTTAAGTACAGGTGTAATAAACAACTCAAACTAACCATTATGCGGTTTTTCCGGCACTAAAAACGTAGAGTCTATTACGGATAATATGTACTAACCACGTGTTTCCAACCATACTCGTAGTAACACATTTTTAATTTTGTAAATGCATAATGCTATATTAAATATGATTGAAAATGCATAATGTTATATTAAATATGAATATTCAACCCAAATAACCCCGTCACATTGTTGGGGACGGTATCTTCCTAGTTCTACACTAATTAAATTCCTTAGTCACGGAGCAACAAATTAACATGTACGTTATTTGTTTTTTATTAAAAAAAGAGTAAAGAAACCGAAACAACATACTACTAACCTCGTGATCACTACACATTTGATTTTGCGTAAAATATACACTACCCCTTCCATTTCCCCCTTTTTACTTTTTACTGCCGCCACCATGGACATCGACGACGACCCTGAACTCCTCTCCCTCCTCTCCGAACAACGCCATGAACTCACCACCGCCATCGCCACCGATTCCGACCTCGAATTCGCCTTCCAACTTCAACTACAAGAAGCCATCAAAATCTCTCAACCTTCATCTTCATCTTCATCTTCTTCACAACAACTTTCCTTAACCGAACTAACCTCCGATTCACCGTCCGGAATCGCACATTACCTCGCCGAAGAAATCGACAACATCGAACGTCAACGCGTTGATCGTGATATAGTCAAAGCAGAAACTAAACAACTACAAGACAATCTCAACCGCTTAATCCACGATCAGGTTTTCGCGCGTCAAATTCTCGACGTTCCGGAACGTGAGTGGAGAAGCACAGGCGATTACTTTGAAAAACCGTACGGTGGCACGCCGGTGTCACGTGAGGAGGTTTTTAGGGTTTATTGTAAGGGTTTAGTAAGTGAGGGTGAAAATAAAGTGGTGTTTGGTGGTATCGGTGTTGCTATTTGCGATACACGTGATTGCTGTGTATTTGAGTTACGGAAACCGTTTATTGTTAGTGACGGTGATGTAATTGATGGTGATGATGTAATTGTTGTTGAGGTTAAAGCTTTGATTGAAGGGTTGAATGCTGCTGTTTGTATTGGAATCAATCGAATTCAAGTGTATTTTGATAACCATTCGGTTTATCAATATGTAAGTTCGTTAACTTTTCATATTTAGGGGTCGTAACATTGAAGTAATTATACTGTGTATATGTATAAATTATAGTTGTTGTTGTTGAAGTAATGAAGTAAATACATAATACATTTTATCAATATTTAAGTTTGCTAAGTTTATATTTTTAGGGCTTGTAACAGTAAAGTCATAATACTGTGTATGTATATAAAATTTGCAATGTTGTAGAAGTAATGCATAATACATTTTTTAAATTAAGGGTGTGCGATTGGAGATGAAAGTGTGGGGTGTAATTAGTTATGTTTTGGTACGACTATCGAATCTTTGCACACCGTTACTTTCATGCTTCCATAGAGTGTAGACATTTGAGGTTTGTGTATGATGTAGAAGGGGAGTGCTTATGGGTTGTAAGGTTTGTTTTAAATTGATACCGCATCTGCTGCTTGAAAGGTTAGATTTTGTTCAAAGTAAGCTAAAACGCAGTAGGGATTGAAATGTTCTAAAGTACATTTTGGTTTTTTAAAAATGTTGAAATATGCAATGCCATTTGGCATTTGCCAACATCTTGACTAGAAGTCATTTTTCAAGTAAAAAAATTATGTTGATGCTGTTTATATGGGGTATAGATTGAAGTTATTGCTCTGGCCCACAATATGATATTGGATTTTTGGTATCATTTGTGAGAATATTGATCGTAGCCAATTGGTATTGTAATAAAAGTTAACTGCTATCCTTTTTCTTACTTCGCTATTATGTAACATGTCAACATGTTATTGTTCTACTTTTTGTAGAAGTTCCCATTTTATGTAATTATGTGTTTATTACTGTCATCTGATTACTGTTATGTTTGTTAATGCAGTTCACTGGTAAATGGCAGCCAACAAACAACAAACTTGTGACATTGGTCGATCAGCTAAACCTTATTCAGAGAAAATTTGCTTATTGTGGCCCATTTCTGATGAGGCAAAACAATATCAAGTTTGCTCTTCAGTTTGCTAGAGGAGCAATCAGTTCTCAGACCACCAAATATGCTGGAAACACTTCTGACAAGAGATTACTCGAGCAATGCACAATTTGTTTTGAATCTGTTTACACTGATCAAATGTTTTCAGTCAGCAATTGTATGCATAGATATTGCTTTTCTTGTATGAGAAAGCACGTAGAAGCGAAGTTACTTCAAGGGCAGCTACCCAAATGTCCAGATGTAAAATGCAAGTCTAAACTTGAAATCGAAAGCTGCAAGAAATTTTTAAATCCTGAATTATACGACATTATGAGCTCGAGGGTAAAAGAAGAGTCTATTCCTGCAACAGATAAAGTTTATTGCCCGTTTTCTAAATGCTCAGCTTTAATGTCAAAAACCGAGCTCCAATTGCATGCTGCTACTTCGTCTCGTGACACTGGAATGAGACAATGTGTTAAGTGTCGTCGGCTTTTTTGTATTAATTGCAAAGTACCGTGGCATGATAACGTTGACTGCGGTAGTTACTTGAAGTATTTTGCAAATCAATCTTCAAATGAGGCGAAACTTAAGTCTCTTGCAACAAAGAATCGTTGGCGTCAGTGTATCAAGTGCAAGAATATGGTTGAACTTTCTGAAGGGTGCTATCATATCTACTGCAGGTATTTATTATCTCATTGACTTTATTATACTCGTACTTGTTTTGTCGAAATACTGGAGGTGGCACTTTCAACCCATTTATCTTAGATCTGATGGGTTTTGGGTTGATGGGTTAATTTGGGCTATATCCATAGAGTCATACTAGTTGCTGTTCAAAAAGGATATGTGCAGAATAGGTCGAAAATCATCCGAAGTTTATTTAATTGCATAAACCTTCAAACTGATTTATACAAGATTTAGGTTAACATTGCTATAATAATATTAAATATTAAATTTAATTGGTTTTTGCAACCTATTTAAAACGTAGGGACCACTGAAACCGGGGATTCCTCATACATGATACATGTTGTGAAAAATAATATTGTAATATTCTTGATATAAGTAGCTATTGTCATGGGTGTATGGTTCCTTCATGATTAATATTATTTGTCGGTGTTGTTAATAAACCTAGTTTCAATTTAAGTCTCTTTGTTCATCTCTTATAGTTGAACCGAATCATCAAAATCACATGACCTTTTTTTTGCTCATTTCTGGTTTGTTTCTATCTTCGTTCCACTTATTGTAGTGATACTTCCATTTTTTATCGTATACTTTGTTACAAAGTGAACCCATAGATACAGAAACCCTAATCTGAATTAATTACTACAAACCAATGGGCCTTATAGTCTGATACCATATACAGTCTACAATAGGAGAATATAGAACTGTGGGAAAGGACATAAACATAGGAATTAGATTATCATTTTGTATATCCATTATCAGACGGAATTAAAGGCACGCATTCAGGCTTATTCAATGATGTTGGTAAGTATCTGCATTCTATTCTATATTTCTATGTGATTCAAATTTATGTATATGTGCTGAAAACTAGTATATATATTGAAAAGTGAAAACACATGTTTCCGAAAAGCTGCCAACTTCTATGACATGATTAAAGACACAAGAATAAAAAGATACAAAAATATACTACTATGTAACTAAGACAATATTGATTCCGTGACGTAAAGATGATAAAATAGCATTTGCTGAATGTAAATGATGCTTCTAATTTGGAAATGTGATTGCAGATGTGGATATGAGTTTTGCTACACATGTGGAGCTCAGTGGATCAACAAGAAACCTACGTGCAATTGTCCAATCTGGGATGAGCGTAACATTATATATGCTGGTGGACAGAATGGGCGTTGATATGTTCATAATGACTCCAATGCCTGACTTTAACTTTATGAATCGATTAATACTGATGGTTGATGTTCTACTTAGTACTAAATGGTCAAATTAACTGTGTGACGCACAACTTTTGCTACCTAAGTTGCATGTCATTGTGGATATGTTTGGATATGACCGCTTCATTGGGTAAAAAATGTTACATTTTGTGTCGTTTTGGATGAATGAATTGAGTTGAGACCTATAACTTGTACTCTCTCTGTTTTTTCTACAATTGCTTTTGGCCTTTTGGATTCACTTTTCTTGAAAAATATTGATCTCGTGAGCTGTAACCTTATCTTTTTCTTCCATTTATTAACTTTTTAAACATCTTGTAGTTTGTACGGAGTAATTGATGATGGTACGCGTGAGGGTAAACTCCTAAACAGGTTTAAAAATCTGAAAACTCTAGAACAGAGCCTAAATCAGATGATATTTAAGTATTACAGCCTCTTACATGTAATGTATAATGCGTATAATACCATGTGTTTAAAATTACTGAAATGGTTATCACGTAAGCATTAAAACATTGGTATAATAATGCATTAGAACATTTATCACGGAAATTAAGTTCTGGGTGAGTTGTAGATACTGTTTCGTCTCCTTTTCCAATCAGTCAGTTGCAAAAGAGGCTGTCGAGACCATGAATGGGTCACAAATTTCTGGGCATCCAATTTTTGTGGGGTGGCCGATTTATCGCGCTAACAGGGTACTTCGTTCTGTTTCCGGAGGTAGGCGAGCGTCTCAACCGGTTAAACTCAGGTGCAAGGTGAATTCGAATAATTCGGGGGCTGATCAGATGGGTTTAGGGGTTTTGATCGTTGACACGAACCCGTTGGCATATTTGAAGATTCAGTTTTTATCATTTAGTAACAAAGTTTCGGATAATAAAGTGTGCAAGGTGGGAAGCATCGGAGCTGTCATTTTCTTCGCTGAGGGTACAGGTTTTAATCGTATCTTGTCGTCTCAGTAAGCTGAATTTATTTTAGTTTTTGTGGTTAAAAGTTTGGCTCGAGTCACCTGGTTGGAATTGAGGGGTATACCGTTAGCATACTCCTCCGACGATAGCGCCACAAAAATTGCTAGTTTGTTTGGAGATGTGTTGAAGATTACGCAAACGACTAGCTGTTTGCGTAATATTGGAGCGTTATACGCTTTCAGTAAAATTGAAAATCCGAAGCATTTGCACTAATCGGGCGAGGTCGACCTTGAGGATGATGTTTCTTCGGTCGGAAACGTTTGGGTTAACGAGTTAAGTGCGTTAATGGACTTAGATGGTGTGCTCTCAGACGAATTCCCTGCTGAGTTGTCTGATACGAGTATGGTTTAGCCACAAAATTGTTATCTACATTTTGTTTGAAGAAGTCAAAGTGTTTGCTGAGATTTCCACACTTCATGCAAATTTATTTATTTTGTTCTATGTGTCACAATTCATGCATGTTGTGTTGTGAGCATGCCTTGCCCACGTTCAGTGTATGTGTGCATAGAACTTAGTAGTAGTTTTTATTTACGTAGCTTTTATCAGTAAGTAGCAGTTAGTTTGTTTTAGTATATATACATGTACTTGGTTTCTTATTAAGCATGATGAATGAATATTTGGTTTAGTCCAAAGACTTTTTCACAAGTCTATTTTATCCATCTCGAATCGGCTCCTATCCTCGGAGTTCACAGTCGACTCGAAAAGACCGTATCATTGTCTGCCATATCTAATCGCCCAGTGTTCGTCGGTAATCCAATTTATGGTCAACATATTGACGTTGTTAATGGTGCGTTACTCGTTAATGATTTTTCCGCGAATTTAGCTTCGGATGATGATATTTGTGAGGTTTTGGCTGCTATTACGAGGGTACGTGGGCGTGGTTGAAGATTAGACTGACGTCAGGATACAATTTGGGAGCCTAGGTGAGGGTGACGTTTCGGTTATGGCTCCTCCATCAGTTTTTGAATCCTATTCTGTCCCTGCTTCGAATATGGCAGAGTCTGACCCTGTTTTGACCATTGGTGTAACTCAGGTTTTGGATCATGAAATTGATCCTCCTGTTTCGAATCACGCATCTTTGTTCCGTTCGGCTTCAGATGGACTTTTGGATTAGTTGATGATTCGGGTGACGTTGCTATTGTTTCTAATCCTAAGCCATCGAAGATCAATAAGAGGAAACAGAAAGCAAAATAATCCAAGGTACGGTCGACGACCTAAAGAGATGAAGATACAGCAGTTTCTTTTGATGCAAACTAGAAAAATGAGCCCGTGCGATGCCGCGGGGCCTTTGAGTTGCGTATTCATAGTTAACGGAGCGTGTTATAGGTGTGTATATGTATTGAATATAGTCCGAGGTATTGAGCGTTTTTTTTTAAGTGTCCGTTTCGCGCATACTTAGTCCCGTTGTGTTCGTGAGATTTTTTTGAGTTGAACTGTGGGCTCGGAAAAATTTAACTCGCGCCGAGCGAAAAGATAGGACCCGTTAAAAATTCGGGTAGAAGTAGTTTCTTTTATTTTAATAAAATTGTATATTTACATTTTTTACCCCTGAAAAGAGGTAAAGTTGAGGGGTCGTTGTGTAAAGTGAGGCAAAGGTGAGGGGCCGATTGCAGTGTGAACGCAAACTAAAAATTACACTTTTGTATTGAAACTACAAAATTCTTGGTGGCTATTAGTATATAAGGGTAAGGTGACTATTAGTATATAGAGGTAATAACGTGGGTACTTCGGAAGCTAACGACACGGGTTGTTCGGTTGCTACTAATAAAGGATTCTTTCAACACTTGGCGGATCATTGGGTATTCCACCTTGTGAGGGTACACGTATTGTTGGTACGTAGTTCGCCGAACGTTGTTACATATCAATTTTCTTCTCGAAGTGACAAAGGTTTACATATTGATAAAGTCGAAGGAAAGACGTCATGACTAGATAAAAGGAGCGGCATGAGAGCCTCTTAGATGTTTTTGATTTCTGATTTTTTATGTTATAGATTCGTTGTGTTAGTGTCTTTGAGTTGTTGGTATCGGGGGCTGTTAGTTGTTTTTTTTTTTTTTTTTTGGCGAAAATACGAATACTCAAATAGAACCGAGGTTGTTTTTCAAAAGAAAAAGCCCTCAACAAGAATACAAAACGATGGGAGAAACGGGGAGCTCGCGCCTAGAAAACAACTAAACAAAAGCTATCTATAAACGGGTCTCCCTAACATTCCGAAAAAAACCTTACAATCAAACTAACCAATTAAACCGAATAACTATAACATGAAAAAATAACGAACAAGATCAACCGAAGAAAATAAGACGGACCACAACATCAACCTCGAGGACCCGCCCTTTTTAGTTTTCCATTAACCGTCTCTTTCATAGAATTCTTCCCGGATCGATTCTCAATCTTGTAAGATAATACATTAGCGGAACCATCACCGGGCGCGCTCTCCGCGGCCAAACGTGTCATCATATTGTCGAATGCCGCGAAAGCCTCCACGGACATATTTCCTATCCTGATTGCCGATGAGCCGCCGTCTTTTCCATCTTGAGGACCCATGAACAAATTTTGAATTGCGTCCCCGTAATCCACGTCGTCAATGTTATCTTTAAGCTTATAGGCACCCGAAGTGGACACTTCCTTCGCCTTCTTTCTTGACCCCGGGTTAGCATCACTAGGTAAACATTTTGAAACATCTTTATTCATAACATACCTCGCTTTACAACAACCTTCACATGATGGGACCTCGCAATCACAATAACACCATCCACTACGACCAAACAAAACCGGTTCAAGCCTTTCAACGTTCGAAACAACCTTATTTTTTGCCAACAATTCTTCCTTCTTTTTCTTTTTCTCCTTCTTTAAACGATCTAATCTAACCGCAAACGTAATGTTATCATCATTCGGTTCCGACATATCAATAACCTTGTTTATCAATTGTGAAGATGCACTCTTAATACCATCAACAAAAACATGCTCCTGATTTGGTTCAATACTAGAGCGAACCCCCATTTTCTTTTTTATACAATCAAAATTAACATTATCACCACTTAGTGAATGATCATCCGATTGTACACCATTAAAAATGTCATGCACCTGATTTGGTTTCACTAACTTGCTCCTAACATCACCAAAAGAACCCACTGTAATATCTAATTCATTAGATTCGTCAAGAACCTCTACAACATCTTCAACCAAATTGCAACCAACAGGAGTACCCTTCACTCCAACATCGTCAACAAAATATATGGAACCAAATTTAATAGCCGAAGCATTTAAACCAGTAACAAACCCATCTACAACAACTAACAAACCCGCTGTTAGTTGCTATGATTGGTTGTGTCTATGTTTTTGCGGCCGTTTTTGTTTTGGCTCGAATTGGATTAGCGTTTTTAGGTTATTTTGTATTGTTTTCTCTTTCGAGCCTTAACGTTGTTGGTTATATTGTACCAGGTTTATAGGATCCTTCATTGTTTGATGAAGATATTTAAATTTTAATAGTAATCGTCAACTTTTTTAAAAAAAATCCGTTGTTGTAAAACGTTAATACATTTTTTAGATAGTTAAACGTACATAACCAACACGATTTTTACACAAATATTTACCTAACGTTCACTCCAGAACATAAACCAATCTCAAGGCTCAAAGTCAGAGAGGCACATCGATACCGTTAGACTAATTTTATATAATTATCAAACATGTTACTCTGAACTAAGTTCATTAAAAATTTTAAATCATTCAAATTGTTAACTATGAACGTTTAACCATAATGTTATAAGCTTAACCATAAACATATAAAATTTAACTGTTTAGTATTACTGTAATTATTTTAAATAAAATGTATGTATTTAAGTTTAACACTATATAAACAAGTACGGTAACTTATATTAAAAACAAGTACTGGTAGCTTATTTTTTTTTTTTTTTTAACTTATTTGATTAAATTTAAAATAAGCTCTACAATTTGTATAGACAAAATTTTACAAATAGTCCATATAATTTGTATCAGATTAAACTAGGAGTGTAAACGAGCTGAGCCGAGCCCAAGCTCGACTAGGCTCGAGCTCGGCTCGTTTAGAATTCACAAAGCTCGAGCTCGAGCTCGGCTGGCTTGATATTATAGAAACTCGAGCTCGGCTCGAGCTCGACTCGTTTATTACGTAATACTCTATTTTTTTGTTAATAAAATTTTATTTTAATTATATTAAATATTTATTTTTGTGTATTTTTTTATTCACATATAATAAGATTTACTTTTTTTGTTTTAATTATATAAAAAAATAATAATGATTATTATGAAATTATATTATACTATATTATTTATATTATTATAGAATAATAATTTAGTGTATAAAAATAAAAAAGCTCGTTTAGGCTCGTGAGTCTGTTCGAGCTCGAGATATGAAGCTCGAGATCGGGCTCGTTTACTAAACGAGCTTCAAAATATGTTCAAGCTCGGGCTCGAGCTCGTTTAAGCTTGGCTCGAATCGAGTTTTTAACGAGTCGAGCTCGAGTAGCTCGCGAGTAGCTCGGCTCATTTACACCCCTAGATTAAACTCATGGTCTTCGTGTTTTTTTACATCATGGATGGTCTCTATGGTTCACACTTGAGTCATCGATATTCTCTGTGATGCTAACCACATGAACTATCTTTGACGGAAAAATGCAAACTCCATGGACTACTGGGTGATTCAAATGCAAATTACATGAATCATCTTTTTTGAAAAAAAAATATATGGATCATGAGTGTAATCTGATACAAACTATAAGGACTATCAATGATATTTTGTCATTTGCATATTAAAAAAATAAAATAAAATAACCGTCCGTAAATTTACTTTTACATTTTTTACAGACCGAGTTCACGGTGGCTATCCTTCCTCTCACGTCCGTTTCTCATGAACTCCGATCAACCCATGGCATCGGCCGCCGCCGACTTCGATCTCGCTTTCGAACTTCAATTGCAAGAAGCAATAAAACTCTCATCAACCGTACAATTTTCATCATCATCGAACGAAATGGAAGAAATATTTAGGGTTTATTTCAAGGGTTTAGTGATGAATGAAATAGTCACGAATATTAAAATGAAGTTTGCTGGTATTGGTGTAGCTATTTTTAATCCTAATGGTTTTTGTGTTTGTGAATTGGGGTATTCGTTTTTGGTCGATGCAATTGGTGGTGGAAATAAATCAGAAGGTGAGTTTATTGAACTTAAAGCTTTGATTGAAGCTATGGATTCTGCTGCTAATATTGGCGTAAAACGACTGCATGTTTTCTCCGATAATGATTCGGTTTATCAATATGTAAGTTAACTTTGATTAGATTTTTACGTTTATTTAATTGATAAAGTTATAAACCCTAGATACCCTAATCCTAACCTTAACTTGCATATAACCATATTCAATCATCTCACATTATTTGTTTATTAATTGATTTATTTGTTTGTACAAATGTTGGTATAAGAGATACCATGTACAATTTTGTGTTTCCAATATATTTGAATTTGTGGTTGATTAAAAAAGTTTAATACTTGATGACCTCTATAACAGTTGTACCCCGGAAACAGAAATATTTTTCACTGGGTACAAAAAAAAATTTAAAAGTGTAGAAATTTTGTTGGGGAAAATATGGAGTCTTTTGACTAAAATATGGAGGTTTTTGGGCAAATTACTTAGACTTTTGGGCAAAATATGGAGCAACGCGACTCTACCTTGAAGGGAGTGGGGTCCTATGACCCCACTAGTGGAAAAAATTTTTATACGATGTATACTTCAAATTGTACAGGACCTCACTAAATTTAAGTATAGGACCACATATATTTTTAAAATTTGTATTTTTTAGAGGTAAATAACCACTAAAGTACCCTTCAAATATAATTAGCCTTAAAAAAAAAAAATTTAGGACCCCATTAGCATTTCATCCTAAAATCGCCACTGATATGGAGGCTTTGGGAGCAAAATAAGAAGATTTTTGGACAAAAAAAAAAATTCGCTCGGGGCAAAATAAAAAAATCCAAAATTTTTGCACCAAAAATTGCAAATCTACCGGGGCGAGTGACCCGCTTGTACCTTACTACTTCCGCCCCTGGTTGCACCACATTAGATGCACACAGAACTCACTTAGGGTCCCCACACCGGCCACATCACCCCTACGGGCCCACACTGTATTCTACATTGTGTTCTTGTTCTACATTGTATTCAAATCAAAAGTAAAAGTACTCCTGATTAGTGCCACTCCTAATGATAAGAGTAACTTGTCACATATCTGTTGTGATAATCTTTGTTACCAATTAATCGTCAACTTTTATGATTATATTGTGAGTAATGAGTATGCATGTATTCACCATTGAATTTATGTGCAATGCAGCTCACTGGTACAGATAAACCAACGAACAACAAGATTATGAAATTGGTTCACCAATTTAACCTTATTCAGAAAAACTTTGCCCATTGCGAACCACGTCTCGAGAGCACAAACAATATGGAGTTCATTTATAAATTAGCAATTGATGCAATACGTTCCGAGTCCACCAAATGGGCAGACAGTACTTGTACCGTGACACTTGTTGAGCAATGCAAAATTTGCTTCGAATATTTGAACACCAGTCAAATGTTTTCCATTAACAAATGTCTGCATCGATTTTGTTTCTCTTGTATGAGAAAACATGTAGAAGCAAAATTACTTCAAGGAAAACTAGCTGAATGTCCACACGAAAATTGCAAATCTAAAATCGAAATCGAGAGCTGCAAAAAGTTTTTAAACCCAAAATTACACGATATGATTAGCGTGCGGGTAAAAGAAGCTTCTATTCCTCCTGAAGAGAGAATTTACTGTCCGTATTCTGATTGTTCAAATTTGATGTCGAAGACTGAGGTACAAGAATATAATGCCACGTCAGGATCTACTTCTGTTATAAAACCTGGAATGCGAAAATGTGTTAAATGCAATCGTGCTTTTTGCATTGATTGCAATGTACCTTGGCATGATAATATTACCTGCTCTGATTATATGAAGTCGTCTCGATATAAGTCTTCGAGTGCTGCAAAACTTAAGTCTCTCGCAACAAAAAAACATTGGCGTCAATGTATCAAGTGTAAGAATATCATTGAACTTGCAAAAGGGTGCTACCATATATATTGCAGGTATTGTTATCTCATCTCGTTTATTTGACTGGTTTATCGTATATATTCCGTCAGAATTTGGGTTGTAGTTTGTATTTAACGTGCCACAGGTTAAGCTTTAACGTGGAGTAGTTTTAGAGATTAAATGGGATGATTAGGTAAAAAGTAATTAAAAGTACTCAAATGCCTAAAACCTCCAAATTGTTCTAATGAAAATAAGTTCCATAGTTTTTGTAATAAAATTGACAAAATTGATGAAATTGTCCCCGTGTTAGGGTTTTTCTCTCTTTTCATCCCTCCAAACTAAAAGCTGCAAAAACAGTCCTTAAAGTGATCCTTTGCCCTAACATTTAAGGACTATTTTTTTCAGATTGTAATTAGGAGGGACGAAAATAGATGAAAAAGCCTAACACATGGATGATTTTAGCAATTTTGTCTTTTATTAAATAAGATGTAAGATACCAAAAAAAGTGTGTTTCATCTCGTATGCGCCAACATTATGATTAACTATTTTGACAAAAAACCGTTTTGACATATGTCCCAATTTGCCCACTTTACCACCTCTAGAAAATGTTCCGTCCATCTATAATATGGTAATCAGCTTAAAGTTGAACTTACGCTTTAAACGTAGAAACCATTGCGAAACTCTCGATAAAGAGAGCAAAAGAGTTAAATTCATTTTGTTATCATGATTTGATAGTTTCAGCCTAGTTCATATGCTTTGTCAACAGTACTTATAACTATTGTCAATTTGTCATATTGGTAAGTATCATCATTAGTTATGATGCTACATTTCTCTGAATGAACTGTAAAATGAAGACACTTGATTATTAGTATAATTCTAAAATGGTGTGGCGCGCCAATGTAATATTACCAATTCTGCATCTTGGTAACAAGAAAACTAAAACAAAGCCGTCACTTCTGTTACATTATTTACATAAGAGTTGATTTGTACAGGTTGAAACCACAAAAAGTAGTTGCATAAGTGGCATATATAAAGAATAAAATGCTGATTTGATTCTGATGAAGAACAACAATAACATTTGCTGCTTTTTAAGCCTCTAATTTGGAAATGTGATTACAGATGTGGATATGAGTTTTGCTACACCTGTGGAGCTCAGTGGATCAACAAGACACCTACGTACAAGTGTCCAATCTGGGATGAGCGTAACATTATAGACACGCGTAGGCAACGTATGAATTGATCATGCTCTAGTTTTACATAACTCAAGTTTTGCTTGGCGGTTAGGATCTTGTTAATACTGTCCACGTTGACAATGATGTTTTTTTCTTTTTTTTACTTCTATCGTTACTAACTAGATACCAGTTTACGTGCTCGTACCTAATATGTGCTGATCAATGGCAATTAAAAGAGTAACTCTACGTTTTGTATGTATAATTACAACTTTTCTCCATATGTATCCGTGTGGGTCGCACCTTCTCCATCCTAATCGCACCATATTGTTCATTATGTCCATCCTTTTATTGTCCCTGAATGCACCACACGCGATGACATAAGCAATGACGAGTAAGATAAGAACAACAATGTTAAAATATTCTTCATTCGATTGTTCTACATCATCTTCGTCCCGAAGCACATACGAACCCTTATCTTTCTTCTTCTTGTTCCTACCATTCTTTATACGAGGTTCATAGGACGATCGTTAACACGTTGGTCACCACGAGAAACAGAAGAGACACCAACCACATGATGCGCATCTTCAGGGTGTTGCAACACAAATTCTGTAGCACCTATAATAGGAATTTCAACAAAATTTTCAACCGGAACTTGTTTACCTTGAATTTAAAACGGCGAGCCGGCAAGTACATTTTCATCAATACTACCAAATTTCAAGCCCGAACCAAAGACAACATTGACCTCTTGATCGAACTCGATATCAGTCTCTTCGACATCGGCTTCTTGAACACCAAACAAAGCCGATTCATTCACTTCGTCTCCAACATCTTGAATATCAATCAAGCCCTCGACCACTAAAGCAACTTGCACTTCGTCAACATGTTGTGCATAGCCTGGATGACCCGCCATGACAATCCAATTGAAAATGGCTAAAAGGTCGGAAGGAGAAACATCTTTAAACCAATTGGCATCCACGATCTTAGGATTCACCTCATTAACCCATAAGCACGTGTTCGAAAAACGCCCATCTTCTAAATCCACTTCAACGTAATCGTGAACATGCTTGACACAACCGATCATAAATATAAAAATTGGTTTATTTAATTAATTAATGTGGGTCCATGCGTTGTAAGTGTATATGAGATGGTGTTGAAATGTGATTAGGGAGCGATGGGACTTCAGTTTGCTAGAGAAGCAATTAGTTCTCACACTGCATCTTAAATTTTACAACAATATCACGTCAGCAAAAATCCTCTCTACACAACACAACACCATAACATTCCACTCATGGGTAAAGAATGGCCTAATGACACTAGTCCTTGCAATTCTTTTCTAAGTCTTTGTTTATATAGTGAATCGAATTTTTATGGGTTAACAATAATTTTTGCCCAATAAAAATTATTGATTTATTAAATTTAATATTATAATGGTCTACTAAATACCACTCTTTTTAATAAGTTGGTTTAAAGCTAAAAATAGGCTACAAACTTACACAAATGTACCGATGTTGCCCACAAACTCATTTCCGTCCTATTGTCGCCTACAAACTTTCAAAAAGTGTACCGATGTAAACAAAAACTTTCAAAAAGTGTACCAATGTAAACAAAAATGACTTGCTACCGGCTAAACTGGTTAAAATCAACACGTGTCGTTCGTGGATTGGATCTTAATTCTTAAAAAAAAAAAAACCAAAAAAAAAATTTGTCAGGTCAAAATTAGTATGTAACAGGTCAAAACCATAAAATGTTGATATTAGCACATTTTTTGAAAGTTTGTAGGCTACAGTAGGACATAAATGAGTTTGTGGGCGACATCGGTACATTTGTATAAGTTTGTAGCCTATTTTTGGCTTTAACCCTAATAAGTTTGTCATAGATAACACATCAGTCTTAAATAGTCTTTGTAACGAAGTGTTAATGCGACACTAATATACTAGTTCATTATTTTTAGAAAGCACACGGCTCTAGTTATTGAGTAGACAGCAAACGTTGATTTATTGCCGACTTGACTGACTCTTAGAGCCTAAATTAATTTCGGGCAGGATTTAAAATCCATGAAAATTTGATTTTATCATTTTCATGGCGTCTCAATTTTATTTTTAATTTAAT
The DNA here is from genome assembly GCF_046630445.1 of Rutidosis leptorrhynchoides. NCBI lineage: Eukaryota > Viridiplantae > Streptophyta > Magnoliopsida > Asterales > Asteraceae > Rutidosis > Rutidosis leptorrhynchoides. The sequence goes on along the minus strand of NC_092333.1, from coordinate 124,254,163 downwards.
TTAATTTTTTTAATTTTTTTTTCTAATTTATTAGCCGAAGGTTCACTCGGAAGCAATCACTCTATCCGTCGAATAGGGAGAGATATGACTTTCTCTACTTTTGAGAGTGTTTTCACTTTGGGTGGAGAAATGACTTGTCTTTATTCTTGGATAAGAGAATGATTGTCTACATCTCACATTCCTCATACACTATTTATGTGGTATTGGATTTTGTTGTTATTGTATTATTTTTAGAAAGCACATTATGGTTAGAGAGTTATTTCAGTGAAGTCATTATCATAATCAGCATCAGCATTGAGATTATAAAATTGGATTAGTGTATCCTAAATCCTACAATATTTAGATAATATAGCCTCTTACATGTATTAAATAAAATAGGTATAACATATCATATGTGCATCAAACTCTCAAATTTCGAAATGGCTCATCACGTTAAAACGTTGGTATAATGCTATAAATAAAGATTCAGATTACTAATACTCGAATCGTTTAACATTCATTATATGTGCTTGTAATTTCTAAACGTTAAATGTCGAACAACAAAAAGATATATTTTCAATCATTCGGAGTTGTTAACTATTTAATGTCTCTATTTTTCTTTAATACTCTTCTTAAATTATATTAGTAATACTTATTAAACCATTATACCCTTTTACATGTTAATGTAACATGTTAATACTTAATACAATATTTTTACATCATTAAAAGTGTAAATATAAAATAAATATCAAATATATTATTATTATTATTATTATTATTATTATTATTTCAAAATCGATCCTTAAATCATGAAGATCTTGAATTATTTAGCGCTTATCATTATATTTAATCACATGCAATGTTAACCATTAAAGATATAATGTGATACTTAAAAGTGTAAAACTCAATAAACGGGCTGATCTCCTTCGCCTCTTCGTTTTTTTTCTTTCTGGTAGCGAGGTCTTCTTTTTTCGGCAGCTTGTGTTCGTTTCTAGTGACTTGTCCCACTCCTGCTCGCGTTCTCGTAACAGGGATTGCCGGAGCCCGGAGCCCGTTATAGTGTCCGAGATCTAGGTGATTTCGTTTCTCCAATGAGATTTGCATATTGTCAAAATTGGGCTTCTTCACCAGAATCCTCACTAGCCTCGTCCTTCTCTTGAGCAGGCGACGAGTAGTATGTTGGTACTCTAGTTTTTCTTTGTTGGTGGTTGCTGGTCTTTTGTATGCGTGTTCTTATCTTATAATGATCTGGTTTGGTTTTATTTGGTGGTGGTCAGATATTTATGGCCGGTTTCCTTTTTATCGGTGTTTAGCGGCAACCTTCCTGATGACCTCCTTGCATGGTTATCTTTGTGACGTTCTCTCGTTTTGGGGTTGTGGTCGGAGTTGTGTTTTAAAGGTGGTTGTCGGTTATTTGGTACATGGCCAACGGTTTGGTTTGGTTGTTTTGTTGCGGCGATGGACGGGTTTGGTCACCGTCACTGCTTGTTTGTTTGTGAGAATGGTTTAGTGTAACCGTACCTATTAGTTTTGTAAGACCCTAAACCCAAGTGTACAGGTGTACATAAACGTTGGATAAATCAAACTAAAGTAAACTGAAACTGACAGACTGTGGGTGAGCTTGTGCGCGCCGCGCACAGGCAGTGGTGCGCACCGCACACCAATCCTGCGACAGAAATCTGCTTTTTGCTATTATGAGTTAAATGAAGGGTATTTTGGTCTTTTCATTTGAGGCCGGATGTGTAGTCATATTATCAGTTTAGGATCCAATTTTGGATCATATTTCACATCCACAAACACTCCCATTTCATCTACAGAGAGATTTCTAGAGAGAGATTTGGAGATTTGGGGAAGAAAGAGCTTAAATCGATCAAAAGCTCGAGTGTTAAAGTTGTTCATCTCGCTCCTAGCTACGTTGTGGTAGTATTGGTAAGTTTTAACTCCGAGTTTTTATAGTTTGATTAGTGTTCATAATTGGGGTTTTAATTTGGGTGTTCTTGAGTAAACCCACTAGTTGATAAATGGGTGATTAAGCTAGTAAATGGTGTTGATAACCATTGTTGATGGGTTTTGGGTTGGATGATGAAATTGATTAGTTGATAATCATGTTCGGGTGTTAATATCACTAGTTAACTTAGGTTATAAGTGATTAAGGGTGTAAGCTTGCAAAATGGGTGTTTTGACTTGAGATTAGGTCAAAATGAGTTTTGTGTAAATTGATGCAAGTAATATATTTTGATGATGAAACCTTGAGTAAAATGAGCGTTTGGAACATAATCACTAGTCGATTGTGATTATGGGTGTTTTGGGTGAGTTTTGACTTAGTCAATTGGAAGTAAGTGCAAATGGGTTAATATTGCACTTATTGGTGTTTTGAGTATAAGCTAGAGTGTTTAGCTTATTTGTTGTGAATTACTTAGTTGATTTACTTTTGGACGATTAGGAGCTCAAGAGGGATTGGCTCTTCAAGTAACCGAGGTGAGTGGAATATTTATACGCGTATGTATATAATTTAGTTGCTTGTGTGCGACGTGGCAAGTGTTATCCGGTAAGATACGCTTTTCGTAGGCCACATTAGGGTGGGGAAAAATATAGTGAGTGATATCCGTATGGATGGTTCTTCGTTGGCTATATTTGGTTTGCGTTATGTGGCGAGTGATATCCGGAAGGAATGACTCTTTGTCGACCACGATTGAAGGTGAGGCATGTGGGGAGTAGTTAATGTTTGACCTATCACTCTTCGTTGATCACATGTGCGAGTTTGGTTATGTGACGAGTGGTTAATGTTTGACCTATCACTCTTCGTCGGTCACATGTGTGTGTTTGGTTATGTGGCGAGTGATTAATGTTTGACCTATCGCTCTTCGTCGGCCACATGTGTGTGTTAGGGAAAGTGGTGAGTGTTATCCATTTGGGGATTCGCTCTTCGTTGGCCACTTATCGTAGGATGGTAAGCGGTTTCGATTTTTGTCGGCCATCCTTGTGATTGAGGTAAGTGTTAACGTTTCAGTTGCACTTTTCGTCAGCCTCATGGTGCGTAGTGCTGAGCGGTTAATGATTTTGACCTACCGCTCTTCGTCGGTCACGTACGCGTTGCGATGGGTGGTGAGTGGTTAACGTATTTGACCTACCGCTCTTCGTCGGCCACCATCGAGTCGAATGTCGACATTGTGTATTTCGGGTTGTGTGAGTCTTAATATCGTTGTACGTATGATTATTCGATTATTGCGGTTTGCTAATGATATTGCGTTGTTTGTGTAGGTGTATGCAATTGATTGAATTATGTATGTATGTGTATAAGTATTGCATTCACTAAGCATTAGCTTACCCTCTCGTTGTTTACATTTTTAGGTTCGGAGGCGGACGTGGCAAGGGTACGCTCGGGATTAGATGATTTTCCCTTTTGATGATGCTTGCTGGGATTACTTTTGGTTTCGACTTAGGATTGGGTAGTTTATCCTCAAACATCATGCTCGTAGTTGTGTTTGGAACTTAAACTCATGTAGTCGAAAACTTGTATTTTGTATGAAAGTCTTAAAACGGCCGATGTGGGCTCGGTGTCGTAAAACTTGTTTTATTATTGAAACGTGTTAGTTTACATATTATAATGTGTTGTGAAAGTCATTTCGTCTAAAAGTGTCGGGAAGTGGGAGATCTTTAAACGAAAATTGGAAAATCTGGACAGCGGGCTGCCAGGCCTTGTGCGCGCAGCGCACATCAAGGGCTGCGCGCCGCGCACCCTTCTGTTATAAAAAAAAATTATTTTGCGTAATCGGTTGGATAACGGGTTGGATCATTACAAGTGGTATCAGAGCATGGTCTAAGGGATTTAGGTGACTTGAGATAAGCGCCTAGACTTAGACTTTTTGTGTGTGCTTATTTGCTGCGGGACTTGTAGGATTACGGGTTGGTTCGGGTTTTAGTTAGTGCCTTAGAGAATAGGTGAACTAGCTATGTATTAATTATGTTGTTACTAATCATGTTGTTTTGTGTTGAACATCTAGCGAGATGGTTGTTGTATTCATGAGCTCGGCATGGCGTGTGAGCGTAATAATGCTTCACGACCATTATTACGGTTGCAAGCCAAGTCAAGTAAGTGATGTACAACAAGTATTGAACTAGATGGGATGTACGAACGGTGGCATATTTATATGATTGTGAATATAGATCTTGGCGGTGTATGTAATTCACTTGTGTTGCGTTCCTAACCGAGTTCATTTCTTAGAATGAAGACGAGGAACGGACATGATAATGATGATCAAGGTGAAGACTCCGAGTTCACAACCAAGGTTGAGGCCATTATACAAAGGCATCGTGCGGCCTTTCAAGAGGACGTTAGGAAGATGTTCCTAGATTCAATTAACGAGCAAGTAGTTGATCTAGTTAAGGAACAAGTTAAGATTGTCCGTCACGAAGATAATATGGAAAGACGAGACTTCTACTACAAAAACTTCAAGGATGCTCAACCTCCCACTTTTGATGGCGAACGAGACCCACTCAAGAGTGCTCGATGGATCTCCGATATGGAGGGGGCCTTTCGTATTAGTGAGTGCCCTCTCGATAAGAAGACGAGGTATGGTAGTAGTATGTTAAGGGGTGACGCCAAGTTGTGGTGGGATGCGAAAATCCAACTCTATGGTGAGGAACAATGTATGGAGTTCACATGGGACGAGTTCAAAGCGGAATTTTTCAAGGAATACCGAACTTCGGCCGATCTTTCTAAGCTTAAGGACGAGTTGCGTGCTTTGAGGCAAGGGTCAATGGATTTAAACACTCTCAAATTCGTTTTCTTATCGAAGACCCAATTTTGCCGGAGTATGTCGGGAATGATCACATGTTGAAGGAAGACTTTTACCGAACCTTGGACGATCATTACCAAGAAAAGATTAGTAGGAACTCGGTGAAAACTTTTGACGAGTTGTTTGACATGGCGAAGGGTTTTGAGACGCTTGTCCTGAAGAAGAGTGGTTCCGATGTTAGTAAGCGGAAGTCCGAAACTACGATGCAATCGAACAAAAAGAGTAAAAGTATTTCCGAGGGTGTCGGAAGCATGAAGAAGAGTGGTAGTGGTTTTATACCCACTTGTTATAATTGCGGACAACGGGGTCATTTGTCGCGCGAATGTACGAATGCGAAGTCTAACAAGGTTACGTGTTTTAATTGCCGAAAGGAGGGACACCGAAAGTCGGCGTGTCCGGAATTAGTTGGTGATGCATGAGAACCTGACGACGATGTTCAGGTACTTTTCGATTATCTTATTGAAACATACTCATGATTTTGTTTGATGCATTTTGTGTTATTGCGTAAGGTGATGAGGGGTAGCGTTCCTTATGGAATTACCCTATGATGATGGTCGGATTGACGGGCGAAGGGCATAAGACTTGGTGCTTCCAAGAATTCCTTAGTGTTGGGCGAAAGATTTTACCAAGCCATGAGAATGGGCTTTGGTGTTGTTTTGGTAGCGCGTATTCGCTTTTGTGTCGTAATTGATGAAACATACGTTTCGTCGAGGACGGATGACTTAAGGTCACTTTAGTGTTGTGATGGGTGACATCGGATGAATGGAACCCACAAAGTCGAGTCTTTCGGTCTCGATGAATGTTGGTAGTGGAGTCTATGCGACGCGTGGTCAGGTGCCTCTTTCATACCTGCAAGCGTAATGTTCGACTCCGACAATGTTGTGGTTACATTGTACTTAGGGTACCGGAGAGAAACTCTTAGGTACATGAGTGACTAGGTGGAACTTTAACAAACTATGACAATCGGAGGATTGCAAGAATAAAGTTTGTGTAATTTGTGATGAACTCTTCGTTCGAAGTGATTAAGGATAGGTTAAGATCCTTTGTATGCTCAAGGTTGGAGCTAGATGTGGTGATGGGTCGTGTGAACCCAATTATTGGAAAAGTCTACCTTTCGGTAGCATTGTATGATTGTACAAGGTGCGTGTTGTGTTGGTTCTATGTCGTTGCTTAAATAACGCCAACGGGTGACGGTGAGCGTCAATTTCTAGTGTGCGAAATGAATTCTTGGGAATTCTAGTGCTACGACCGATGGAGAGGTTAGTCACGTATATCGGGGAGTGGTAATTATCACGGGATGTTGTTACCACGACGATGTGGATATGGAACGTAGTTCCAAGTGGGGGAGTTACACTCCCACACAAGGAGGTTTTAGTGTGAAATTTCGGATAATGCTCATGTTAGATCCGGAGTTAGTGTCGGGACCTAGATTGGTCGATTCGTGGTAGAGTACAATTTTGGTTAAATTGTATTTATTGTTTTGAATGTAAATTACTACTCGAGGTAGTAAAGTGGATAAGCTCATTAAGAGGTAAATGGACGGGCTCGTTGAGCAAGGTAAGGTCCCGTAGTTGAAGGATGATGTGTCAATTTCTCTTTTAGAGAATTGCATTCTTGAACCTATGCGTGATATAGGTTATGTTTTGCATGATCGGGATATCGATGCTTGTGCATACGTATGATTTCATGTGCGGGAGATTTCAAGTCGAGTGGAATGATTCTATGTATGCGCATATACTTAGTTTGTTTGTATGTATTGTGGCAAGTGCTATCCAATTGCGAGGATTCACTTTTCGTTGGCCACGGTTGGAGTGTGATAAGTAGTAAGTGTTATCCGTTAGGATTCGCTTTTCGTTGGCTACTTATTGGTGTGTGGCATGCGTTTTCCGTTAGGAATCGCTTTTGTTTGGCCATGTGTGGGGAGAGGTAAGTGTGATCCGTAAGGATGCGCTTTTTGTTGGCCTCTTGTTGCGTAGTGGTAAGTGGTTAACGTTTGATCTACCGCTTTTCGTCAGCCACGTACGCGTGAGGATGTGGGGCAAGTGGTATCCAATCGTGAGAATTCACTTTTCGTCGGCTCCATTGTATTGTTTGTTGGACATATTATTGGTGTGTTGTTACTTTAGCGATGTACATGATAAGGGTACGCTAAAGGGATTGCTAACTCGGTACGAGATTTAGAAGGTTAGCATGTGTTTGTCATGCAGTCGAGGCGTGAGTTCGTTCCGGTTTGAGAATGAAACGAGACTTAGTGCTCAGTTTGGTAGATTTGGTATATCACGGATGATGATTTAAATCGAAAGGGTAACTTTTGAGTAAAGTCGCCTAAAAGAATTGTGTGAAATCTTCGGATTTGTGGGAATTGTTGTGGACATCGAATTTGGACGGATGTCGGAGGACCATAGAGTGTGGGTCCTGTTAGTTAGAGTGGCGAGGATCACGGGGACGTGATCCAATTTAAGTGGGGGAGAGTTGTAAGACCCTAAACCCAAGTGTACAGGTGTACATAAACGTTGCATAAATCAAACTAAAGTAAACTGAAACTGACAGACTGTGGGTGAGCTTGTGCGCGCCGCGCATAGGCAATGATGCGCGCCGCACACCTATCCTGCGACAGAAATCTGCTTTTTGCTATTTTGAGTTAAATGAAGGGCATTTTGGTCTTTTCACTTGAGGCCGGATGCGTAACCATATTATCAGTTTGGGATCCAATTTTGGATCATATTTCACATCCACAAACACTCCCATTTCATCTAGAGAGAGAGATTTCTAGAGAGATTTGGAGATTTGGGGAAGAAGGAGCTTGAATCGATCAAAAGCTCGAGTGTTAAAGTTGTTCATCTCGCTCCTAGCTACGTTATGGTAGTATTGGTAAGTTCTAACTCCGAGTTTTAATAGTTTGATTACTGTTCATAATTGGGGTTTTGATTTGGGTGTTCTTGAGTAAACCCACTAGTTGATAAATGGGTGATTAAGCTAGTAAATGGTGTTGATAACCATTGTTTGTGGGTTTTGGGTTGGATGATGAAATTGATTAGTTGATAATCATGTTCGGGTGTTAATATCACTAGTTAACTTAGGTTATAAGCGATTAATTGTGTAAGCTTGCAAAATAGGTGTTTTGACTTGAGATTAGGTCAAAATGGGTTTTGTGTAAATTGATGCAAGTAATATGTTTTGATGATGAAACCTTGAGTAAAATGAGCGTTTGGAACATAATCACTAGTCGATTGTGATTATGGGTGTTTTGGGTGAGTTTTGACTTAGTCAATTGGAAGTAAGTGCAAATGGGTTAATATTGCACTTATTGGTGTTTTGGGTATAAGCTAGAGTGTTTAGCTTATTTGTTGTGAATTACTTAGGTGATTTACTTTTGGACGATTAGGAGCTCAAGCGGGATTGGCTCTTCAAGTAACCAAGGTGAGTGGAATATTTATACGCGTATGTATATAATTTGGTTGCTTGCGTGCGACGTAACAAGTGTTATCCGGTAGGATACGCTTTTCGTGGGCTACATTTGGGTGGGGAAAAATATAGTGAGTGATATCCGTATGGATGGCTCTTCGTTGGCTATATTTGGTTTGCGTTATGTGGCGAGTGATATCCGGAAGGAATGACTCTTTGTCGACCACGATTGAAGGTGAGGCATGTGGCGAGTGGTTAATATTTGACCTATCACTCTTCGTCGGTCACATGTGTGATGCCCCGTACAAAACCATCGTATACGAATCATCAACAACAGGATCATTACAAGGTTAAGTACTATATGCGTTTTCAAAAAGAGTTTGCATTCATTAATAAAGTGATGTCTAAACCAACATCGGATGTTTTACAATCCAAAAGCATGCTTCACTAAGTAGAAGCAAATAATAAGTGTATGTGACCACAATGGTCGTTACAAGTCATAATTCAAAAGTACTAAAGTTTGAATGCAAGGTAAAGTAGTTCATGCGATGACAACTCTAAGCAGCGGGTGTCTACAGCACGACTAGTACACAGCGGAAGCTAACCTCAAGCACCTGAGAAAAACATGCTTAAAAACGTCAACACAAAGGTTGGTGAGCTATAGTTTAAGTATAACAGTATGTAAGGTAGGCCACGAGATTTCAGTGCTACAAAGAGCGTTTCAAAACAGTATGATAAAGTATATGTTAACCGTGGGCACTTGGTAACTAACTTAACGTTTATACCCCCTGAAAGTACACTTGGTAAATGAGTATGTCTACGAAGTATTAAACACTCGTTAAATACTAGCGCTACTAGCCCGAGTGGGGATGTCAAACCCTATGGATCCATATCTAAGATTCGCGTTCACGGTTCAAAAACCAATGATTAAACGTTACCGAGCTAAAGGGAATGTTTATGCCATTGTATAACCCACACATATATAAAGTTTAAGTACTCGTGCCTAGTATGTAAAACATAAAATCCGTATGTATTCTCAGTTCCCAAAATAAGTTAAAGTAAAAAAGGGAATGCTATAACTCACAATGATAAAGTAGCGGTAAAAGTCGAGTCGGGAAAAGTGTGCAAGTAATCGGTCCGAAAAGTCCAACGAGTCCTCAACCTAAGTTAAATAGTACTAAGTCAGTAAATCGGTCGAATAGGTTTAAAAGTATGTAAATAAGGTCTTAAAGGTCATCATCACTCATCATCAAACAAAAGGCGTAAAGTAAGTTTCGTTTATGAAAGTAGTTTAAAACAAAGGCTGACTTTGATCAGTCACCACGGCCTCTACCCTTATTGAATTAAGGTGAAACCAGTGGCCATGGCTCCGTATATGAGTCCTTTAAGTGTGGCAAAATTTACAGATGCAAACTCGTCTTCGTTTGACCGTGGCGACGGTCTAAGTACGAGTATGTCAGAAATTTCTGCACAACGTTAAAAGGACATAGTGACGATCGGAGGGCCATAAATCCTAAACCGTAACTCGGATTAAGACGAGTCTTATATGAAAAATTATCTACTCAAAAAGATCTATTTGAAAATCAAGGTCTCAGTAGCCCAGGTCTAATGATATGTTACATAAACAGTAGGACAGAGGGCTGTAAACAGAAAATAGGAAGTTAAAAGTGAGTTCCGGTGGTCTTGGTGCTTGATGTTCATCATGGTTCTCATCCTTGATGCATATAGCTTCAAGTGTGAAACTCATTGATGCGTTTACATCACCTTCACCAAGGTTTAACCATCATAACCCAAGTGCAAGTCAAAGACATGAAGCACAACTCACTTAAGTGTTGCAAGTGTTTTGATGAACCAAAGTTACATCAAAGTCTTAGATCTAACACATACATGAACTTTAAAGGTAATATTGAACTATAAACTTGAAAGTAAGCTAACTAATCAAGATCTTAAGGTGTAGAACATGGTTCTTAGTTAGATCTTGAAGATCCAAAACTCAAAAGTCTAGATCAAGCATAAGTATACAAAGTTATATTTAAAGAAAACTTATTTGTGTGTTCTTGAACTTTCAAAGTTAACTTTTAGTTCAAGATTAATGAGATCAAGACTAACTTGTAGTACTTGAACATTTAAACTAATTACATGAAATTAAAGTGCAAGAATGAAGAAGTAAACTAAGTAAACATGTAATTTGTTCATGGTTGTTCATACTTTAAAGATTCAAACCAAAGTTTGATCTTTAAGAAAGTAAACTTTAAAGTTTACTTCATGAATCACAAGTATGATTTTAATCAACACATGGACTTGCAATCTATTAAGAAAGTATATGTAGAACATAACTAGTAAGTTATGTTCTTGAGTGTTCTTGTAATTACAAGATAAAAGAAGAAAGAAACTAGCAAGTTTGATTCTTGAAACCAAGTAAGTAAGTAACTAACAACTACTAGAAATCAACACAAGTAAACAAAGATTAAAACAAACAAAGTATGATGATGATTATGGGTGTTCTTGCTATGGTTTTAGAAAGAAAAGAAGGAAGAAATGATTCAAGTTTACTTACAAGAACTAGAGAGAAAAGTGAGAGAGAAAGAGTTGCAAGTATGAGAGTGTTTTGGAAAATGAGTGAACTAGTAATGAAAAAAAAATTTTGAATCTCTTCCATGGCCAAAGGCCTACGGTTTCTGCAGCAAAAAAGAAGGGGAGGCCAATGCACACTAGTCTCTTGCATGTTGTTGTCCTTAAAGGTGGTTAATGGAGGTATGTGCATGGGGATTAAGAGTTAACAAGATTCCAAGTATTCTAACTAACTAGTTCACATTTAATTTGGTACTTAGATATAAAAGAGTGGGCTAACTAAGTCCATTTAAAAGGTAGGGTGGGCTTGGAAGTCCAATATCATGAGTCCATTTACTTTAAACAAGCCCAAGTTCCATTAATTAACAATTAAATCCAATTAAAGCCCAAGTAACTAACTAATCACCATAGTTAATTAAAATGATTAATAAAATTAATCATGAATGTAAATAATACTTGAAAATATTATTCGTGTAAGTTCCGGGTGTCACAAAGACGTTTCGGGCAATTAAAGGCAAGTTCGGGCAATCATGGCAACATGTAAATGTAATAACATACATTTGATTTATCACACGTATTAATAATAACAATTATTAATAAATAAACGTTGGAAAATCCAGGGTCGTTACATTACCCACATGTTAAAGAAAATTTCGTCCCGAAATTTAAGCCGAGGTAGATGGAGGAGTCGGGAAAAGGTGAGGATACTTCTGCATCATTTGATCCTCTCGCTCCCAAGTAAACTCAGGTCCTCGTTTGGCATTCCATCGTACTCGTACAATTGGAATCTTGTTGCGTTTTAAAGTTTTGATCTCACGATCCATAATCTCGACAGGTTCTTCCACGAAGTGAAGTTTGTCATCAATCGTAAGTTCCTCAAGTGGTATGATAAGTTCAGGTGCAGCAAGACACTTCTTCAAGTTTGACACGTGAAAGGTAGGATGAACTGAGCTCAATTGTGCTGGTAGATCCAAACGGTAAGCAACGGGTCCAACACGTTCCAAAATTTCGAAAGGACCAATGTATCGTGGGTTTAACTTTCCACGTTTTCCAAAACGAATCACACCTTTCCAAGGTGCAACCTTTAACATTACGTGATCACCAACATTGAATTCAAAGTCTTTACGTTTAAGATCAGCATAACTCTTTTGGCGATCACGGGCAGTCTTAAGTCTAGCTTGAATCTGAGCAATCTTCTCCGTCGTTTCATGGACTACCTCGGGTCCGGTGATTTGCTTTTCACCTACTTCGGCCCAACAAATAGGAGATCGGCACTTGCGGCCATACAATGCTTCGAAAGGCACCGCATTAATGCTTGAGTGATAACTGTTGTTGTACGAGAATTCGGCTAATGGCAAATGCCTTTCCCAGGCCTTTCCAAAATCAATGACACATGCGCGCAACATGTCTTCCAAGGTTTGAATCGTTCATTCACTTTGCCCGTCAGTCTAAGGGTGATAAGCAGTACTCATGTCAAGACGAGTTCCCATGGCTTCTTGTAAAGAACGCCAAAATCTAGAAGCAAAACAGGGGTCGCGATCGGAGATGATCGATAAAGGTACACCGTGTCGTGTTACAACCTCTTTAATGTATAATTGAGCAAGTCTTTCCATTGTATCAGGTTCCTTCATCGCTAGGAAGTATGCAGATTTTGTAAGGCGGTCAACAATAACCCAAATAGTGTCGTATCCGTCCACCGTCTTTGGTAGCTTGGTAATGAAATCCATTGTGATCCTTTCCCACTTCCATTGTGGGATTTCTAGCTGTTGAAGTAAACCAGAAGGTCTCTGATGCTCGGCTTTAACCTTCGAGCAAGTCAAACACTTACCAACATAAGTCGCAACGTCCTTCTTAAGATTTGGCCACCAATACTGTTCTTTAAGGTCGTGGTACATTTTGCCCGCTCCAGGATGAATCGAATATCTCGATTTGTGTGCTTCATCAAGTATAAGGTTCCGTAGATCTCCATAAAGAGGTACCCAAATTCTTCCGGCATAACATCGGAGTCCAGACTCCCTAACCTCGAATCAAGAGATAAGTATGTTCAAATGTTCGTGTGATATGTTCTCCTCCTTGAGAGCCTCATCTTGGGCTACTCTGATCTGGTTGTTGAGGTTCGAATGGATGGTGATGTTCAGAGCCCTAACACAAAGAGGTGTCGTCCTCTCCTTTCGGCTTAAAGCATCAGCTACAACATTGGCCTTGCCAGGGTGATAACGGAGTTCACAATTGTAGTCGTTGAGCGTCTCGATCCATCGACGCTGTCTCATATTCAGTTGCTTCTGATCAAAGATGTGCTGGAGACTCTTGTGATCGGTGAAGATAGTGCTCTTAGTTCCATACAAATAGTGTCTCCATAATTTGAGCGCAAAGACAACGGCTCCAAGTTCAAGATTGTGAGTAGTGTAGTTCCGCTCGTGAATCTTCAATTGGCGGGAGGCATAGGCAATAACTTTTGATCGTTGCATCAGTACACAACCAAAACCACTCTTCGATGCATCACAATAAACAAGAAAGTCGTCACTGCCCTCAGGAAGTGATAGGATAGGTGCGGTGGTTAACTTCTTCTTCAAAGTTTGGAATGCTGATTCGTGTGCGGGTTCCCAAATGAACTTCTTGCCCTTGTGAGTCAGCGCGGTCAAAGGACGCGCAATCAGAGAGAAACCTTCGATAAACCTTCGGTAATAACCGGCGAGACCTAGGAATTGGCGAATGTGAGTTGGAGTAGTGGGGGTCTCCCACTTGCTGATGGCTTCAATCTTGGCGGGATCAACTTTGATACCCTGGTCACTCACAACATGACCCAGAAATTGAACTTCCTTCAACCAAAATTCACACTTGGAGAATTTGGCGTAAAGTTGCTCTTGTCTCAAGAGTTCAAGCACAAGTCGGAGGTGTTGCTCATGTTCTTCTTCGCTCTTAGAGTAGATGAGGATATCATCTATGAAGACGATAACAAACTTATCCAAGTACGGCTTGCAGACACGATTCATGAGGTCCATGAACACGGCAGGTGCATTTGTCAACCCGAATGGCATCACAAGAAACTCATAATGACCATAACAGGTCCTGAATGCAGTTTTCATCACGTCACTTTCTTTCACCCTCAGCTGGTGATAGCCGGATCGCAAATCGATCTTTGAGTAAACACTTGATCCTTGTAGTTGATCAAAAAGATCATCAATTCGTGGAAGAGGATACCGATTCTTGATAGTCAATTTGTTGAGTTCATGGTAGTCGATACACATACGGAAGGATCCATCCTTCTTCTTCACAAACAGAACAGGTGCGTCCCAAGGCGAGAAACTTGGTTGGATAAATCCTCGATCAAGTAGTTCTTGTAGTTGGCTCTGTAATTCTTGCATCTCGGAAGGTGCGAGTCTATAAGGTGCGCGAGCTACAGGTGCAGCTCCTGGCACTAAATCAATCTGAAACTCTACTGCTCTCTGCGGCGGCAATCCAGGTAATTCCTCGGGGAAGACATTGGAAAATTCGTTCACAATTCGAACGTCGTTCACGCTCTTCACCTCAGTTTCTACTGTTTTCACATGTGCTAGGACAGCATATCGTCCCTTCTTCATAATCTTTTGCGCTTTCACGCAACTAATGAGGTTCAACTTCAAGGTACATCTCTCTCCATAGATAACCAGTGGTTCGCCATCTCCTTGTGGTATGCGGAGTGCTTTATCTCCGCAGATAATATCGGCCCTTATCTTGCTCAACCAATCCATACCGACGATCACGTCAAAACTTCCCAGTTTAATAGGTATCAAGTCAATTTCGAAATCTGCACCAGCTATGTTGATAATAGCTCCTCGACTAATGTGGTCAACTTTTTCAAGTTTACCGTTGGCGACCTCGACAAGCATACTTTCTTTTAACGGGACTAATGACCAATTAATCTTATCTCAAAAATGTCTACATACATAACTTCTATCCGCACCAGTATCAAACAAGACAGAAGCTAAAAGATTGTTAATTGTGAATATACCTGTCACCAAGTCGGGGTTTTCTCGGGCGTCCCTTGCATTAACGTTGAAAGCTCTAGCGCACGGTGGTCCGCCATCTTTTCGCTTATTTGGGCACGCATTTCTGAAATGGCCTGTCTGCCCGCATTCGTAACACTTCCTTGGCCCTGTGGGGTTCGGCTTCCCATTCAAAGTGGTGACCTTGCAGTCTTTCCCGATATGCCCAGCCCGTTGACACTTCTCACAGACAACATTGCAATATCCAGTATGGTGCTTGTAGCACCGCTTGCATTGTGGTAAGGTTCCTTTGTAGTTCGGGTTGGAGTTGGTGTTGTTGTTGGGGTTGGGGTTTCCACCGTTGTTGTGCCTCTTGGTGGGGGTCTGGTCATAGGTTCTCCCCCTGTTGTTGTGGTGGTGGTTGTTGTTGTTGTTGTTGTTGTTGTTGTTATTATCCCACTTTCGCTTTTCGCTACTACCAGCTTCAAACTTAGCCTTCTCCGGCTCATCAATAATGATTTGGTTCATGAGAGTATGCACCATGCGCATTGCTTCGGGAACATTCGGTGGTTTGGACGATGTGACGTTTCCTTTGATGGACTTAGGGAGTCCCCAGAAGTATCTCTCCATTCGCTTGAATTCTGGGGTGACCATTGTCGGACACATCAGGGCTAGTTCCAAAAATCTCCTGTTGTAACCATCGAGGTCGTTCTCAACGGCCTTTAACTGCATGAATTCCATCTCCATCTTTTGTATTTTGGTTCTCAGACAATACTCATCAATCATTGCCGCGTTGAATTCCTCCCATGGCATAGCATACGCCTCATCGATACCTTTCGCTTGAGCTAACGTGTTCCACCACGTTAGTGCACCGTCAGATAGCGTGCAAGATGCAAACTTGGTTTTGTTATCCTCCGAACAGTTGCTAACTCGGAATACTGATTCAAGTTTCTCGAACCATCTGGTGAGACCAACCGGTCCCTCGGTTCCACTGAAGTTATGTGGTTTGCAGCTCTAGAATTCCTTGTAAGTACACCCATTTCGAATGGGTGGGATAACCGGTGGTGGTGGAGGTGGAGCTTGGAGGTTTCTTTATGCTAGGGCTGCGGCTACACGTTCTTGGATCATCTCTTCAATTTGAGCAGCAGTAGGTGTGGATCGACCGTTAGCCATGATGTTCTAAACAAAATTTTTGACTCAAGTCAAAATCCAGTATGCAAGTAGTAATAGTACAGTATATAGTAACCAACATGGAATCAAAACATCACATGTTATTAAATAACGCATCTAGGTACAAATACCACAGAATCATCGTACAGTAATGTAAATAGAACATCGTGCAAGAATTAAATAACGCAAAGTTCCATTCATTAATAAGAATAAGTTTCATACATCTGGATAAGTTCGTACAATACATAAGTGAAATATGAAACTACAACTAGATTACATAACTAAATCTAAATACAAAAGTCCTACGGTGAAGGTGGGTGAAGGATGTCCATAACCTGAGACATTTGCTCCTCAAGCGTAGTAACCCGAGCTCGGAGAATCTCCACCTCCCTTGTCAATTCCTCGACAGTGGGAGCTGGTGGGGCGGGCGGTGCTGGTGGTGCAGGTGGGGCTGGTGGAGTGGATGGTGCTGGTGGAGCGGGTGGTGCAGACCGTACGAAGCGGGGTGCAGATATCCCGGCTCCAAAAATAGTCAGCACGTAACGAGGTGCCTTACGTATGAGTAGGTCGGCAGGGTACGGCATAAGCCGCTTACGGGCAGTAACCCTCTGACGCTGACCAAAAGCGTCAGTGAAAGCACGACCTCCATTCACCCCTGGAATGACGGTGCCATCAGGACGGTACCGCTTCTTCGGCGGGGTGGAGGGTGCCTGTATAGGTACGTCATCAAGGTTCTCTTCGTCGGAGTCACTGGAGTCATCTGTAGAGGAGTCATCGGACGAAGGATCATCAGAATCATGTGGTGGTGACACGGGTGGCTGAACTGGTCATCCATGAGCGGCCATCATCTGTCTGTATCTGAATGGCGGAATCGGCATTAAACGTCCATCTGGAGCGCGTCGGCACGGCATGCGCATACGATTACGGAATGGCCCTTCCCCGAACTCCGCGGGAATCACAACACCACCGATGCGGGGCAGTGACTCCGAGGGTCCGGGAGCAGATAGAGCTGGAATCTCCGTAGGGTCCACGTGTCCGTCAATAGTAGCCACTGGTGCAGGCGGCTGGCTGCTAGTCCCGGAAGATGAAGCGTCGGGGTCACTCGTGCGTATCGGGATCGGTGTGTCGGCAACGGCAGCAGGTGGGGTGGCTGACGAGTCTAAACTGTCCAAAACGATAGCAGGTGGTACATCCGACATCTGAACAAGGAAAAATAAATTTTCCATGTCATTAAGTCATAAAGCAAGCACGTATTAGGCCAACAGTTTAAATCAGGTATAACAGTAAATGGCATGGCAATAACAGCAAATCGTACGAAAGTAGCATGCAATCGAAAGCAAGTAATAGCATGCAGTAGTGAAATCATGTAATAGCATACGGCATATAGCAGTAAAAGTAAATAGCAGCATGTAGTAAGTTCAGCGGAAACAAGTAAACTAGCAAGTTGTAGATTAGTCCTATTAGTGAATCCTACTCGGGTCGGTCTTAGACTCACTAATGCAACCTAATTCCCTACAACCAATGATCTGATACCAAATGTAATGCCCCGTACAAAACCATCGTGTACGAATCATCAACAACAGGATCATTACAAGGTTAAGTACTATATGCGTTTTCAAAAAGAGTTTGCATTCATTAATAAAGTGATGTCTAAACCAACATCGAATGTTTTACAATCCAAAAGCATGCTTCACTAAGTAGAAGCAAATAATAAGTGTATGTGACCACAATGGTCGTTACAAGTAATAATTCAAAAGTACTAAAGTTTGAATGCAAGGTAAAGTAGTTCATGCGATGACAACTCTAAGCAGCGGGTGTCTACAGCACGACTAGTACACAGCGGAAGCTAACCTCAAGCACCTGAGAAAAACATGCTTAAAAACGTCAACACAAAGGTTGGTGAGCTATAGTTTAAGTATAACAGTATGTAAGGTAGGCCACGAGATTTCAGTGCTACAAAGAGCGTTTCAAAACAGTATGATAAAGTATATGTTAACCGTGGGCACTTGGTAACTAACTTAACGTTTATACCCCCTGAAAGTACACTTGGCAAGTGAGTATGTCTACGAAGTATTAAACACTCGTTAAATGCTAGCGCTACTAGCCCGAGTGGGGATGTCAAACCCTATGGATCCATATCTAAGATTCGCGTTCACGGTTCAAAAACCAATGATTAAACGTTACCGAGCTAAAGGGAATGTTTATGCCGTTGTATAACCCACACATATATAAAGTTTAAGTACTCATGCCTAGTATGTAAAACATAAAATCCGCATGTATTCTCAGTTCCCAAAATAAGTTAAAGTAAAAAGGGAATGCTATAACTCACAATGATAAAGTAGCGGTAAAAGTCGAGTCGGGAAAAGTGTGCAAGTAATCGGTCCAAAAAGTCCAACGAGTCCTCAACCTAAGTCAAATAGTACTAAGTCAGTAAATCGGCCGAATATGTTTAAAAGTATGTAAATAAGGTCTTAAAGGTCATCATCACTCATCATCAAATAAAAGGCGTAAAGTAAGTTTCGTTTATGAAAGTAGTTTAAAACAAAGGCTGACTTTGATCAGTCACCACGGCCTCTACCCTTACTGAATTAAGGTGAGACCAGTGGCCATGGCTCCATATATGAGTCCTTTAAGTGTGGTAAAATTCACAGAATCAAACTCGTCTTCATTTTACCGTGGTGACGGTCTAAGTGCGAGTAGGTCAGAAATTTCTGCACAACGTTAAAAGCACATAGTGACGATCGGAGGGCCATAAATCCTAAACCGTAACTCGGATTAAGACAAGTCTTATATGAAAAATTATCTACTCGAAAAGATCTATTTGAAAATCAAGGTCTCAGTAGCCCAGGTTGTAGTGACCCGAACTTTTCCATGTTTATATATATTAATTGAGATTGATGTTTACATGATTAAATGTTTCCAACATGTTAAGCAATCAAACTTGTTAAGACTTGATTAATTGAAATAGGTTTCATATAGACAATTGACCACCCAAGTTGACCGGTGATTCACGAACGTTAAAACTTGTAAAAAAACTATATGATGACATATATATGGTTATATATATAGTTAACATGATATTATGATAAGTAAACATATCATTAATTATATTAACAATGAACTACATATGTAAAAACAAGACTACTAACTTAATGATTTTGAAACGAGACATATATGTAATGTTTATCGTTGTAACGACATTTAATGTATATATATCATATTAAGAGATATTCGTACATCATAATATCATGATAATATAATAATTTAAAATCTCTTTTGTTATTATAAACATTGGGTTAACAACATTTAACAAGATCGTTAACCTAAAGGTTTCAAAACAACACTTACATGTAACGACTAACGATGACTTAACGACTCAGTTAAAATGTATATACATGTAGTGTTTTAATATGTATTTATACACTTTTGAAAGACTTCAATACACTTATCAAAATACTTCTACTTAACAAAAATGCTTACAATTACATTCTCGTTCAGTTTCATCAACAATTCTACTCGTATGCACCCGTATTCGTACTCGTACAATACACAGCTTTTAGATGTATGTACTATTGGTATATACACTCCAATGATCAGCTCTTAGCAGCCCATGTGAGTCACCTAACACATG
Source organism: Rutidosis leptorrhynchoides (assembly GCF_046630445.1). Lineage (NCBI taxonomy): Eukaryota > Viridiplantae > Streptophyta > Magnoliopsida > Asterales > Asteraceae > Rutidosis > Rutidosis leptorrhynchoides. The sequence goes on along the minus strand of NC_092333.1, from coordinate 124,234,643 downwards.
TGGGAACCATCATTTGGCAACTAGCATGAAATATCTCATAAGATTACAAAAATATGAGTAATCATTCATGACTTATTTACATGAAAACAAAATTACATATCCTTTATATCTAATCCATACACCAACGACCAAAAACACCTACAAACACTTTCATTCTTCAATTTTCTTCATCTAATTGAACTCTCTCAAGTTCTATCTTCAAGTTCTAAGTGTTCTTCATAAATTCCAAAAGTTCTAGTTTCATAAAATCAAGAATACTTTCAAGTTTGCTAGCTCACTTCCAATCTTGTAAGGTGATCATCCAACCTCAAGAAATCTTTGTTTCTTACAGTAGGTTATCATTCTAATACAAGGTAATAATCATATTCAAACTTTGGTTCAATTTCTATAACTATAACAATCTTATTTCAAGTGATGATCTTACTTGAACTTGTTTTCGTGTCATGATTTTGCTTCAAGAACTTTGAGCCATCCAAGGATCCATTGAAGCTAGATCCATTTTTCTCTTTTCCAGTAGGTTCATCCAAGGAACTTAAGGTAGTAATGATATTCATAACATCATTCGATTCATACATATAAAGCTATCTTATTCGAAGGTTTAAACTTGTAATCACTAGAACATAGTTTAGTTAATTCTAAACTTGTTCGCAAATAAAAGTTAATCCTTCTAACTTGACTTTTAAAATCAACTAAACACATGTTCTATATCTATATGATATGCTAACTTAATGATTTAAAACCTGGAAACACGAAAAATACCGTAAAACCGGATTTACGCCGTCGTAGTAACACCGCGGGCTGTTTTGGGTTAGTTAATTAAAAACTATGATAAACTTTGATTTAAAAGTTGTTATTCTGAGAAAATGATTTTTATTATGAACATGAAACTATATCCAAAAATTATGGTTAAACTCAAAGTGGAAGTATGTTTTCTAAAATGGTCATCTAGACGTCGTTCTTTCGACTGAAATGACTACCTTTACAAAAACGACTTGTAACTTATTTTTCCGACTAGAAACCTATACTTTTTTTGTTTAGATTCATAAAATAGAGTTCAATATGAAACCATAGCAATTTGATTCACTCAAAACGGATTTAAAATGAAGAAGTTATGGGTAAAACAAGATTGGATAATTTTTCTCATTTTAGCTACGTGAAAATTGGTAACAAATCTATTCCAACCATAACTTAATCAACTTGTATTATATATTATGTAATCTTGAGATACCATAGACACGTATACAATGTTTCGACCTATCATGTCGACACATCTATATATATTTCGGAACAACCATAGACACTCTATATGTGAATGTTGGAGTTAGCTATACAGGGTTGAGGTTGATTCCAAAATATATATAGTTTGAGTTGTGATCAATACTGAGATACGTATACACTGGGTCGTGGATTGATTCAAGATAATATTTATCGATTTATTTCTGTACATCTAACTGTGGACAACTAGTTGTAGGTTACTAACGAGGACAGCTGACTTAATAAACTTAAAACATCAAAATATATTAAAAGTGTTGTAAATATATTTTGAACATACTTTGATATATATGTATATATTGTTATAGGTTCGTGAATCAACCAGTGGCCAAGTCTTACTTCCCGACGAAGTAAAAATCTGTGAAAGTGAGTTATAGTCCCACTTTTAAAATCTAATATTTTTGGGATGAGAATACATGCAGGTTTTATAAATGATTTACAAAATAGACACAAGTACGTGAAACTACATTCTATGGTTGAATTATCGAAATCGAATATGCCCCTTTTTATTAAGTCTGGTAATCTAAGAATTAGGGAACAGACACCCTAATTGACGCGAATCCTAAAGATAGATCTATTGGGCCTAACAAACCCCATCCAAAGTACCGGATGCTTTAGTACTTCGAAATTTATATCATATCCGAAGGGTGTCCCGGAATGATGGGGATATTCTTATATATGCATCTTGTTATTGTCGGTTACCAGGTGTTCACCATATGAATGATTTTTATCTCTATGTATGGGATGTGTATTGAAATATGAAATCTTGTGGTCTATTGTTACGATTTGATATATATAGGTTAAACCTATAACTCACCAACATTTTTGTTGACGTTTTAAGCATGTTTATTCTCAGGTGAGTATTAAGAGCTTCCGCTGTCGCATACTTAAATAAGGACAAGATTTGGAGTCCATGCTTGTATGATATTGTGTAAAAACTGCATTCAAGAAACTTATTTTGTTGTAACATATTTGTATTGTAAACCATTATGTAATGGTCGTGTGTAAACAGGATATTTTAGATTATCATTATTTGATAATCTACGTAAAGCTTTTTAAACCTTTATTGATGAAATAAAGGTTATGGTTTGTTTAAAAATGAATGCAGTCTTTGAAAAACGTCTCATATAGAGGTCAAAACCTCGCAACGAAATCAATTAATATGGAACGTTTTTAATCAATAAGAACGGGACATTTCAGTTGGTATCAGAGCGTTGGTCTTAGAGAACCAGAAAATTTGCATTAGTGTGTCTTATCGAGTTTGTTAGGATGCATTAGTGAGTCTGGACTTCGACCGTGTTTTCTTTAAAAATGATTGCTTAACATTTTTGTTGGAAACTATATATTTTTAACATATGAATATTATGTGATATATTAATCTCTTAACGTGTTTGATATTATGTGATAGATGTCTACCTCTAGAACAAGTCCCATTGACTCACCTAATAATAATGAAGAGTCAAATGTAAATTGGAATGATTTGTGGACTGATTCACAAGTTCCCGAAGAGGAACCGGAAGAAGAGTCGGAACCGGAAGAAGAATCGGAACCGGAAGAAGAATCGGAACCGGATGAAGAAATAGAACCGGTGGGGGAAATAATAAAACGGTTAAGTAAAAGAAAATCCTCAACCAACCGACCAAAGTTAATTATGGTCAATGGTGTTTCCGCCAAGGAAGCAAAATATTGGGAGGATTACCAATTCTCCGATGAATCGGATTCCGACGAGAATTCCGATGATGTTATAGAAATTACCCCAACTGAATTTAAAAAGGCAAAAGAAAATAATAAGGGAAAGGGCATAAAAATAGAGAAATCTAATTCCAACCCCGATGAACTTTATATGTATCGTCAACCCCCGAAGTCCTTAAGTTGTAACAATGACCCGGGAACCTCTAAACCACCAGGTTTTTCTAAACCAATGTGGACAACGACGGCTCGTATTAGGGGAACATCATATATCCCTAGAAACTTGGCAAAACGAACCAAAACCGAAGAAGAAGAAACGAGCGAGTCGGAATAAGATAGTTGTATTCGTGTGGTGTAATATATGGAATATAGTGTTCTTATGCTTTATGATATATGTAAAAATTGCTTGTATTAATAAGTATTTTTTTTATGAATCTAACTCTTGTCTATTTTACAGTTTAAAAACACAAAATGGATAGACAACCCAATATTTTAAGAGACCTACCCGGAGACATGATTGATGAAATCTTGTCTAGAGTCGGCCAGAATTCTTCGGCACAACTATTTAAGGCGAGATCAGTTTGTAAGACATTCGAAGAACGTTCCAAGAATGTCTTGGTTTATAAGAGACTTTCGTTTGAAAGATGGGGGATATCACATTGGGAAACCCATAAGTTACGATGTGTTTACTTTGACGCATATATTGCGGGGAACCCAAATGCTATTTTACGCAACGGGTTAAGAAATTATTTTGACTCAATATATCCGAATATTGGACTTCGTGATTTAGAAAAAGCGGCTAACATGCAACATAAAGAAGCATGTTATGCTTACGGATTAGTAATGTTCGCTTCTCACCAAAGTGAGAACAAGAACATCGGGCTACAACTATTAAACAAAACGTTTCCACAAGTGACGGAGTCGGTAATTGGGGTAAGAAATGAGGTTTTTAGATTATTACGGGACTGTTGGACATTACGTAACCCTCGTCCCTTTGATGACGTTACAACACGCTGTCTTATCAACGGCCATAACGGTTATGTTGCACAAGACCAAGGATGGGAAGTAGTCCTAGTAAAACCAGAATGCATGACTTGTTTCTGGACGTATGAATTACGTGTCTTTATTGCCTTTGCTGAACGACTTGTGTACTAGCTAGAATTGTCTTCACAACTATCTTGTATCAAAGTTATTGTGTGCTATATTTCATGCTTTATGTAAAATAAGCGGTATTGTAAGTTTGTAAAATATTGTATAAAAGTTTGAACGCGAAATATTATTATAATCAGTTTTTCATATAGAATTGTAGTAGTTGAATTGTATATTAGCTACTAAGTATGAACTTAACGGGTAGGTACTACCCGAATTTAAACTTATAAAACGCTAATATGAAGAAAAAGCTTTTATAAATGAGTTCATATTATGCTACGAAATACTATTAACTACTCTTAATATTCTGTATGATTAACTTGTTCCATTTAACTATTTTGAAGGAAATGGCACCGACTACTCGACACACCGTGAATATGAATGAAGAGGAATTCCGTACTTTTCTAGCTTCAAACATAGCCGCAGTACAGGCTGCGCTACATACCAACAATAACCTTGGATCTAGCAGTACAGGAAATCGTGTAGGATGCACCTACAAAGAATTCACTGCCTGCAAACCTTTGGAATTTGATGGAACCGAAGGACCGATCGGATTGAAACGGTGGACCGAGAAGGTTGAATCGGTGTTTGCCATAAGTAAGTGTACTGAAGAGGACAAAGTGAAGTACGCTACGCATACCTTCACAGGTTCTGCGTTAACATGGTGGAATACCTATCTAGAGCAAGTGGGACAAGATGATGCGTACGCACTACCGTGGTCAGCATTCAAGCACTTGATGAACGAGAAGTACCGTCCCAGAACCGAGGTCAATAAGCTCAAGACAGAACTTAGAGGGTTACGAACCCAAGGATTTGATATTACCACGTACGAAAGACGATTCACAGAATTGTGCCTATTGTGTCCGGGAGCATTCGAAGATGAGGAAGAGAAGATCGACGCGTTTGTGAAAGGATTACCGGAAAGAATCCAAGAAGATATAAGTTCACACGAGCCCGCCTCCATACAACAGGCATGTAGAATGGCTCACAAACTAGTGAACCAGATTGAAGAAAGAATTAAAGAACAGACTGCTGAAGAGGCCAATGTGAAGCAAGTCAAAAGAAAGTGGGAGGAAAACGGTGATAAGAATCACCAATACAACAACAACAGCAATTACAACAATAATCGCAACAATTATCCCAACAATCGCAACATCAATCGCAACTACAACAAACGGCCCAACAACAACAGCAATAACAACAACAACAACAACAACAGCAACTACAACAATCATCCCAACAACAATAATAACCGCAACAACAACAACAATCAGAAGCAACTATGCCAAAGGTGTGAAAAGAATCACTCGGGGTTCTGCACCAAATTTTGCAACAAGTGTAAAAGAAATGGTCATAGCGCGACGAAGTGTGAGGTCTACGGACCAGGGATTAATAGAACGAAAGGAACAAATGGTGTCGGAACGAGTAATGGCGGAGCAAGTAGTGTCGGAGCAAGTTATGCCAATATAGTTTGTTATAAATGTGGAAAACCAGGCCACATTATTAGAAATTGCCCGAACCAGGAGAACACGAATGGACAAGGCCGTGGAAGAGTTTTCAATATTAATGCGGTAGAGGCACAGGAAGACCCGGAGCTTGTTACGGGTACGTTTCTTATTGACAATAAATCTGCTTACGTTTTATTTGATTCGGGTGCGGATAGAAGCTATATGAGTAGAGATTTTTGTGCTAAATTAAGTTGTCCATTGACGCCTTTGGATAGTAAATTTTTACTCGAATTAGCAAATGGTAAATTAATTTCAGCAGATAATATATGTCGGAATCGAGAAATTAAACTGGTTAGCGAAACATTTAAGATTGATTTGATACCAGTAGAGTTAGGGAGTTTTGATGTGATAATCGGTATGGACTGGTTGAAAGAAGTGAAAGCGGAGATCGTTTGTTACAAAAATGCAATTCGCATTATACGAGAAAAAGGAAAACCCTTAATGGTGTACGGAGAAAAGGGCAACACGAAGCTACATCTTATTAGTAATTTGAAGGCACAAAAACTAATAAGAAAAGGTTGCTATGCTGTTCTAGCACACGTCGAGAAAGTACAAACTGAAGAAAAGAGCATCAATGATGTTCCCATTGCAAAAGAATTTCCCGATGTATTTCCGAAAGAATTACCGGGATTACCCCCACATCGATCCGTTGAATTTCAAATAGATCTTGTACCAGGAGCTGCACCAATAGCTCGTGCTCCTTACAGACTCGCACCCAGCGAGATGAAAGAACTGCAAAGCCAATTACAAGAACTTTTAGAGCGTGGTTTCATTCGACCAAGCACATCACCGTGGGGAGCTCCTGTTTTGTTTGTCAAGAAGAAAGATGGTACATTCAGGTTGTGTATCGACTACCGAGAGTTGAACAAACTTACCATCAAGAACCGCTACCCACTACCGAGAATCGACGACTTATTTGATCAACTACAAGGCTCGTCTGTTTATTCAAAGATTGACTTACGTTCCGGGTATCATCAAATGCGGGTGAAAGAAGATGATATTCCAAAGACTGCTTTCAGAACACGTTACGGTCATTACGAGTTTATGGTCATGCCGTTTGGTTTAACTAATGCACCAGCTGTGTTCATGGACCTTATGAACCGAGTGTGTGGACCATACCTTGACAAGTTTGTCATTGTTTTCATTGATGACATACTTATTTACTCAAAGAATGACCAAGAACACGGTGAACATTTGAGAAAGGTGTTAGAAGTATTGAGAAAGGAAGAATTGTACGCTAAGTTTTCAAAGTGTGCATTTTGGTTGGAAGAAGTTCAATTCCTCGGTCACATAGTGAACAAAGAAGGTATTAAGGTGGATCCGGCAAAGATAGAAACTGTTGAAAAGTGGGAAACCCCGAAAACTCCGAAACACATACGCCAGTTTTTAGGACTAGCTGGTTACTACAGAAGGTTCATCCAAGACTTTTCCAGAATAGCAAAACCCTTGACTGCATTAACGCATAAAGGGAAGAAATTTGAATGGAATGATGAACAAGAGAAAGCGTTTCAGTTATTGAAGAAAAAGCTAACTACGGCACCTATATTGTCATTGCCTGAAGGGAATGATGATTTTGTGATTTATTGTGACGCATCAAAGCAAGGTCTCGGTTGTGTATTAATGCAACGAACGAAGGTGATTGCTTATGCGTCTAGACAATTGAAGATTCACGAACAAAATTATACGACGCATGATTTGGAATTAGGCGCGGTTGTTTTTGCATTAAAGACTTGGAGGCACTACTTATATGGGGTCAAAAGTATTATATATACCGACCACAAAAGTCTTCAACACATATTTAATCAGAAACAACTGAATATGAGGCAGCGTAGGTGGATTGAATTATTGAATGATTACGATTTTGAGATTCGTTACCACCCGGGGAAGGCAAATGTGGTAGCCGATGCCTTGAGCAGGAAGGATAGAGAACCCATTCGAGTAAAATCTATGAATATAATGATTCATAATAACATTACTACTCAAATAAAGGAGGCGCAACAAGGAGTTTTAAAAGAGGGAAATTTAAAGGATGAAATACCCAAAGGATCGGAGAAGCATCTTAATATTCGGGAAGATGGAACCCGGTATAGGGCTGAAAGGATTTGGGTACCAAAATTTGGAGATATGAGAGAAATGGTACTTAGAGAAGCTCATAAAACCAGATACTCAATACATCCTGGAACGGGGAAGATGTACAAGGATCTCAAGAAACATTTTTGGTGGCCGGGTATGAAAGCCGATGTTGCTAAATACGTAGGAGAATGTTTGACGTGTTCTAAGGTCAAAGCTGAGCATCAGAAACCATCAGGTCTACTTCAACAACCCGAAATCCCGGAATGGAAATGGGAAAACATTACCATGGATTTCATCACTAAATTGCCAAGGACTGCAAGTGGTTTTGATACTATTTGGGTAATAGTTGATCGTCTCACCAAATCAGCACACTTCCTACCAATAAGAGAAGATGACAAGATGGAGAAGTTAGCACGACTGTATTTGAAGGAAGTCGTCTCCAGACATGGAATACCAATCTCTATTATCTCTGATAGGGATGGCAGATTTATTTCAAGATTCTGGCAGACATTACAGCAAGCATTAGGAACTCGTCTAGACATGAGTACTGCCTATCATCCACAAACTGATGGGCAGAGCGAAAGGACGATACAAACGCTTGAAGACATGCTACGAGCATGTGTTATTGATTTCGGAAACAGTTGGGATCGACATCTACCGTTAGCAGAATTTTCCTACAATAACAGCTACCATTCAAGCATTGAGATGGCGCCGTTTGAAGTACTTTATGGTAGAAAGTGCAGGTCTCCGATTTGTTGGAGTGAGGTGGGGGATAGACAGATTACGGGTCCGGAGATTATACAAGAAACTACCGAGAAGATCATCCAAATTCAACAACGGTTGAAAACCGCCCAAAGTCGACAAAAGAGCTACGCTGACATTAAAAGAAAAGATATAGAATTTGAAATTGGAGAGATGGTCATGCTTAAAGTTTCACCTTGGAAAGGCGTTGTTCGATTTGGTAAACGAGGGAAATTAAATCCAAGGTATATTGGACCATTCAAGATTATTGATCGTGTCGGACCAGTAGCTTACCGACTTGAGTTACCTCAACAACTCGCGGCTGTACATAACACTTTCCACGTCTCGAATTTGAAGAAATGTTTTGCTAAAGAAGATCTCACTATTCCGTTAGATGAAATCCAAATCAACGAAAAACTCCAATTCATCGAAGAACCCGTCGAAATAATGGATCGTGAGGTTAAAAGACTTAAGCAAAACAAGATACCAATTGTTAAGGTTCGATGGAATGCTCGTAGAGGACCCGAGTTCACCTGGGAGCGTGAAGATCAGATGAAGAAGAAATACCCGCATCTATTTCCAGAAGATTCGTCAACACCTTCAACAGCTTAAAATTTCGGGACGAAATTTATTTAACGGGTAGGTACTGTAGTGACCCGAACTTTTCCATGTTTATATATATTAATTGAGATTGATGTTTACATGATTAAATGTTTCCAACATGTTAAGCAATCAAACTTGTTAAGACTTGATTAATTGAAATAGGTTTCATATAGACAATTGACCACCCAAGTTGACCGGTGATTCACGAACGTTAAAACTTGTAAAAAAACTATATGATGACATATATATGGTTATATATATAGTTAACATGATATTATGATAAGTAAACATATCATTAATTATATTAACAATGAACTACATATGTAAAAACAAGACTACTAACTTAATGATTTTGAAACGAGACATATATGTAATGTTTATCGTTGTAACGACATTTAATGTATATATATCATATTAAGAGATATTCGTACATCATAATATCATGATAATATAATAATTTAAAATCTCTTTTGTTATTATAAACATTGGGTTAACAACATTTAACAAGATCGTTAACCTAAAGGTTTCAAAACAACACTTACATGTAACGACTAACGATGACTTAACGACTCAGTTAAAATGTATATACATGTAGTGTTTTAATATGTATTTATACACTTTTGAAAGACTTCAATACACTTATCAAAATACTTCTACTTAACAAAAATGCTTACAATTACATTCTCGTTCAGTTTCATCAACAATTCTACTCGTATGCACCCGTATTCGTACTCGTACAATACACAGCTTTTAGATGTATGTACTATTGGTATATACACTCCAATGATCAGCTCTTAGCAGCCCATGTGAGTCACCTAACACATGTGGGAACCATCATTTGGCAACTAGCATGAAATATCTCATAAGATTACAAAAATATGAGTAATCATTCATGACTTATTTACATGAAAACAAAATTACATATCCTTTATATCTAATCCATACACCAACGACCAAAAACACCTACAAACACTTTCATTCTTCAATTTTCTTCATCTAATTGAACTCTCTCAAGTTCTATCTTCAAGTTCTAAGTGTTCTTCATAAATTCCAAAAGTTCTAGTTTCATAAAATCAAGAATACTTTCAAGTTTGCTAGCTCACTTCCAATCTTGTAAGGTGATCATCCAACCTCAAGAAATCTTTGTTTCTTACAGTAGGTTATCATTCTAATACAAGGTAATAATCATATTCAAACTTTGGTTCAATTTCTATAACTATAACAATCTTATTTCAAGTGATGATCTTACTTGAACTTGTTTTCGTGTCATGATTTTGCTTCAAGAACTTTGAGCCATCCAAGGATCCATTGAAGCTAGATCCATTTTTCTCTTTTCCAGTAGGTTCATCCAAGGAACTTAAGGTAGTAATGATATTCATAACATCATTCGATTCATACATATAAAGCTATCTTATTCGAAGGTTTAAACTTGTAATCGCTAGAACATAGTTTAGTTAATTCTAAACTTGTTCGCAAATAAAAGTTAATCCTTCTAACTTGACTTTTAAAATCAACTAAACACATGTTCTATATCTATATGATATGCTAACTTAATGATTTAAAACCTGGAAACACGAAAAATACCGTAAAACCGGATTTACGCCGTCGTAGTAACACCGCGGGCTGTTTTGGGTTAGTTAATTAAAAACTATGATAAACTTTGATTTAAAAGTTGTTATTCTGAGAAAATGATTTTTATTATGAACATGAAACTATATCCAAAAATTATGGTTAAACTCAAAGTGGAAGTATGTTTTCTAAAATGGTCATCTAGACGTCGTTCTTTCGACTGAAATGACTACCTTTACAAAAACGACTTGTAACTTATTTTTCCGACTAGAAACCTATACTTTTTTTGTTTAGATTCATAAAATAGAGTTCAATATGAAACCATAGCAATTTGATTCACTCAAAACGGATTTAAAATGAAGAAGTTATGGGTAAAACAAGATTGGATAATTTTTCTCATTTTAGCTACGTGAAAATTGGTAACAAATCTATTCCAACCATAACTTAATCAACTTGTATTATATATTATGTAATCTTGAGATACCATAGACACGTATACAATGTTTCGACCTATCATGTCGACACATCTATATATATTTCGGAACAACCATAGACACTCTATATGTGAATGTTGGAGTTAGCTATACAGGGTTGAGGTTGATTCCAAAATATATATAGTTTGAGTTGTGATCAATACTGAGATACGTATACACTGGGTCGTGGATTGATTCAAGATAATATTTATCGATTTATTTCTGTACATCTAACTGTGGACAACTAGTTGTAGGTTACTAACGAGGACAGCTGACTTAATAAACTTAAAACATCAAAATATATTAAAAGTGTTGTAAATATATTTTGAACATACTTTGATATATATGTATATATTGTTATAGGTTCGTGAATCAACCAGTGGCCAAGTCTTACTTCCCGACGAAGTAAAAATCTGTGAAAGTGAGTTATAGTCCCACTTTTAAAATCTAATATTTTTGGGATGAGAATACATGCAGGTTTTATAAATGATTTACAAAATAGACACAAGTACGTGAAACTACATTCTATGGTTGAATTATCGAAATCGAATATGCCCCTTTTTATTAAGTCTGGTAATCTAAGAATTAGGGAACAGACACCCTAATTGACGCGAATCCTAAAGATAGATCTATTGGGCCTAACAAACCCCATCCAAAGTACCGGATGCTTTAGTACTTCGAAATTTATATCATATCCGAAGGGTGTCCCGGAATGATGGGGATATTCTTATATATGCATCTTGTTATTGTCGGTTACCAGGTGTTCACCATATGAATGATTTTTATCTCTATGTATGGGATGTGTATTGAAATATGAAATCTTGTGGTCTATTGTTACGATTTGATATATATAGGTTAAACCTATAACTCACCAACATTTTTGTTGACGTTTTAAGCATGTTTATTCTCAGGTGAGTATTAAGAGCTTCCGCTGTCGCATACTTAAATAAGGACAAGATTTGGAGTCCATGCTTGTATGATATTGTGTAAAAACTGCATTCAAGAAACTTATTTTGTTGTAACATATTTGTATTGTAAACCATTATGTAATGGTCGTGTGTAAACAGGATATTTTAGATTATCATTATTTGATAATCTACGTAAAGCTTTTTAAACCTTTATTGATGAAATAAAGGTTATGGTTTGTTTAAAAATGAATGCAGTCTTTGAAAAACGTCTCATATAGAGGTCAAAACCTCGCAACGAAATCAATTAATATGGAACGTTTTTAATCAATAAGAACGGGACATTTCACAGGTCTACTGGTCTGTTACAGAAACAGTAGGACAGAGGGCTGTAAACAGAAAACAGGAAGTTAAAAGTGAGTTCCGGTGGTCTTGGTGCTTGATGTTCATCATGGTTCTCATCCTTGATGCATATAGCTTCAAGTGTGCAACTCATTGATGAGTTTACATCATCTTCACCAAGGTTTGACCATCATAACCCAAGTGCAAGTCTAAGACATGAAGCACAACTCACTTAAGTGTTGCAAGTGTTTTGATGAACCAAAGTTACATCAAAGTCTTAGATCTAACACATACATGAACTTTAAAGGTAATATTGAACTATAAACTTGAAAGTAAGCTAACTAATCAAGATCTTAAGGTGTAGAACATGGTTCTTAGTTAGATCTTGAAGATCCAAGACTCAAAAGTCTAGATCAAGCATAAGTATACAAAGTTATATTTAAACAAAACCTATTTGTGTGTTCTTGAACTTTCAAAGTTAACTTTTAGTTCAAGATTAATGAGATCAAGACTAACTTGTAGTACTTGACCATTTAAACTAATTACATGAAATTAAAGTGCAAGAATGAAGAAGTAAACTAAGTAAACATGTAATTTGTTCATGGTTGTTCATACTTTAAAGATTCAAACCAAAGTTTGATCTTTAAGAAAGTAAACTTTAAAGTTTACTTCATGAATCACAAGTATGATTTTAATCAACACATGGACTTGCAATCTATTAAGAAAGTATATGTAGAACATAACTAGTAAGTTATGTTCTTGAGTATTCTTGTAATTACAAGATAAAAGAAGAAAGAAACTAGCAAGTTTGATTCTTGAAACCAAGTAAGTAAGTAACTAACAACTACTAGAAATCAACACAAGTAAACAAAGATTAAAACAAACAAAGTATGATGATGATTATGGGTGTTCTTGCTACGGTTTTAGAAAGAAAAGAAGGAAGAAATGATTCAAGTTTACTTACAAGAGCTAGAGAGAAAAGTGAGAGAGAAAGAGTTGCAAGTATGAGAGTGTTTTGGAAAATGAGAGAATGAGTGAACTAGTAATGAAAAAAAAAGATTTTGAATCTCTCCCATGGCCAAAGGCCTATGGTTTCTGCAGCAAAAAAGAAGGGGAGGCCAATGCACACTAGTCTCTTGCATGTTGTTGTCCTTAAAGGTGGTTAATGGAGGTATGTGCATGGGGATTAAGAGTTAACAAGATTCCAAGTATTCTAACTAACTAGTTCACATTTAATTTGGTACTTACATATGAAAGAGTGGGCTAACTAAGTCCATTTAAAAGGTAGGGTGGGCTTGGAAGTCCGATATCATGAGTCCATTTACTTTAAACAAGCCCAAGTTCCATTAATTAACAATTAAATCCAATTAAAGCCCAAGTAACTAACTAATCACCATAGTTAATTAAAATAATTAATAAAATTAATCATGAATGTAAATAATACTTGAAAATATTATTCGTGTAAGTTCCGGGTGTCACAAAGACGTTTCGGGCAATTAAAGTCAAGTTCGGGCAATCATGGCAACATGTAAATGTAATAACATACATTCGTTTTATCACACGTATTAATAATAACAATTATTAATAAATAAACGTTGGAAAATCCAGGGTCATTACAACATGTGTGAGTTTGGTTATGTGACGAGCTGTTAATGTTTGACCTATCACTCTTCGTCGGTCACATGTGTGTGTTTGGTTATGTGGCGAGCGATTAATGTTTGACCTAACGCTCTTCGTCGGCCATATGTGTGTGTTGGGGTAAGTGGTGAGTGTTATCCGTTTGGGGATTCGCTCTTCGTTGGCCACTTATCTTAGGATGGTAAGCGGTTTCGCTTTTCGTCGGCCATCCTTGTGATTGAGGTAAGTGTTAACGTTTTGGTTGCACTTTTCGTCGGCCTCATGGTGCGTAGTGGTGAGCGGTTAATGATTTTGACCTACCGCTCTTCGTCGGCCACGTACGCGTTGCGATGGGTGGTGAGTGGTTAACGTATTTGACCTACCACTCTTCATCGGCCACCATCGAGTCGAATGTCGACATTGTGTATTTCGGGTTGTGTGAGTCTTAATATCGTTGTACGTATGATTATTCGATTATTGCGGTTTGCTAATGATATTGCGTTGTTTGTGTAGGTGTATGCAAGTGATTGAATTATGTATGTATGCGTATAAGTATTGCATTCACTAAGCATTAGCTTACCCTCTCGTTGTTTACATTTTTAGGTTCAGAGGCGGACGTAGCAAGGGTATGCTCGGGATTAGATGATTTCCTCTTTTGATGCTTGCTTGGATTACTTTTGGTTTCGACTTAGGATTGGGTAGTTTATCCCCAAACATCATACTCGTAGTTGTGTTTGGAACTTAAATTCATGTAGTCGAAAACTTGTATTTTGTACGAAAGTCGTAAAACGGCCGATGTGGGCCCGGTGTTGTAAAACTTGTTTTATTATTGAAACGTGTTAGTTTTACATATTATAATGTGTTGTAAAAGTCATTTCGTCTAAAAGTGTCGGGATGTGGGAGATCTTTAAACGAAAATTGGAAAATCTGGACAGCGGGCTGCCAGGCCTTGTGAGCGCTGCGCACATCAAGGGCTGCGCGCCGCGCACCCTTCTGTTATAAAAAAATATATTTTGTAATCGGTTGGATAACGGGTTGGGTCGTTACAAGTTTCGTGAAAATGGTTTAGTGTAGCTGTTACTATTAGTTCCATATCTAATATTCTTATATTAATTTTTTAGTAAAACGTGTTTTCACTCCGTTGGTATGGTCGTTTGCTTAAGATTGTTTAGTTTGGATAAGACTCGTTTTAGATTCTTTTGTATCGGTTGTACTTTTTGATCTTTGAATCCTTTTAATGGTATGATGTTTTTTTCAAAAATAAAAATAGCTTATTTCTAAAGGGATGATATATCGGGAAGCCACTCAAGTTTATCGTTGTGTATTTCTAGGCCACCATACTTGATAATGATTTGCAGGCCTTCCAGGTTTATTTTTCGTGTTACGTCCATATTTGAAAGTAATTTTATAGGTCATTCAAGTTCGTGTTTTGTTCCATTCGTACCAACTCTGACTAAAATCTTATAAGAAAAATGTTAAAAATAACACAAAGAACCAAATTTTTTCTTAATTAACATTATTTATATAACACTTAGTTGTTACCAGATATACGAGTATTTATTTTTTATATTTTTTTCAAAGAGTTTCTGGTCGAATTTTTTATATATATTTAATAATGAGGCTACGAACTTGAATTGTCTATAAACAAGAAAATATAAACTTAACTGGTTGTATCGTTCAAAAATAAAAACATAATGTGTGAGAGAGAAACTAGAGAGAGAGTGAAGGCGGGTTCGGCTAGGGCACAGGGTGGCTACAACGGCGGCGACTACCAACACCGATTCAATTGGTCAAGCAGAAACGATTTGACTTCCTACATGTTCTTCAACTTTCCGAGAGATTTTCAAGTCGTGGATCTTTGGAAGACATTCAAACCTTTTGGTTCTGTCCGAGATGTGTACGTGGCAAATACTCGTCTTAAGGGTGGTGAAAGGTATGCTTTTGTTCGATTTGTGGATGTAAAGGACCCAAATTTCATGCTTCGAAGACTAGAAGGGATCAAATTTGGTTCGACACCAATCAAGGTGTTTAAGGCCACAAACAGAAAACCCAAAGCTGATGTTGATGGTTGCAAGTCTAAGAATGCAAGTAAATCTGGGGGAAGGGCTTTTAGCAATAGCTACCGGGATGATAGGAGATTTGATGAGGTCGTTGGGGGAAAAGCAGGTGACTTACGCAGTAAACTAAATAACAACAAAGAGGATTTAAGGTCAAAATTAAATTCCAAAAAGACCTGTGGGGACAAAACTTCAACATACGGTGACGAGAAGCATCTCAATGAAAGGTCACTCACCATTGATGATGAAAATGATAACAGCGATGTTCTAAAGTTTGCAATAGTGGGCGAAGTTGCCAGTAATCTGATCCTCAAAAACCTGGAGTCCATATGTGTGGAGGAAGGGTACACTGAGATTCAGGTTAAAAGTCTTGGGGGTCTACTTGTCTTGTTGATTTTTACTAATGAAGAGGGAGCAAGTGATATGATCAACCGGGTAAAACATCCTCTTAGAAACTGGGTGCACAAGATCAGCAGGTGGACCCCTACGTTTTGGCCAGAAGGGCGCATGGTATGGCTTCAGATTAGGGGTGTTCCACCTCATTGTTGGAGAGAGAAAACTTTTATGTCCATAGCAGAGTGGTGGGGAGTGGTTTACGAGTTAGATAACCGTGATTTAACTAAAGCCAATAAACTGGATTGTGGTCGTGTTTTCGTGAAACTTCAAGAACCTGAAAAGGTTATGGATTATGTTAGGCTCCAACACAAGAAAAGTTCATATTTTGTCAGCGTATGTGAAGAAGAAAAAAAGGAAAAATCTAGATCCTTGAGTGAACTTGAGTCTGATGGAACCGGGTCAGATGATTGCAATACAGATGTCATTAATTCTGACGACTTCCCTAGTGATGAATATTTCAATGGACCTACAGATAATGAAGACGACGATGAACCGTTTGATTCATTCGCAGATTCCGGTGACAGTGATTACCCGGAATCGGTTCGAATTCCGGGACTCAAACCGGCTGAAGTTGATATTGGGAACAGTGCAAAAAAACCGTTAGTGGAAGAAGACCTGGAGTCACGCTGTTTTGGGGTGGGTAAACTTTTCGAAGATATCGAGGAGGTGGTCGGGGAAACACAAAATCTTGAAAAAATTAACCCAAGATTCAATAAGTGTAATGATGAGAAGCGTGGAGGTATTGACGTATCACCTGGTCCCAATAACTCCTCCAATAATTCTGTCTGTAATAAGACTAAACCAATATATGAGGATGGGCCAAATGTTAATTTAGGCCCAAGTTTGGAAAAAATTGATGATATGAATGGGGATAGAAATAGTAACAACGATCCACTAAATTCTCCTAAGTACTCAGCCCAAAACCACCAACCTACTGGGACTGAAATTAAAACCTGTGAACCGAATGTTCCTGTAAACTCAAGTGGGAGTAATAATAAAAGGCAAACAAGGGCAACAGATGTTATCTCGAGAAAAGGCAGAAGCATCAGGTCGGGTAATTCTTGTTCAAATCATTCGACGAGATGTACAGCTGAAGTCTCAATATGTAATGACTGTTATTGGAACACCATTGGGAACTGGAAAGCATCCTCACGAATAATGAAGCTTAAGAAGATGGCGCGTGTAAGTAACAAAAATTGTGATGGTCGTGTTAATTGCAAAAATTGTCGTAGGAGAACGGGTCAAATGAAAAGTAAATCAAGGAGATCGGGTAAGAGTCACGACATGGGATTCTCAGTAGGGGGTTCAATCAATGATGTCGAGATTAGAGAATTTGCCGAGGACATAGGACTTAATTGGCCTAAACCTCAGTAAATGTTGTTCTATTCTTTCGTTTGTCTTTGTCAATTATGAAGATTCTATCCTTAAATGTTCGTGGGTTTGGGGTTGCGGGTAAATTTAGTTGGGTTAAGGGTTTATGCATTCGTGAGAAACCGGATATTGCGGCCTTTCAAGAAACGAGATGTAAGAGTTTAAATGATTTTTGGGTTCAACAATTGTGGGGTCATAGTGATGTAGGTTATGCTCAAAAAGACGCCATTGGGAAATCGGGTGGTTTACTAGTTATTTGGGACAATAGTCGTTTCAAGGTTAATTGTGTTGTAGGTGGTGATTTTTTTCTTGCAATTCGGGGTAATTGGGTGGGTTTTGGTCATGATACCATTGTAGTGAACGTGTATGGTCCACATTGTGATGCGGATAAAAAGAAGATGTGGGAGGCTCTTGAAAATCTTATGGATGGGGTAGATTCGGGATGGGTTTTATGTTGGGACTTCAATGAAGTAAGGGATCATTCGGATAGGCTTAATTGTGTATTTCACGAAGCTAGGGCTAGAAGGTTTAATGAGTTCATAATGAGGAATAATATGATCGAGATTCCAATCAATGGTAGAAAATTTACTCGTATTAGTGACGATGGTTCCAAATTTAGCAAGCTTGATCGTTTTTTAGTGTCGGATAACTTCATCAAATTATGGGATGATCTTTCCATCAATATCCTTGATAGAGGAGAATCGGATCATTGTCCGTTAGTTCTTCGAGACGGAGTAGTTGATTTTGGTCCCAAACCATTTAAGATTTTCGATGAGTGGCTAGCAAAAGAAGGTGTAGATAAAGTAATTATTGACGGGTGGAACAAGAATGTCCGGGGACTTAAGAAAGATTGTATCTTCCGTGATAGACTCAAAAATGTTAAGTCCGAACTTAGGAATTGGAGTAAAAAAGAATTTGGCAATCTTGACGCGGAAATAAATTCACTAAAGGATATTGCCATGAGTTGGGAGTTGAAGGCGGAAAATGGGACTCTTACGGAAGGTGAGCGTTTATGTTGGCTTGAATCGAGGAAGAATTGGATTTCAAAAGAAAAGATCAAGTTAGGTATGTTAAAACAAAAAGCACGTGCTCGTTGGACTCTAGACGGGGATGAGAACTCCAAGTTTTTTCACTCGACGATGCGAAGAAGGTACAATAAAAATAATATTAGGGGTCTAAACGTCAATGGGTCTTGGTGCGAAGATCCAATTATCATCAAAGCAATCGTTCGTGAACATTTCCAAAAGAGATTTAGCCTCGTTAGCAGTGCACAGCATAATGGCAGGCCCCGTTTTTTGATGACAGATTCCATCTTCAACAGCACTGGGCCGTCGGATATTGGGCCTCCCACTTCTGATTTCGCCCATGATGAAAGCCCAAGTTTCGATCAGGCCACTGGTCCAGAACAGCTCCGGCCCAACTGGCCTGCCATGGCCTCCAGCCCGCCTTTTAATAACGTCCAGGTCAGTGAGCATGCTCACTGTAGTACCGGGCCTGATATGAGCTCCATATCCAAAGAGAGGTCCTCCTTGCTAGAAGCAGTTTTTTCCGAAAATGAGGTGTGGGATGCGATTAGTGGGTGTGGTAGTTCAAAGGCCCCAGGGCCGGATGGCTTTAACATGAGTTTCTTCAAAAATTTTTGGATTGTTTTAAAAGATGATTTAATGAAGGCCATTCACGAGTTTTGGTGTAGCGGTGAGTTCTCTAATGGATGTAATGCTTCGTTCATCACCCTGATTCCTAAAAAGCAGGATCCATTGTCATTAAATGATTACCGACCTATTAGCCTCATTGGGAGTTATTATAAAATCATTGCGAAATTACTCTCCAATAGGCTTAGGAAAGTAATCCCGTCTCTTGTTGGACATGAACAGAGTGCGTTTATAAAAGGGAGAAACATCCTCGATGGTGCGTTAATTGCAAATGAGTCTATTAGTTATTTAAAGCATAACCGATCCAAAAGCCTAATTTTCAAAGTTGATTTCGAGAAAGCATTTGATTGCTTGAATTGGGAGTTCTTATAGAGGTTATGGAACTAATGGGCTTTGGCTCCAAATGGAGAGGTTGGATTCATTCTTGTCTTAAATCGGCATCAATCTCGGTCCTTGTTAATGGTTCACCCACAAGCGAATTCAAGATGGAGAGAGGTGTCAGACAAGGAGATCCGTTATCCCCTTTTCTTTTCATAATTGCCGCAGAGGGGTTGAATGTCTTAGCAAAAAAGGCGGTTAGTAAAGGAAAATTCATGGGTGTGGAAATCGGAGCCGAAAAGATCCCCATCTCGCATCTTCAATACGCGGATGACACCATCTTCTTTGGTAAGTGGGATGTGGGTAATCTTCGGAATCTTTTCAAACTCCTAAAATGTTTTGAGATCACTTCGGGATTAAAAGTAAATTATCATAAAAGTAACTTATTTGGGATCGGGGTTGAAAATGTCGAAATTGAGAATATGGCTAGTATGTTTGGATGCAACTTTGGGTCTCTACCTTTCACTTATCTTGGTCTTCCGATTGGAGGTAAAATGAATAAGTTTGAAAGTTGGAATCCGGTTATCGATAAATTTGTAAAAAGACTCTCGGATTGGAAGGCACGTTCGGTGTCGTTTGGTGGACGCTTGACCCTTGTGAAATCGGTGTTGAATAGTCTCCTGTTGTACTACTTCTCGCTCTTCCGGGCCCCGCCATGTGTGGTTAAAAAACTCGAGTGTGTAAGACGTACTTTCTTTTGGGGTGGGTCGGGATCGAAGTCAAAAATTTCTTGGGTTAAATGGGATGAAACCCTTCTTCCTTTCGAGAAAGGAGGGTTAAACTTGGGGTCTTTAAAAAGTAAAAATCTAGCTTTGATCGGCAAGTGGTGGTGGAGGTTTAAGACCGAAACTAACTCCTTGTTGGTCAAAGTCATTTCTAGTATTTTTGGGTCTTCGGGGGGTTTATCTCATACATTTGATGCCAATTTATTTCCTTATATTTCGGTGTGGACTAATATTATCAAAGCAGGACAATCTCTTTTTGATCGTGGAATTCCTTTTCCTAGCTCCTTCATTCGGAAGATAGGAGACGGACTTTCAACTTCTTTTTGGAATGATTTGTGGGTCGGAAATGTGGTGCTTAAAAACAGATTCAATAGGTTGGCGCACTTGGAGTCTAATCTTGACGCAACAGTGGGCTCTCGGGTTGTACAACATGGGTCGGAATTATTTCTAAATGGGTGTTGGGTGAGGGATTTGAATGGTCGTTCCAAAAGTGAGATGGAAGAATTACAAGCACTTATCAAACTAGTTCCAATGCATACTGAGCAAGCTGACTCGTGGACTTGGAATATGAGTAATAATGGTGTCTTTTCAACCAATGTGCTATCAAAAATCATAGATGACAAAATTCTTCATGCAAATGTTTCTTCCTCTTTGGGTACCTTGCGCAACAAACTTGTGCCCAAAAAGGTTGAGGTGTTTGTTTGGAGGGTTCTTAAAAGTAGAATTCCGGTGTTCGTAGAGTTAGATAAAAGGGGGGGTCGACTTACACTCGGTCCGGTGTCCAAATTGTGACAAAGATATCGAAAGTGTTAGCCACTCCCTTCTATCTTGTGAGAAGGCTCGTGATGTTTGGAAGAGAATTTTTGATTGGTGGGGCGTCCCTCGACCTCCTAACTTGGTCATTGGTTCGCTACTTGATATCAATTCATCTTCTTCTTCTTTTTCTTTTTTTAATTCGGATTTGAGCAAAATCATTTGGCAAGCGGTGATTTGGACGGGTGCATATCTATTGTGGAAGAATCGAAACGAAAAAGTCTACAAAAACAAGATGTGGAGCGTACCGGTTGCAGTTTGTGAAATACAAGTTAAAAGTTTTGAGTGGGTGGGGAAAAGATGCAAGGAAAAGGTTATTGATTGGAATAATTGGTTACACAATCCTTGTGCTATCTTCTCCTAAATAATTGTCAATTGTATATCGTCTGTATATATTTGTTGCCATCTTGGCACCTTTCGCGATTGTAATGATGTGTACTTGGTAGTTGGCTAACTTGAGCGCTACCGCTTTGAGTTATTAATAATATATTTTCATTGCCTTTCAAAAAAAAAAAAAAACTTAACTGGTTTAAAAAATTACTTTTAAATACGGGCAACTACAAAGTAAAATAATAAATTTTGGTGTTTGATATCCTGATGTATAATCACACTTTTAAAACCAGTTATAGCAGCTTGTGTTTTTAACTTATTTGTTTAATGTTAGATTTTGTATATTAGTATTACTACTAAACATTATATAGACATATTAAATGTATTAAATGTATTATTTAGGAACAAGTTAAATATATTATTAAAGGATCAAGTTAAATATATAGAGAAAGTCATATTTAAATTGTAATTTAAAAGTAAATATTGTATAAATCTAGTTTCCATATAATTATAATTGTAATTTATCTTTTTTGTTTAAGTCTTGTACTTATTATAAATATCAATGAATTTCAATCCACGTCTGTGAATTATTTTCTAATATTAACTTTATCAAATTTTGTTTTTTTACCTTACGTGAATTTACTTTGAAATTTTTTACAGAATGTGTTCACGGTGGTTATCTTGTCTCTCACGTAAGCAGTCCGATCAACCCACGGCGGCGCCGGCTGCTGCCGGAGACTTAGATCTTGCATTCGAACTTCAATTGCAAGAAGCAATAAAACTCTCATCAACCGAACAATGTTCATCATCATCGAACGAAACGGAAGAAGTATTTAGGGTTTATTCCAAGGGTTTAGTGATGAATCAAACAGTTAAGAATATTAACATGAATTTTGCTGGTATTGGTGTATCTATTTTTGATTCTAATGGTATTTGTGTTTGTGAATTTGGGTATTCGTTTTTGGACAATGCAATTGGTGGTGGAAATAAGTCAGAAGATGATTTTATTGAACTTAAAGCTTTGATTGAAGCTATGGATGCTGCTGCTGCTAATATTGGAGTTAAATATGTGCATGTTTTCTCCGATAGATATTCGGTTTATCAATATGTAAGTTAACTTTAATTGAATTTATAAGGTCTCTAGCTCATGTGATGGCTCGCCTCTTTTTTTAACGAGAGAGAAATCAGAAGTTCGACTACAGTGAGGTGCAACATCCAAGTTGCCCCTTAACCTTTGAATTCCAACTAAAGGTGTCTTCCACACATCGCGTTGCGCGGCAGTGGGGAGAGGATTTTACCGCCCATGCTCTCGGATTGAGCCGTGTTTTCTCTTGGGAACACGTGGGTAGTTTAATCCCCTCTGAGTGATCCGAACTGCTCAGATGTTAAAAAAAAAAAAAGCTTAATTAAAATTTTAGGTGTATTTATATACTGTATTTGATTGATACTTTAATTGCTACTGCAGAAGATAAACGTGTGGGTGGTTTAATACTTTCTAGATGATCCCGATCTGCTTTAAAAAAAATCTTTAATTAAATTTATACATGTATTTAATTGATATAAAGTTATAAACCCTATAAACCCTAACCCTAACCCTAACTTACATATAAACAAATTCAATCATCTCGCATGGTTTATGCATTTGAGCATTGGGTACCAACAATTGAACAATTACACCACATTAGATGCACACATAACTCACTTTTACCCCTTAAAATTACTATCTTAACCACCTTTATGTTAATCTTTGGCAATGCAGCTTACTGGTAGAGATAAACCAACAAACGACAAGATTATAAAATTGGTTCACCAATTTAACATTATTCAAAAAAACTTTGCCCATTGCAAACTACGTCTCGAGAGCACAAACAATATGGAGTTCATTTATAAATTAGCAACTGACGCAATAGCTTCCGAGGCCACCAAATGGGCAGACGGTACTTATACCCAGACGTTTGTGGAGCAATGCAAAATTTGCTTCGAATCTATAAACAACAATCAAATGTTTACCGTTAACAAGTGTCTGCATCGATTTTGCTTCTCGTGTATGAGAAAACATGTAGAAGCAAAGTTACATCAAGGACAGTTGGCTAAATGTCCGCATGAAAATTGCAAATCGAAACTCGAAATCGAGAGCTGCAAGAAGTTTTTAAATCCGAAATTATATGGTATGTTTATCGTTAAGTTAAAAGAAGCTTGTATTCCTGTAGAACAGAGAATTTACTGTCCACATTCGAGTTGTTCTGCTTTGATGTCGAAGACTGAGGTACAAGAATATAATGCCACGTCATCATCTACGTCTGTTATAAAACCTGGAAAGCGAATATGTGTTAAATGCAATCGATCTTTTTGTATTGATTGTAACGTACCTTGGCATCATAATATTACATGCTCCGATTATATGAAGTCGTCCCAATATAAGTCTTCTAGCGCTGCAAAACTTACGTCTCTCGCAACAAAAAAAACATTGGCGTCAATGTATCAAGTGCAAGAATATCATTGAACTTGCAAAAGGGTGCTACCATATATATTGCAGGTTTTGTTATCTCATCTCTTTATTTGACTGGTTTATCTCACATATATACAAGGTTAAGGTTATAGAGGACGCGAGTCGGGGACGCGTCTGTCGGGACATTGGAGGGACGAGTCGGTCGTGACGGGGACGCAACGGGGACGCGTCGGGCGTTGACAAACGTTGACTTTTTAAAATAATTTTATTAAATATATATTTGTATATATAATATTATATAGAAATCTTTTAACCGTTGAACCTTTTTTTAGCCACGACGCGTCGGCTATGCCTAAAAGACGACGCGTCGGCTGCAACACTGATATATATATATATATATATATATATATATATATATATATATATATATATATATATATATATATATATATATATATATATATATATATATACTCTGTTGGAATTTGGGTTGTAGTTTGTTTCTAACGTGCCGCAGGCTAAGCTATAACGCAGAATAGTTTTAGGGATTAAATGGGCTGATTAGGTAAAAAGTAATTACTCAAATGCTTAAAATTTCCAAAATTGTTCTAATGAAAATAAGTTCCATTTGTTATAATAATAATAATAATATAGATATGGATAGTCAATTTTGGTGTATACATATAGTCAATTTTGGTACACAAAGTATGTATTTTTATATTGAGATTTTAGGCTATAAATACTCATGAATGCAAGCATTAAACTTGCACCATTTCTCACACTTACAAAGTGTTTCTTTCTTTCTCTCCATTATCATCTTTGTTCTTACACTTCATTATTAGTATTCTAAATCAAGAATCAAATCACTAAAGGTAGTTATAAGCCTACTGAATTATAACATCAAGAATCAAACCACTAAAGGTAGTTATAAGCCTACTGAATTATAACATCAAGAATCAAACCACTAAAGGTAGTTATAAGCCTACTGAATTATAACACGTTATCAGCACGATAATCTTAATACTAAATATGGTTGGCTCTGCCACCAAAATGATATATGGTCGGTTATACCACCAAAATGATATATGGTCGGTTATACCACCAAAATGATATATGGTCGGTTATACCACCAGAATGATATAGGTCGGTTATACCACCTGAAAAAATATATGGTCGACACTGTCGCCAAATTTTCATTTATGTTTACTAATATTTATATTTTTGTTATATAACATTTATTTATGATTGCTTACACATGGTCGACACTGTCACCTACTTATCATTTATATTATATTAAATTTATGTTTAATGTTTATATACTTATGAATATAAATTGACTCTAATTTATCATGATGTTTGTTTTAATTTTTGATAATAGAAAATGTCGAATCTGGAAAAGCTTAAATTTACTCCTTTAGAATCAACTGGAAACAACTACATGCCATGGGTTATAAAAGTAAAAATGCATCTTAAATCAATGGGCATTCTTGAAACCATAAATGAAAACAACACTTGTTCTGAAAAAGAACAAGCTACGGCATGTTGCTTTATTCATCAACATATTGATGAATGCTTACAAAATAATTATGTGACTGTAGAAGACCCCCATGTTTTATGGGAAGGTCTCAAAAGCAGATTCAATAATCAAAGAGAAATTTTACTTCCAGCTGCAATGGAACAATGGAGAACATTAAGGTTCCAAGGCTTTAAGAAAGTAAATGAATACAGCTCAGCTCTGTATAATACATGTTCACAACTTAAATTCTGTGGACATGAAATTAGTGATGCAGACATGATGGAGAAAACTTTCTCCACAATGAATGCTGCAAACATCACAGTGCAAAGAAATTTGAGAATGCTAAAGTTCAAAACATATCCTGAACTTAATTCATATCTCTTAGTTGCAGAGCAAAATGATGAGCTATTAATGAAAAATCAGCAATCCCGTCCTACTGGTACACTTGCAATCCCTGAAGCAAATACTGCAAATAATTATAAACAGGGACAAGGACGCGGGCAAGGTCGTGGTTATAATAACCATCACCATCATCATGCCAAAAGCCATAACTATGGTAGAAACCATCCTTATGGTAATGGTAATGGGCGTGGACGTGGTCGTGGTCGTGGCCGTGGTGGTCAAAGAAATAGTAATCCACGAAAATATAAATATCAACCACAAAACAAGCCCATTAAACAAGATGTTGAAGAAAATTCTTCTAAAAATTCTGAAGAATCTTGCTACAGATGTGGTAGAATGGGCCACTGGGCTAATACTTGCCGAACATCTAAACATCTTGTTAAGATGTATCAGGATTCGCTGAAAGGTAAAGAAAAGGAAGTAAATTTTGTGGATAATATTGATCCAACAGTCACTGAGAAACCATCTGATTTATATGAAGATTTCTTGAATGTTTAAGTTGTGTGTCTTTTGAAAAATAAACGATTTAATATCGTCTGTCTTTGTCATTATGTTTGCTAAATGTTTCAGTACTATCTATTTGCGTTTAAAATATTGTGTAATATTAATGTACTCACTATTTATTTCTTATATATGAAGTTCAATATGAATTTTGATGGAATACAACATCAATCAAGTGGTGGAGATCTCTGTATAGCAGACAGTGGAACTACACACACTATACTTAAATCCGAGAAATATTTTATTGATCTAAAACCAACGGAAGGAACTATACATACAATATCAGGACCTGCTAACTTGATAAAAGGGATAGGAAAGGCAAATTTCATACTACCAAATGGTACAAAATTTTTAATAAATGATGCCTTATTTTCTCCCAAGTCAAGCAGAAATTTATTGAGTTTCTCCGACATATACCTTAACGGGTATGATTATCAGTCAGTGACAACAGAAAATGAGAAATATTTAAGTATCACTGACAAGAGTCATGTGGTTGAAAAACTGCCAAGACTTAGTTCTGGATTACATTATACACATATAAATGTACCAGAAATACATATGGTAGTTAACGAAAAATATATTGATCCTGGTGTATTCAGTTTATGGCATAACAGATTAGGCCATCCAGGATCAACAATGATGAAAAGGATTATTGAATGTACTCATGGACATCCACTAAAGGATAGAAAAATCCATCATGATACAATGGTTCCATGTACATCTTGCTCTCTTGGAAAATTGATAACTAGACCCTCACCACTTAAGGTTGAGAAAGAATCACCAATGTTTCTTGAAAGAATTCAAGGTGATATATGTGGACCAATTCATCCACCATGTGGACCATTTAGATATTTCATGGTTCTAATAGACGCATCTAGCAGATGGTCTCATGTTTGTCTGTTATCAAGCCGTAATGTGGCATTTGCAAAATTTCTTGCCCAAATTATTAAATTGAGAGCTCATTTTCCTGATTACACCATTAAAAGGGTGAGACTTGATAATGCTGGTGAATTTACATCTCAAGCATTTAATGACTATTGCATGTCTATAGGAATTGTTGTTGAACATTCTGTTGCTCATGTGCATACACAAAATGGTTTAGCCGAGTCATTGATTAAACGTTTACAGTTAATCGCTAGACCATTGATAATGAGAACAAAACTCCCTGTATCTATATGGGGTCATGCAATTTTACATGCTGCTGCATTGATTCGCATCAGACCAAGTGCAAGTCATAAATATTCCCCCCTACAACTTGCTTTTGGTCAAGAGCCAAATATTTCCCATCTTAGAACATTTGGTTGTGCAGTGTATGTTCCAATTGCGACACCACAACGTACAAAAATGGGTCCTCAAAGGAGGTTGGGAATATATGTTGGATATGAAACATCTTCAATATTAAGGTATATTGAACCTATGACAGGTGACGTTTTTACAGCACGTTTTGCTGATTGTCATTTTAATGAAACATTGTTCCCTAGATTAGGGGGAGAAATGAAAAATAAAGAAAATGATGTTTCATGGTGTGAACCTCAATTAAAGTATCTTGATCCTCGCACAAAAGAATGCGAGACAGAAGTTCAAAAGATAATGCATATACAAGAACTTGCAAATCAATTGCCTGATGCATTTACAGATACAAAAACGGTGACAAAATCATATATACCAGCAGTAAATACTCCAGCTCGAATTGAAATTCCAAAAGCTGGCAATAACGTCACTCATGAATCTTTGCCACGTCAGAAACGTGGAAGACCAATCGGTTCAAAGGATAAAAATCCTCGAAAAAGAAAATCAGCTGATAATGAAGTAAAAGAAAGTGTTCAAGAAGAACCACAAATCAGTACTCCTACTGCAGAGGAGATTGATGATGTCAATACAGAAATTGCAATCAATTATGCATATTCAAAAATATTATGGAACCGAAATGAAATGAAAAATCTTGATGAGAAATTTTCATTTAATGTTGCATATGACATCATGAATAATGATGATGATCCAGAACCAACATCTATGGTTGAATGTCAAAATAGACATGATTGGGCTCAATGGAAAGAAGCAATACGAGCTGAATTAGAATCACTCAATAAAAGAAAAGTTTTCGGATCCATCATTCTCACTCCTAAAGATGTGAAACCTGTAGGATACAGATGGATTTTTGTCCGAAAAAGAAATGAGAAAAATGAAGTTACAAGGTATAAAGCTAGACTTGTAGCTCAAGGTTTTTCTCAAAGACCGGGAATTGATTATGAAGAAACTTATTCTCCTGTTATGGATGCAATTACTTTTAGGTACTTAATCAGTCTGGCAGTTTCTAAAAATTTAGAAATGCATCTCATGGATGTTGTGACTGCTTATCTATATGGATCACTTGATAGTGATATATATATGAAGATACCTGAAGGATTTAAGGTACCAGAAGCATCAAATGCAAAACCCAAAGAAATGTATTCGATTAAATTACAAAGATCTTTATATGGGTTAAAACAATCGGGACGTATGTGGTATAACCGATTAAGTGATTACTTGATAAGCAAAGGGTATACAAATAATCTTACTTGCCCTTGTGTTTTCATTAAGAAAACAACATCCGGATATGTGATCATAGCTGTTTATGTTGATGATCTTAACATCATAGGTACAAATAAAGAGATCCATGAAGCCATTCAACTTCTAAAGAAAGAATTTGAAATGAAAGATCTCGGAAAAACCAAGTATTGCCTTGGTTTACAAATTGAGCATATGCCTAATGGTTTACTTGTACATCAAACAACATATACTGAAAAGATTTTGAAACGTTTCAATATGGACAAGGCAAAACCATTAAGTACTCCTATGGTTGTTAGATCACTCAATGTTGAAGCTGATCCATTTCGTCCATGTGAAGATCAAGAAGACATTCTTGGACCAGAAGTACCATATCTTAGTGCAATTGGAGCTCTTATGTATCTTACAAATTGTACAAGACCTGACATTTCTTTTGCAGTTAATTTGTTGGCAAGGTTCAGCTCTGCTCCTACCAAAAGACACTGGAATGGGATCAAACACATATTTCGATACCTTCGAGGAACTACTGATTTAGGATTATTTTATTCTAACGAATCAAAACAAGATTTGGTTGGTTATGCAGATGCAGGTTATTTATCTGATCCACATAAAGCTAAATCTCAAACTGGATACGTATTCCTAAATGGAGGTACTGCAATATCATGGCGTTCTCAAAAACAAACACTTGTTGCTACATCGTCAAATCATGCCGAAGTGATTGCATTACATGAAGCTACTAGAGAATGTTTTTGGTTGAGATCAATGACACAACTCATTACTGATTCTTGTGGACTAGAACGCGATAAAAGTCCAACAACTATCTATGAAGATAATGCAGCTTGCATAGCACAGATGAAAGAAGGGTATATCAAAAGTGACCGAACAAAACACATACCACCTAGATTCTTCTCATACACTCAAAATCTCATTAAGGACAACCAGATTGAAATGAGATATGTGCAATCTAGCAAAAACTCTGCTGATCTTTTCACGAAAGCACTTCCAACTGCTATTTTCAGAACACACGTTCATAACATTGGCATGAGACATGTTCAAAAGATGTAACAGCTGAAGCGATGTCTACTTGAGGGGAGTCAACTCCATGCTGCACTCTTTTTCCCTTAGCTAAAGTTTTTTCCCACTGGGTTTTCTTTAGCAAGGTTTTTAACGAGGCAGTAATTTATAGTTGATCTTCAACAAAATAAAATTGCTATCCAAGGGGGAGTGTTATAATAATAATAATAATATAGATATGGATAGTCAATTTTGGTGTATACATATAGTCAATTTTGGTACACAAAGTATGTATTTTTATATTGAGATTTTAGGCTATAAATACTCATGAATGCAAGCATTAAACTTGCACCATTTCTCACACTTACAAAGTGTTTCTTTCTTTCTCTCCATTATCATCTTTGTTCTTACACTTCATTATTAGTATTCTAAATCAAGAATCAAATCACTAAAGGTAGTTATAAGCCTACTGAATTATAACATCAAGAATCAAACCACTAAAGGTAGTTATAAGCCTACTGAATTATAACATCAAGAATCAAACCACTAAAGGTAGTTATAAGCCTACTGAATTATAACACCATTTTAATTGTTCCAATGTAAGAGTTAATTTGCATAACTTGAAACCACAATAATTGTTGTAATCTCCGTTAAACTTATGATTAATGAAGTATAAGGTGCATACATAAAGAATAAAATGCTGATTTGTTGCTGATGAAAAATAGCAATCCCATATTTGCTGCTATCTAAGCTTCTAATTTGGAAATTTCATTGCAGATGTGGATATGAGTTTTGCTACACATGTGGTGCTGAGTGGATCAACAAGAAACCGACGTGCAAGTGTCCAATCTGGGATGAGCGTAACATTATAGACAAGCGTAGGCACGCATGAATTGATCATGCTGTTTATTAACATAACTCAACTTCGCTTCGTAGTTAGGATATCGTTAATACTTTGTCGAGGTTAACAATGATGTTTTTTTTTTTTACTACTACAACTACTAGCTAGATGCCAATTTATGCGCTCGAACCTAATATGTGCTGATCTATGGCGATTAAGGGGTGTTTGTATTTTCGTTTGGAACTTGATTATTTGATTATAACATTTACAAATCGGAAATTATCAGTTTTTGGTGTTTGCAAGATAAATAATAAAATCAATTGATTACGATTTGAGAGACTTAAAACGTGAAAATTAAAAACATCACCTTTTATTGTTGCAAAACATAATTTTTAAATTATTGCATATCACTTGATAAATTAATAAATAATCAGATTTACCAAACGCATAAGAGTCTGAGTATTGTGTTGTTAAACGCAAATCAATTTTCAAAATACAAATGCAAATCCCCTAAGAGTAACTACATTTTCGTATAACCACAACTTTTCTCCATATGTAAAACACAGTAACTATATATACACATGTCCAACCTTCCAACTAATTAAAAACATCAAATTCAAAACAAACAACCCTTCTAAAACAATCAAGCAAAAAACAGTTTTCTACCAAATGAACACAAATTATCTTAAAAAACCAAAAACAACAATCAAATCAACTAGAAATGTATCCGAGTGGGCCGCACCTTCTCCATCCTAGTCGCACCATACTGTTCACTATTGTCCATCCTCTTGTTATTCTTAAATGCACCACACGCGATGACATAAGCAATGACAAGCAAGATAAGAACAACAATGTTAATAACCGAAACCTTCCTCCAACTCTTCTTCAGGCTACCCAACACACCGGCCTTACATGAGTCGCAATTGTAGCACAATTGCTCTTGATCGTTTGACCACCTATTGCAGTCAAGGTTGGCCGGTAAAGTGGCTGCATTTACGGGGTTCCATACGGTCTCGTTTACGTAGATGTAACCGCACTCTGTTGGTGGCTTGCAACATCCAGACTGTTTAACCATCATATCAAACGAGTTAAATTTATATTAACTCGATGCAATATATGCGGTTAAATATTACACATTGGGTGCAACAAAACATTTTTTTTAACATCATTTACATTTTTAATCATCTAACATCTAACATTTGATATATACTCGGTACATAATATGATAATTGTCTATATATATATATATATATATATATATAAAGGGGCAGGAAGCGGGGGAAGCAAAAAAATTTTTTTTTCGATTTTTGAAAAAACTTTGTTCACGAACATTATAGATTGGATGAAAATAAGAACATTTAGAAAAGACACTTCGTGATGAATGTTATTATTTTGGCGGAAAAACGATCGACAAAAATAACATTCAAGATAATATTGTTCGTGAAGAATGTTAACCTTTTTTTTTTCATGTTTTGTGAAGTAAATTTAGCCCGATTTAGAGTTTAGGGTTTAGGGTTTGGTGTTTTGGGTTTATGGAATAAACTCAAAACACCAAACCCTACACCCTAAACCCTAAACTCTAAACCGTTCGTGTTAAAAAACTCGATCTAAATCTTAAATCTAAACCCTAAATTTCTAAACCCTAATATCTAAACCCTATAAACCCTAATATCTAAACCCTAATGTCTAAAACCTCAACATACGCTCGAAAAACACGATAATTGTTATATATTACTTCTTCGAGCGTTTTCCCGCCAAAATAATAACATTTATCACGAAGTGTCTTTTCTAAATGTTCTTATTTTCATCCAATCTATAATGTTCGTGAACAAAGTTTTTTCAAAAAACGAAAAAAAAAAAAAAATTTAGTTCCCCCGTTTCCCCCCGATTGGTTACTTCCCTCTTGATCCTATATATATATATATATATATATATATATATATATATATATATATATATATATATATATATATATATATGAGCAATGAAAGTGAAAGGAAAAAAATTGGTCCGATAAACTAAACCAATTTGAAAGTTGTAAACCGTGGTCCCATTTTGAATTAGTTTTTAAAGGATCAATGAACATTTGATCAGTCCTTTTTTCTCATATTTTGAGATAATTGTTTTTTATAATTAAAGTGAGACATGTTATAATAATAATAATAATATAGATATGGATAGTCAATTTTGGTGTATACATATAGTCAATTTTGGTACACAAAGTATGTATTTTTATATTGAGATTTTAGGCTATAAATACTCATGAATGCAAGCATTAAACTTGCACCATTTCTCACACTTACAAAGTGTTTCTTTCTTTCTCTCCATTATCATCTTTGTTCTTACACTTCATTATTAGTATTCTAAATCAAGAATCAAATCACTAAAGGTAGTTATAAGCCTACTGAATTATAACATCAAGAATCAAACCACTAAAGGTAGTTATAAGCCTACTGAATTATAACATCAAGAATCAAACCACTAAAGGTAGTTATAAGCCTACTGAATTATAACACGTTATCAGCACGATAATCTTAATACTAAATATGGTTGGCTCTGCCACCAAAATGATATATGGTCGGTTATACCACCAAAATGATATATGGTCGGTTATACCACCAAAATGATATATGGTCGGTTATACCACCAGAATGATATAGGTCGGTTATACCACCTGAAAAAATATATGGTCGACACTGTCGCCAAATTTTTCATTTATGTTTACTAATATTTATATTTTTGTTATATAACATTTATTTATGATTGCTTACACATGGTCGACACTGTCACCTACTTATCATTTATGTTATATTAAATTTATGTTTAATGTTTATATACTTATGAATATAAATTGACTCTAATTTATCATGATGTTTGTTTTAATTTTTGATAATAGAAAATGTCGAATCTGGAAAAGCTTAAATTTACTCCTTTAGAATCAACTGGAAACAACTACATGCCATGGGTTATAAAAGTAAAAATGCATCTTAAATCAATGGGCATTCTTGAAACCATAAATGAAAACAACACTTGTTCTGAAAAAGAACAAGCTACGGCATGTTGCTTTATTCATCAACATATTGATGAATGCTTACAAAATAATTATGTGACTGTAGAAGATCCCCATGTTTTATGGGAAGGTCTCAAAAGCAGATTCAATAATCAAAGAGAAATTTTACTTCCAGCTGCAATGGAACAATGGAGAACATTAAGGTTCCAAGACTTTAAGAAAGTAAATGAATACAGCTCAGCTCTGTATAATACATGTTCACAACTTAAATTCTGTGGACATGAAATTAGTGATGCAGACATGATGGAGAAAACTTTCTCCACAATGAATGCTGCAAACATCACAGTGCAAAGAAATTTGAGAATGCTAAAGTTCAAAACATATCCTGAACTTAATTCATATCTCTTAGTTGCAGAGCAAAATGATGAGCTATTAATGAAAAATCAGCAATCCCGTCCTACTGGTACACTTGCAATCCCTGAAGCAAATACTGCAAATAATTATAAACAGGGACAAGGACGCGGGCAAGGTCGTGGTTATAATAACCATCACCATCATCATGCCAAAAGCCATAACTATGGTAGAAACCATCCTTATGGTAATGGTAATGGGCGTGGACGTGGTCGTGGTCGTGGCCGTGGTGGTCAAAGAAATAGTAATCCACGAAAATATAAATATCGACCACAAAACAAGCCCATTAAACAAGATGTTGAAGAAAATTCTTCTAAAAATTCTGAAGAATCTTGCTACAGATGTGGTAGAATGGGCCACTGGGCTAATACTTGCCGAACATCTAAACATCTTGTTAAGATGTATCAGGATTCGCTGAAAGGTAAAGAAAAGGAAGTAAATTTTGTGGATAATATTGATCCAACAGTCACTGAGAAACCATCTGATTTATATGAAGATTTCTTGAATGTTTAAGTTGTGTGTCTTTTGAAAAATAAACGATTTAATATCGTCTGTCTTTGTCATTATGTTTGCTAAATGTTTCAGTACTATCTATTTGCGTTTAAAATATTGTGTAATATTAATGTACTCACTATTTATTTCTTATATATGAAGTTCAATATGAATTTTGCTGGAATACAACATCAATCAAGTGGTGGAGATCTCTGTATAGCAGACAGTGGAACTACACACACTATACTTAAATCCGAGAAATATTTTATTGATCTAAAACCAACGGAAGGAACTATACATACAATATCAGGACCTGCTAACTTGATAAAAGGGATAGGAAAGGCAAATTTCATACTACCAAATGGTACAAAATTTTTAATAAATGATGCCTTATTTTCTCCCAAGTCAAGCAGAAATTTATTGAGTTTCTCCGACATATACCTTAACGGGTATGATTATCAGTCAGTGACAACAGAAAATGAGAAATATTTAAGTATCACTGACAAGAGTCATGTGGTTGAAAAACTGCCAAGACTTAGTTCTGGATTACATTATACACATATAAATGTACCAGAAATACATATGGTAGTTAACGAAAAATATATTGATCCTGGTGTATTCAGTTTATGGCATAACAGATTAGGCCATCCAGGATCAACAATGATGAAAAGGATTATTGAATGTACTCATGGACATCCACTAAAGGATAGAAAAATCCATCATGATACAATGGTTCCATGTACATCTTGCTCTCTTGGAAAATTGATAACTAGACCCTCACCACTTAAGGTTGAGAAAGAATCACCAATGTTTCTTGAAAGAATTCAAGGTGATATATGTGGACCAATTCATCCACCATGTGGACCATTTAGATATTTCATGGTTCTAATAGACGCATCTAGCAGATGGTCTCATGTTTGTCTGTTATCAAGCCGTAATGTGGCATTTGCAAAATTTCTTGCCCAAATTATTAAATTGAGAGCTCATTTTCCTGATTACACCATTAAAAGGGTGAGACTTGATAATGCTGGTGAATTTACATCTCAAGCATTTAATGACTATTGCATGTCTATAGGAATTGTTGTTGAACATTCTGTTGCTCATGTGCATACACAAAATGGTTTAGCCGAGTCATTGATTAAACGTTTACAGTTAATCGCTAGACCATTGATAATGAGAACAAAACTCCCTGTATCTATATGGGGTCATGCAATTTTACATGCTGCTGCATTGATTCGCATCAGACCAAGTGCAAGTCATAAATATTCCCCCCTACAACTTGCTTTTGGTCAAGAGCCAAATATTTCCCATCTTAGAACATTTGGTTGTGCAGTGTATGTTCCAATTGCGACACCACAACGTACAAAAATGGGTCCTCAAAGGAGGTTGGGAATATATGTTGGATATGAAACATCTTCAATATTAAGGTATATTGAACCTATGACAGGTGACGTTTTTACAGCACGTTTTGCTGATTGTCATTTTAATGAAACATTGTTCCCTAGATTAGGGGGAGAAATGAAAAATAAAGAAAATGATGTTTCATGGTGTGAACCTCAATTAAAGTATCTTGATCCTCGCACAAAAGAATGCGAGACAGAAGTTCAAAAGATAATGCATATACAAGAACTTGCAAATCAATTGCCTGATGCATTTACAGATACAAAAACGGTGACAAAATCATATATACCAGCAGTAAATACTCCAGCTCGAATTGAAATTCCAAAAGCTGGCAATAACGTCACTCATGAATCTTTGCCACGTCAGAAACGTGGAAGACCAATCGGTTCAAAGGATAAAAATCCTCGAAAAAGAAAATCAGCTGATAATGAAGTAAAAGAAAGTGTTCAAGAAGAACCACAAATCAGTACTCCTACTGCAGAGGAGATTGATGATGTCAATACAGAAATTGCAATCAATTATGCATATTCAAAAATATTATGGAACCGAAATGAAATGAAAAATCTTGATGAGAAATTTTCATTTAATGTTGCATATGACATCATGAATAATGATGATGATCCAGAACCAACATCTATGGTTGAATGTCAAAATAGACATGATTGGGCTCAATGGAAAGAAGCAATACGAGCTGAATTAGAATCACTCAATAAAAGAAAAGTTTTCGGATCCATCATTCTCACTCCTAAAGATGTGAAACCTGTAGGATACAGATGGATTTTTGTCCGAAAAAGAAATGAGAAAAATGAAGTTACAAGGTATAAAGCTAGACTTGTAGCTCAAGGTTTTTCTCAAAGACCGGGAATTGATTATGAAGAAACTTATTCTCCTGTTATGGATGCAATTACTTTTAGGTACTTAATCAGTCTGGCAGTTTCTAAAAATTTAGAAATGCATCTCATGGATGTTGTGACTGCTTATCTATATGGATCACTTGATAGTGATATATATATGAAGATACCTGAAGGATTTAAGGTACCAGAAGCATCAAATGCAAAACCCAAAGAAATGTATTCGATTAAATTACAAAGATCTTTATATGGGTTAAAACAATCGGGACGTATGTGGTATAACCGATTAAGTGATTACTTGATAAGCAAAGGGTATACAAATAATCTTACTTGCCCTTGTGTTTTCATTAAGAAAACAACATCCGGATATGTGATCATAGCTGTTTATGTTGATGATCTTAACATCATAGGTACAAATTAAGAGATCCATGAAGCCATTCAACTTCTAAAGAAAGAATTTGAAATGAAAGATCTCGGAAAAACCAAGTATTGCCTTAGTTTACAAATTGAGCATATGCCTAATGGTTTACTTGTACATCAAACAACATATACTGAAAAGATTTTGAAACGTTTCAATATGGACAAGGCAAAACCATTAAGTACTCCTATGGTTGTTAGATCACTCAATGTTGAAGCTGATCCATTTCGTCCATGTGAAGATCAAGAAGACATTCTTGGACCAGAAGTACCATATCTTAGTGCAATTGGAGCTCTTATGTATCTTACAAATTGTACAAGACCTGACATTTCTTTTGCAGTTAATTTGTTGGCAAGGTTCAGCTCTGCTCCTACCAAAAGACACTGGAATGGGATCAAACACATATTTCGATACCTTCGAGGAACTACTGATTTAGGATTATTTTATTCTAACGAATCAAAACAAGATTTGGTTGGTTATGCAGATGCAGGTTATTTATCTGATCCACATAAAGCTAAATCTCAAACTGGATATGTATTCCTAAATGGAGGTACTGCAATATCATGGCGTTCTCAAAAACAAACACTTGTTGCTACATCGTCAAATCATGCCGAAGTGATTGCATTACATGAAGCTACTCGAGAATGTTTTTGGTTGAGATCAATGACACAACTCATTACTGATTCTTGTGGACTAGAACGCGATAAAAGTCCAACAACTATCTTTGAAGATAATGCAGCTTGCATAGCACAGATGAAAGAAGGGTATATCAAAAGTGACCGAACAAAACACATACCACCTAGATTCTTCTCATACACTCAAAATCTCATTAAGGACAACCAGATTGAAATGAGATATGTGCAATCTAGCAAAAACTCTGCTGATCTTTTCACGAAAGCACTTCCAACTGCTATTTTCAGAACACACGTTCATAACATTGGCATGAGACATGTTCAAAAGATGTAACAGCTGAAGCGATGTCTACTTGAGGGGGAGTCAACTCCATGCTGCACTCTTTTTCCCTTAGCTAAAGTTTTTTTCCCACTGGGTTTTCTTTAGCAAGGTTTTTAACGAGGCAGTAATTTATAGTTGATCTTCAACAAAATAAAATTGCTATCCAAGGGGGAGTGTTATAATAATAATAATAATATAGATATGGATAGTCAATTTTGGTGTATACATATAGTCAATTTTGGTACACAAAGTATGTATTTTTATATTGAGATTTTAGGCTATAAATACTCATGAATGCAAGCATTAAACTTGCACCATTTCTCACACTTACAAAGTGTTTCTTTCTTTCTCTCCATTATCATCTTTGTTCTTACACTTCATTATTAGTATTCTAAATCAAGAATCAAATCACTAAAGGTAGTTATAAGCCTACTGAATTATAACATCAAGAATCAAACCACTAAAGGTAGTTATAAGCCTACTGAATTATAACATCAAGAATCAAACCACTAAAGGTAGTTATAAGCCTACTGAATTATAACAAGACACTCTGTTTTATGCATGTGAATTGTTCCCCATAAAGCGTGCTGGACAACGTTTTTGGGTGTGGCAATTTTGTACTTCTCAGTGTGTTATGAAAAAGACAGGTAAACGAGTGTAACAAACTTTTTTTTCTTTTTTTTTTTTGGTAAAGAAAACGATAACATTAATAACGGATCCGAAGATCAACTCATACAACTGATACAATAGCTTCCATAAACGAGCTCTAGCTAGTAACAGACCTAATAAGACGGCTCACGAACAGGGTGAGAAATCACGTCCACTAACTAAAGTTATAACAAACAGGAAAGTTAAAATGCCAGCTATACTACACATAGACAATTAAGTAAATAAAGAAAAACACAACGGAAGCGATCGGGAGAACGCCGATCAGAGTGTAACTAACTTTTATTTGTACATTTAGCGCTAAAATTTATACATTGTATTAATTAATTGACAAAACTGCCAAATTGGTCCCTGTGTTCGTTCATTTTAGTCCAAATAGTCCCTCCCAATTATTCACTGCAATAACAGTCCTTATTTGTATTTTGGAGTCCCAAAATAGTCCTCGTGTTCGTTCATTTTAGCCCAAATAGTCCATAAGGAAGAAGAAGAATAGTTTGAATGTCAAATTCTCGTGTTTTGACATATATAAGTATATACGACAACTCTTTAACCTTCTTTTAACAATAATAAAAGGCGTGCTCAACTTATAAATTCGATTTTAAAGGTTGTAAAAGTTGCAACGTTGAAACGTTTAATTTGAATTATCAACCCGAATTACTCCTATAAAACAAGGTTCAACACATCAGGAAAATTTTAATTATTTTAATCATTGTATTTGGGTGAGTTGTAGTTGTATCCTCCATTCTAAATAAAACACCTGCATACCATGTCTATATCATGTCTGATGAACATGGCCTGTTGAATCCTTCAACACAGCAAGTATGATTCAAACTATTTAAAATGTAGGACTGGACTTCTACTCTTTTAGTAAGTTTATTCCTTTTTTGGTTCCTTAAACTGAGAAATTGTCGCACCTTAGTTTTTGAGCCCTTTTATCTTGTCTAGAGGTTGTGAAGTTATTTTACCATAAACCATTATGAAAATATGGGTTGTTTTTGTCTATGTAACTGAACAGCTGATCTTGACACCTTTAATTAAAATCGAATATATAAGTTGAACACACCTTTTATTATTGTAAAAAGAAAAAGAAGTTTAAAGATTTGTTGTATATACTTATATATATCAAAGCACGAGAGTTTGACATTCAAACTATTCTTCTTCTTCTTCCTTAAGGACTATTTGGGCTAAAATGAAGGAACACGAGGACTATTTTGGGACTCCAAAATGCAAATAAGGACTGCTATTGCATTAAATAATTGGGAGGGACTATTTGGGCTAAAATAGACGAACACAGTGACTATTTTAGCAATTTGTTCTAATTAATTACTTAATTTGTAATTTATTTTTTATTATTATTTTTTTTGTAATATATTACTTAATTTGTAATATAGTCGGTCATAGTGAGTGATAGTTAATATTAACGTGATGTTAATTTATCGGTATGTTAAATTAGAAAAAGTATGGTGTTAAATTAGAAAAAGTATGGTATTATATGGATAGAATGGTATAATCTCAAAACTACGTAAAGTGTTAAGTTTGACCGTCTACATGGTCGGTGAAGATTCAATAATTTTATGTGGCATTTTTTGTTTTCTTCCCACTTGCCACCCCAAATTAGCTCGCTTCTACTATAAAGTGCCAATCCTATATTCTAAAAAGTGCTTTAAAATGTATAATGAAAACATCTGTTACTCCTACTAAACAATCGGAATAAATACGTATACTTGTATAAAACTAAAGTAGCTGACAGATATCTCTAACGGTTTTGAGGGTCGTTACATTATGAGTCCATTATAATTGAATCACAAAATTTTATTTATCACCAAATTATAATACGTTACATAATTTAATGGAATATAACCTATTTTTGGGTAATTATTTATTAAATCTGACACCGACCTTATGAATTTAATAGGTGCACCTACAGAGACTGTCGATGTAGTGTATTTAGTACTCCACAAAACCAAGTTTCCACGAAATTCATTATTTTAATACACTACGTTTTACAATTACAACAAGCAACTAGCAAAATCAAGTGTTGGTTTCCAAACATTTCTTATGAAATTCACTTTCTTTCAGCAAACATAAACGGGGATAAAAGTAAAAAACTAATACTCCCGATTAATATATTATAGTGTTAACTCCAATCTTTTCTTTTCTCCGATTGTACGTTATTGTTTATATCATTGTATAGATGCGTGTAGCGACTTGTAATGTTATATTCCGGATAATAATAATAATACTTTTTGCTTTTCAAAAAAAAAAATAATCACTAAAAAAAGTTGTATCAACTAGGCGCAAAACTAATCCAAATGATTAAATAATAGAGTAAGTTCATATAATTGACTTGCTTTATTTTTTTTTCCGGCAAAAAAGATGAAATACATAAATTGAAAGATCATCATCAAAACAACCAACATACGAAGATTACAAGCAAATCTTCGACTTGCTTTATTTTTAAACCTAAATGATAATTATTACTCCGTACTTGTATTTAAATTTCCATTATATGACTTTTATCGCAAAAAAGTTTTTTAACTTTGTAAATAAAATCGTACACAGTATAACTTTATTTCACTTTCAGAGTTTCATATCTAAAAACTACAATCGAGTCCAACTTTAATTAACAATTACTTAATTAATACGTAGTATTATATAATATCGTATGAGTTGTAATCACTTGCATCTATAAATTTGCTTGAAAATAAAGGGACCAATGAGATGGCGACATGTGGCGCGAAAATCACATGTGATTGGAAAAAAAAATTCGAAAAATTTATTTTTTTAATTTTTTTTCGAAAATTTTTTTTTCAAATTTTTTTTCCGAAATTTTTTTTTTCGAAATTTAAAAAAAAAAAAATCATATGTGATTATGCATGTTAATCACATGTGATTGTAAACCCAATCACATGTGATTGTAAACCCAATCACATGTGATTATGCATGGCAAATCCAAGCACATGTGATTGTAAAAAAAAAAAATTTAAATTTCAAAAAAAAAAATTTCAAAATTTTTTTTTTAAATTTTTTGCAATCACATGTGATTTTCGCGACACGTGTCGCGCTCTCATTGATCCCTTGAATCTCAACTTAATTTATGGACTCAAATGAATATTCCTCTATATTATTTACTTAAAGGATTAGAAAAAAAAAATGAGACAAACCTGAACAGGATTCAACTTCCGTAGATAATACATATCAGCAGTTTCCGGATACCCACCAATAACCCGACCCGTTTTAGCACACGTTTTCGAATCATGAATACAAGATCTAATCTTACCCCAATAACTATCACTAACAACCCGATCTTTAAGCCAGCCGGAATAATCCTCCAAATAATAATCAGGGTAAACCCGGTTCAACATATGTCTACCGGATCCTTTATCCGTAACCGCATAAGCAAAAATAATAAACCCGATTAAAACAGCAATAATAACAAACATAGCCCATAGGTAAAGGTACATGAGGAAAGTGTTTCTATAACACGCGCCAGCGATACCCGCGAGTGAAACAACCATGATTGAAACACCGATGACAATAATAGGCCATTGTAAGAAAGAGATGCAATCAGTGTTGTTTGCGCGCGTGGAGAGCCAAATGCCACCTCCGAGAATGGGGATGGAAAGAAGGAAAGTGAGGAAGTTTAGTGAGCCAATTAGATGGTTAGTTGATCTCA
Source organism: Rutidosis leptorrhynchoides (assembly GCF_046630445.1). Classification (NCBI taxonomy): domain Eukaryota; kingdom Viridiplantae; phylum Streptophyta; class Magnoliopsida; order Asterales; family Asteraceae; genus Rutidosis; species Rutidosis leptorrhynchoides. Next base: position 124,191,831 of record NC_092333.1, on the reverse strand, counting down.
TGTTTGTTTGTGGGTTGGTGTTTGAATCTGAATATGTATGTTAGTTTGCAGGTGTTGTGGTATTTATATTTATGTATTTATATGGAATATATATATGTGAAAAGTAAAGTCGAGGGTGATGGAGATTATGGAAAAGGTGGGAATAATATGTAAATGAAGGATGATTCTAACACACCCTTTTTTGATCTTCACACACCTATTTTAACCTTTTACTCTTCTAATAATACTCCATTTCTTTAAATTGGTGTGTGAGGATCAAAAAAGTGTGTGTGAGAATCATTTCCCTATGTAAATTGAGACGTAGCAATGACACCTTTTTTTTTAGAGGTCATCATTTCGACTCTCGAGTAAAACATTAGACACAAGGTAATTTGTGACTTTAAATCGCATTTCGCACGTTGCGTTGCAAGGGGCAGCGGAGATAAGGTTTTATCAGTCATGCCCGCAAATTAATCCAGATTTACTCCAGAATGATAGTTGGGGCGGGTTATTAACCGCATAAAATGAATGTGGGGCTAATTTAGTCCCCTTAATGATTTCAAACTTCTGTTTATAATATATATATATATATATATATATATATATATATATATATATATATATATATATATATATATATATGATCAAGCATAGAATAATCGGGTTGGGTTCGGTCCATGCTTGACATCAATGAAGGGGGTTTAAGGGTCAATTGGGTTTAACTCTCCGGTCTGGAGTACCGTGAATAACCCCTTGCGAGATGAGGATCTCAGCAGGGGTAGTTAAACATAGACCCACCATCGACGGGTAGCCCGGTTAATGATGGCTCGCGCTAGGTTGTGGGGTTTGTGTTCATGGAACATTACCTGTATATCAAGAGTATCTAGTGAAATGCTATGAGTCCGGTAGCGCGGGTATAATTGCGCTATGCGCTATTGTCAATAGTGTGTGTGTGTGTGTGTGTGTGTGTGTGAAGTGAATTCCAGATCCCTTATGATGTGGACGAAGTCCTTTATTTATAGGGCAATCCTTCTTGTCTTTTATCGCCACATAATAAGGTTAAAAGAATCGAGGTCTGCCAATAGTACATCTTCGAGTAAGCTGATCCGACAAAAGCAAAAAGTGTTCTTGTCGGACTTGTCCTTTTGTCTGTCAGGTGTCCTCTGCCAGCTACAGCGTCGCCTGACATGTGTATGCCGCCAATGCGCACGTCTGGGATTGGCGCCATGAATGTCACTATAGCGCTATATGCCTTAGCGCGCGGGGACTGCGCATGGTGTTGAACTCAAGTTGTAACTACCGTCCGTCCACTCTTTTCCAAGCGCCTTCGCTTTCTTCTTCATTTACTTGAATAAAGCTTTTTGTCCTGCTGCATTAAATGCAAGGAAATTGAGGCGACGTTTTGTCAGTTGCTGAAACGATCCGTCCTAATCAATAAGAACGAATACAATAACATATGATTACATCGCGAGGTACTTGACCTCTATATGATACATTTTACAAACATTGCATTCGTTTTTAAAAGACAAACTTTCATTACATTGAAAGTTGGCGGCATGCATACCATTTCATAATATATCCAACTATAATTGACTTAATAATAATCTTGATGAACTCAACGACTCGAATGCAACGTCTTTTGAAATATGTCATGAATGACTCCAAGTAATATCTCTAAAATGAGCAAATGCACAGCGGAAGATTTCTTCAAACCTGAGAATAAACATGCTTTAAAGTGTCAACCAAAAGGTTGGTGAGTTCATTAGTTTATCATAATCGATCATTTCCATAATTTTAATAGACCACAAAATTTCAATTTTTCCATAAATATCATTCTCATATCAGGCATTTCGCAAACTGCGTAGAGATAAAAATTCATTCATATGGTGAACACCTGGTAACCAACCTTAACAAGATGCATATAGAATATCCCCATCATTCCGGGACACCCATCGGACATGATAAACTCGAAGTACTAAAGCATTCCAAATTTCAGAATGGGGGTTGTTAGTTCCCGTAGATCTACCTTTAGGATTCGCGTCAATTAGGGGTGCACTAATTCTCAAAATTAGTGATGTTCCCTAATTCTTAGGCTACCAAGCTAAAAGGGGCATATTCGATTTCGATCATTCAACCATATAATTTAGTTTCAATTACTTGTATCTATTTCGTAAAACAGTTATAAAACAGCGCATGTATTCTCAGTCCCAAAAATATATATTGCAAAAGCATTTAAAAAGGGAGCAAATGAAACTTACAATACTGTATTTTGTAGTAAAAATACATATGTCGACACTGAACAATGCAGGGTTGGCCTTGGATTCACGAACCTATATCATTCATATATATATTAAAATATATAATTGTATTTACATAAGCTTATATATATTATTACTAATAATCATACTTGTGATATTACGTGTTATATAGATAAATTTAATATATTTAAATGTATATGTTTTATATCACTAATATTTATTATAATATATTAATAATATTAATTTATATTAAGGTTTATAATAAAATATATATATTTATATATTAATTGATATATTTTATATATATCTTAGTTAGTATCATTTTAATAACAAAAATATAGTGATATGTAATATTAATATTATTGTAATGTATTCTTTTTATAAAAATATCCATTCGTAATAATACTTCATTTTAGCCATAAAATTGAAATGTCCCGTTCTTATTGATTAAAAACGTTCCATATTAATTGATTTCGTTGTGAGGTTTTGACCTCTATATGAGACGTTTTTCAAAGACTGCATTCATTTTTAAAACAAACCATAACCTTTATTTCATAGATAAAGGTTTTAAAAAAACTTTACGTAGATTATCAAATACTGATAATCTAAAATATCCTGTTTACACACGACCATTACATAATGGTTTACAATACAAATATGTTACAACAAAATAAGTTTCTTGAATGCAGTTTTTTTTACACAATATCATACAAGCATGGACTCCAAATCTCGTCCTTATTTAAGTATGCGACAGCGGAAGCTCTTAATAATCACCTGAGAATAAACATGCTTAAAACGTCAACAAAAATGTTGGTGAGTTATAGGTTTAACCTATATATATCAAATCATAATAATAGACCACAAGATTTCATATTTCAATACACATCCCATACATAGAGATAAAAATCATTCATATGGTGAACACCTGGTAACCGACATTAACAAGATGCATATATATAAGAATATCCCCATCATTCCGGGACACCCTTCGGATATGATATAAATTTCGAAGTACTAAAGCACCCGGTACTTTGGATGGGGCTTGTTGGGCCCGATAGATCTATCTTTAGGATTCGCGTCAATTAGGGTGTCTGTTCCCTAATTCTTAGATTACCAGACTTAATAAAAAGGGGCATATTCGATTTCGATAATTCAACCATAGAATGTAGTTTCACATACTTGTGTCTACTTTGTAAATCATTTATAAAACCTGCATGTATTCTCATCCCAAAAATATTAGATTTTAAAAGTGGGACTATAACTCACTTTCACAGATTTTTACTTCGTCGGGAAGTAAGACTTGGCCACTGGTTGATTCACGAACCTATAACAATATATACATATATATCAAAGTATGTTCAAAATATATTTACAACACTTTTAATATATTTTGATGTTTTAAGTTTATTAAGTCAGCTGTCCTCATTAGTAACCTACAACTAGTTGTCCACAGTTAGATGTACAGAAATAAATCGATAAATATTATCTTGAATCAATCCACGACCCAGTGTATACGTATCTCAGTATTGATCACAACTCAAACTATATATATTTTGGAATCAACCTCAACCCTGTATAGCTAACTCCAACATTCACATATAGAGTGTCTATGGTTGTTCCGAAATATATATAGATGTGTCGACATGATAGGTCGAAACATTGTATACGTGTCTATGGTATCTCAAGATTACATAATATACAATACAAGTTGATTAAGTTATGGTTGGAATAGATTTGTTACCAATTTTCACGTAGCTAAAATGAGAAAAATTATCCAATCTTGTTTTACCCATAACTTCTTCATTTTAAATCCGTTTTGAGTGAATCAAATTGCTATGGTTTCATATTGAACTCTATTTTATGAATCTAAACAGAAAAAGTATAGGTTTATAGTTGTAACACCCCGTTTTCCCCGTATATGATTTATAGGTGTATGGTGTACGTACGATAGGCGTATGAAGGGTTTGGTACATGTTCGGGTGTTAAAGTCTTGTGTATGAGACAAGGAGTCAGATCACGCCTTGTGTCGCGGCGCGAAAAAGGAGGCCGCGGCGCGGCAAACAACTGAAATCTGGATCAGAAGTTGGACAAAAAGGGATCCCAGAACTAGTCAAATGTCGCGACGCGACAACTTAGGCCGCGGCGCGGCATACTGGGCAAACTGGTGCCGGATCCTTGTAAATTTAAATGAAGTTCAAGGGCATTTTGGTCTTTTCACATTTGAGCCAGATTTGAGGCTTTAACCTCATCCACCCATTTCATTTCTCATTTTAATTTCCCTTTTCCTTTCATTTTCTCTCAAGAAAACTCAAACACCCAAGTGATTCAAGTGGGATTTTGGAAAGGAAGAAGCGGGTTTTGATCTTTGGCGTAGTTGACAAGTGTGTTCTCCTCGTTCTTAGCTACGCGGTGATACTAGTGGTAAGCTCTAACTCCGAAATTCATTTTTGTGTTCTTCATTCAATTTTGGGGCTTTTGATTATATGATTCATAGATAGAACTCATTTAGTTGTTAATTGGAGATTAACACCAATATTCGGATTTATTGTGGTTAATGTCGGGTTTTGGGTTGGTTAATGATTTAACCTTGTTTAAGACTTGTAAATGGTGTATAATCACTAGCATTAGTGATTATTGGTGTTTTGGAGACGTTTAGGGTTCTTGGAGTTGACTAGTTTTGACTAGAGTCAAATTAGGGTTTGTTAATGATTATGACCCGAATGTCGATCCGATGAGGTTTATAAACTTAAAATGGATTAAGTTGAAGTATAAAACCGAGTTAACTATGGTTTGATGTCAAAACTTGTAATTGGTGAGATTTTGACTTTATGGGTTAAAATTAGGGTTTAAGTGTCAAAATGGGTATGACATGTGTTTAACACTTGAGTTCGGGTTTAATTGGCGTATTAGGACCATTCTCACTTGTGTTAATGATTATTGGTTAGTTTTGGGCACGGTTTGTGCTTGAAAGTGCATTTGGGTCGAAATTGCACTAAGTGACGAATTGGGTTGATTTGTAAATCCACTCTAAGTGTATTGTTGTAATTGTGATAATGGAATAGGTATTTTCCATTGGCGAGTTGCGGTTTACTTGGAAGCATTCTTCAAGACTTCAAGGTGAGTGATAATATCCTATGTGCATATGTATGTGTAGGATGGGTGCGGGTCGGGTGAAGTGGTTCTCGGTTATAGAGCTCACTTCACATATAGGTGGATTTGATAGACTTGCGTTTAGATCCAATTGGCACGGTTGTGCGTTTTGGTTGACCACCTTTGGCGAGGTACACGTTTTGTGTGTACACTATCACACGTGGTTGTGATGTGGATGATATAACCCCAATGGCGAAGGGTTTTGAGTTGGAGAAGTGAATCGCGTGTAGTTCGGATTCACGATGACGCGTGTAGTTCGGTCATCTTATCAAAAAATGAATCTCGTGTAGTTCGGATTCATGGTGACTCGTGTAGTTCGGCCAACCTCGATGTTGTGAAGATAGTAATCTCGTGTGGTTTCGGATTACTAAGGCTCGTGTAGTTCGGCCAATCTTCATTGTGGTATTTGGTTCTCGGTATTGGGTTAAGGTGTTAACCTTGTTCGTTTATATTGTTATATATTAATGTATTGTTGTGTTGTAGCTAACCCTCCGGGTGTAGCTATTTGGCGTTGTTCACATCGTCGTTGGTGAACTTATATTGTTATTGTATCTTTAGCTCGTTGCTTAGAGATCGTACGGTATGCTTAGTGTAGTGCCTTATATGGATGCCTCGGTATGCGGTATTTGTTATTTTGTGGCGTGTCCATTTTATACATATATATGTATGTAGTATATTACCATTCACTAAGCGTTAGCTTACCCTCTCGTTGTTGACTCTTTTTATAGATTGCATGCGGATGGTGGCTCGGGTAAGCGCGAGGATTAGAGGACTTGCATAGTTTGCGTAGAAGGCTTGCTTTTGGATTTATTAGGATTGGGTAGCGTATCCCCAATCGCCATGCTCGGCTTTGTTTTGTATTAAAAGTCTTATGGTCGAAAATTGTATTTTGGTACTTAAGGGGTAATTTGGGTCAATGTGGGCCCCGCTTCGTAAACATAATTTTATTAATAGAACGTGCTAGTTTTTATATATGGAACATGGGGTTAAAAGCGTTACGCCTAAATATGTCGGGAACTAGGCAAACATTTTCGCATTTAAAGACTTTCCGGACAGTCAGGTTTGGCGCGCCGCGCGGCCTATATGGCGCGCCGCGCCAGGTGGCAGTTCAGCAATTTTTTTTTTATTTTGTATTTTCACGTGGTTTGTTCGCGGGTTGGTTTGGGTTGTTACAAGTGGTATCAGAGCATGGTCTAAGGGATTTAGGTGACTTGAGATAGGTGCCTAGACTTAGACTTGTGTGTGCTTAAATTGTTGCGGGACTTGTAGGATTACGGGTCGGAATGGGTTTGGTTAGTGCCTTGGCTATAGGTTGACTAACGTTTATATTAGTAATGCGGATATTATTAATATGTTGTTGTGTTGTGATAATAATTCTCGCGTGTGTTTGTACCGCGTAGAATTTTGGTTGTGTTTGTGTTTATCATCGAGCGAGACGGTCGTTGTACTAACGAGTCGATGCGGCATGTGTGCGTAATAAGAACTTGCAAACCTTATTACGGGTGCAAATCGTGTCTAACAAGTGATGTACGATGAGTGTTTAGCAAGATGGGGCTGTGTCGTGCGTACGGTTTTACACGTTCGTGGACTAATCGTTTTGCATTCTTTAGAATGGCGATGCGAAACGAGATCGAGACGAATGACGAGGAGTTTAATACTAGATTTGCGGCCGCCGTTGCGGAGCAAATTGGTGCGTTAGAAGAAAGAATGGAAAGGAGGTATTCCGAACTTCAAAGTAGTGGTGAAATGGAGCGTTATCTTAAGAGCTTCATGAGGACTAAACCCCCGATGTATGACGGAAAGCCGGATCCTTTGGTAAGCACAACTTGGATTTCGGACGTCGAAGGGTGTTTCCGTACTATTGATTGCCCTCCCGAGAGAAAGACGAGACTCGCTACGAGTTTGTTGCGGGGTAGGGCAAGGGATTGGTTGGATGGTAAGATTGATCTTGTCGGTGGCGAGACGTTTATGGCTTTATCGTGGGACGACTTTAAGGAGGAATTCTTCGAGGAGTTCCGGACTTCGGCCGATTTGTGGGAATTGCGTAATGAGTTGCGAAATTTGCGACAAGGATCTATGGATTTGAGTACTCTCAAGACGACCTTTATGGCGAAGGCTCGTTTTTGTCCGGAGTATTTGGGGAATGATCGTTTGTTGATGGGAGATTTCTATCGGACCTTGAATGATGACTTGAAAAGTAAAATTAGCCGGGGTCAAGCGAAATCGTTTTCGGAATTATTCGACTTGGCTAGAGGTTTCGAGTCGTATTCACGATCGAAAAAGGGTGAACCTTCAAGTGAGCGAAGGGTCGTTTCTTATGGTGCTCCGAGTAAGAGGGCAAAGGGTCCGAGTGTGAGCACGGGTGGTACGCGAGCGGGTATGTCGGATTCTAGTGCGGCTAGATGTTACAATTGTGGCGTGAGGGGTCACAAGTCTTGGGAATGTTCGATACCAAAGGGTGATGGTATGGTGTGCTTCAATTGCCAAAAAGAAGGACATCGTAAGTCGGAATGTCCCAAGTTAGCGGGGACGGGTGCGGCCAGGAGACGTTAAGGTACGTTTAATTTTGATAAATATGTCTTTTGATTATTTATTAAATGCCGTTTGAGTTTGAGTTGCGTGCCTTTGTTGTGCATGTTATGCTATGGGTGACGTTCCTAATGGAAGTACCCTATATTGATGTTTGATTGAAGGGCGAAGGGCGTAAGACTTGGTGCAACCAAGCATTCCTTAGTATTTGGGAAACGTTTCTACCAAGCCACGGAAATGGTTTTGGTGTTTGGTTGTTAAGCGCGTGTTCGCTTTTATGTTGAAGTGACGAATCATGAAGTTCGTCGGTTGGTTGGAACCCTTGAGATCGAGTGTTTTAAATCTCGATGTGTGTTGGTAATGGAGTCTTTATGACGCGACATTAGGTGCCTCTTTTATACCTACTAGCGTGATGTTCGACTCCGATTGTGTTGCGGTACACTTTTCGTACAAAGTGTTTAAGGGTTGGTTAAAATCCTTCGTGTGCTCATGGTTGGAGCAAGATGTGGTAATGGGTCGTATGAGCCTAATTGTTGGTAAAGTCTACCTGTGGTAGCATTGTGTGGTTGTACGAGTTGTGGATGTGGTAACGTGGTAAATCTCGTTGAGAGATAATGGACGTGTTTGGCGAGCAAGGTGAAATCCTCCGGTTAAGGGAGGTGTGTGTCGGGTTCTCTTGTGGAGAATTATTATTTAGTACCTATGTTTGGTATAGGTGGTTCTTGCTCGATTATGGTATGGTTGTTTGATGAAGCATGATCTTTAGGGTCCGCTGACTTCATCATGAGCGTGATGTTATATCGGTGAAGCATGATCTTCGGGTCCGCTGACTTCATCCGGTGTTGTGATTGGTGGAGCATGACCTTCGGGGTCCGCTGACTTCATCAAGGGAGTAGTGTTATGTCGGTATGGTGTAACACTATCGGGAAATGCGAGTACCGGTGGGAAATGCGAGTACCATTCCTGTGTTGAGATTGTGGATCGCGTGTGTTTTCGGATTCACGATGACGCGTGTAGTTCGGTCATCTTATTGGAATGAATCTCGTGTAGTTCGGATTCATGGTGACTCGTGTAGTTCGGTCATCTTATTAAGGTAGTAATCTAGTGTGTTTTCGGATTACTAAGGCTCGTGTAGTTCGGCCAACCTCGATGTTGTGGAAGTGAATCTCGTGTAGTTCGGATTCACGAATGACTCGTGTGGTTTCGGTCATTGTATTGAGGAGTGAATCTCGTGTAGTTCGGATTCACAAATGACTCGTGTAGTTCGGTCATTCCTCCGGGATAGTGACTCTCGTGTAGTTTGGATTCACTAAGGCGCGTGTAGTTCGGCCAATCCCGATTGTTGTGATGAAGGTAGTGAGTCGCGTGTAGTTCGGATTCACTAAGGCGCGTGTGTTTTCGGCCAGCCTTCGTGTTGTGTGATCTGTCGGTTGTTTTATACACCGATGGTGGGGTCGTAAGGACCGTGACGTTGATCTGTTGGTTGTTTTATACACCAATGGTGGGGTCGTAAGGACCATGTTGTGGGAACTATCGGTTGTTTATACACCGATGGTGGGGTCGTGAGGACCATGTTGTATGATTAGTGATGCGATAGCCGTGTTTCGCTCACATGTTGTTACGGGTGTGACGATAGTCGATCTTGTTCACCTTTGGATTAGCGTTGCCATAGTCGTTTTGGGCGCTATCGGTTCTAGCCGTTTGTTTATGATGGTGCGGTGGTTGCGTATTGGTCGTATTGCGCACTACAAAGGATGTTTAGTGATTGGTGTTATCCGTAAGGATTCGTTTGGTTCGGTCTTCATCGTTTCGGGTTGTTGACCTTAGGTTGAGACTTGGTTGTTTTTAGCATTGTACTTGGTAAGGGTACGCTAAGGGATTGATATCTCGGTTCGAGATTGGTTGAGTTTTTCCCGATGCGAGGGAATGAGTAAGGTTTTAGTGCTCGAATTGTGGTTTGATAAATCGCGGGTGACGATTTAGTTATCGAAGGCAATTCATTGGGAAGAATTGCTTAGGAAAGTCGGTTAGGACTTATGTTTGAGGACCGTGAAGTGTGGTTCGTTTGGTTAAGTGACGAGGATCACGAGGACGTGATCGAGTCTAAGTGGGGGAGAGTTGTAACACCCCGTTTTCCCCGTATATGATTTATAGGTGTATGGTGTACGTACGATAGGCGTATGAAGGGTTTGGTACATGTTCGGGTGTTAAAGTCTTGTGTATGAGACAAGGAGTCAGATCACGCCTTGTGTCGCGGCGCGACAAAGGAGGCCGCGGCGCGGCAAACAACTGAAATCTGGATCAGAAGTTGGACAAAAAGGGATCCCAGAACTAGTCAAATGTCGCGGCGCGACAACTTAGGCCGCGGCGCGGCATACTGGGCAAACTGGTGCCGGATCCTTGTAAATTTAAATGAAGTTCAAGGGCATTTTGGTCTTTTCACGTTTAAGCCAGATTTGAGGCTTTAACCTCATCCACCCATTTCATTTCTCATTTTAATTTCCCTTTTCCTTTCATTTTCTCTCAAGAAAACTCAAACACCCAAGTGATTCAAGTGGGATTTTGGAAAGGAAGAAGCGGGTTTTGATCTTTGGCGTAGTTGACAAGTGTGTTCTCCTCGTTCTTAGCTACGCGGTGATACTAGTGGTAAGCTCTAACTCCGAAATTCATTTTTGTGTTCTTCATTCAATTTTGGGGCTTTTGATTGTATGATTCATAGATAGAACTCATTTAGTTGTTAATTGGAGATTAACACCAATATTCAGATTTATTGTGGTTAATGTCGGGTTTTGGGTTGGTTAATGATTTAACCTTGTTTAAGACTTGTAAATGGTGTATAATCACTAGCATTAGTGATTATTGGTGTTTTGGAGACGTTTAGGGTTCTTGGAGTTGACTAGTTTTGACTAGAGTCAAATTAGGTTTTGTTGATGATTATGACCCGAATGTCGATCCGATGAGGTTTATAAACTTAAAATGGATTAAGTTGAAGTATAAAACCGAGTTAACTATGGTTTGATGTCAAAACTTGTAATTGGTGAGATTTTGACTTTATGGGTCAAAATTAGGGTTTAAGTGTCAAAATGGGTATGACACGTGTTTAACACTTGAGTTCGGGTTTAATTGGCGTATTAGGACCATTCTCACTTGTGTTAATGATTATTGGTTAGTTTTGGGCACGGTTTGTGCTTGGAAGTGCATTTGGGTCGAAATTGCACTAAGTGACGAATTGGGTTGATTTGTAAATCCACTCTAAGTGTATTGTTGTAATTGTGATAATGGAATAGGTATTTTCCATTGGCGAGTTGCGGTTTACTTGGAAGCATTCTTCAAGACTTCAAGGTGAGTGATAATATCCTATGTGCATATGTATGTGTAGGATGGGTGCGGGTCGGGTGAAGTGGTTCTCGGTTATAGAGCTCACTTCACATATAGGTGGATTTGATAGACTTGCGTTTAGATCTAATTGGCACGGTTGTGCGTTTTGGTTGACCACCTTTGGCGAGGTACACGTTTTGTGTGTACACTATCACACGTGGTTGTGATGTGGATGATATAACCCCAATGGCGAAGGGTTTTGAGTTGGAGAAGTGAATCGCGTGTAGTTCGGATTCACGATGACGCGTGTAGTTCGGTCATCTTATCAAAAAATGAATCTCGTGTAGTTCGGATTCATGGTGACTCGTGTAGTTCAGCCAACCTCGATGTTGTGAAGATAGTAATCTCGTGTGGTTTCGGATTACTAAGGCTCGTGTAGTTCGGCCAATCTTCATTGTGGTATTTGGTTCTCGGTATTGGGTTAAGGTGTTAACCTTGTTCGTTTATATTGTTATATATTAATGTATTGTTGTGTTGTAGCTAACCCTCCGGGTGTAGCTATTTGGCGTTGTTCACATCGTCGTTGGTGAACTTATATTGTTATTGTATCTTTAGCTCGTTGCTTAGAGATCGTACGGTATGCTTAGTGTAGTGCCTTATATGGATGCCTCGGTATGCGGTATTTGTTATTTTGTGGCGTGTCCATTTTATACATATATATGTATGTAGTATATTACCATTCACTAAGCGTTAGCTTACCCTCTCGTTGTTGACTCTTTTTATAGATTGCATGCAGATGGTGGCTCGGGTAAGCGCGAGGATTAGAGGACTTGCATAGTTTGCGTAGAAGGCTTGCTTTTGGATTTATTAGGATTGGGTAGCGTATCCCCAATCGACATGCTCGGCTTTGTTTTGTATTAAAAGTCTTATGGTCGAAAATTGTATTTTGGTACTTAAGGGGTAATTTGGGTCAATGTGGGTCCCGCTTCGTAAACATAATTTTATTAATAGAACGTGCTAGTTTTTATATATGGAACATGGGGTTAAAAGCGTTACGCCTAAATATGTCGGGAACTAGGCAAACATTTTCGCATTTAAAGACTTTCCGGACAGTCAGGTTTGGCGCGCCGCGCCAGGTAGCAGTTCAGCAAATTTTTTTTTATTTTGTATTTTCACGTGGTTTGTTCGCGGGTTGGTTTGGGTTGTTACAATAGTCGGAAAAATAAGTTACAAGTCGTTTTTGTAAAGGTAGTCATTTCAGTCGAAAGAACGACGTCTAGATGACCATTTTAGAAAACATACTTCCACTTTGAGTTTAACCATAATTTTTGGATATAGTTTCATGTTCATAATAAAAATCATTTTCTCAGAATAACAACTTTTAAATCAAAGTTTATCATAGTTTTTAATTAACTAACCCAAAACAGCCCGGGGTGTTACTACGACGGCGTAAATCCGGTTTTACGGTGTTTTTCGTGTTTCCAGGTTTTAAATCATTAAGTTAGCATATCATATAGATATAGAACATGTGTTTAGTTGATTTTAAAAGTCAAGTTAGAAGGATTAACTTTTGTTTGCGAACAAGTTTAGAATTAACTAAACTATGTTCTAGTGATTACAAGTTTAAACCTTCGAATAAGATAGCTTTATATGTATGAATCGAATGATGTTATGAACATCATTACTACCTTAAGTTCCTTGGATAAACCTACCGGAAAAGGGAAAAATGGATCTAGCTTTAACAGATCCTTGGATGGCTCGAAGTTCTTGAAGCAGAATCATGACACGAAAACAAGTTCAAGTAAGATCATCACTTGAAATAAGATTGTTATAGTTATAGAAATTGAACCAAAGTTTGAATATGATTATTACCTTGTATTAGAATGATAACCTACTGTAAGAAACAAAGATTTCTTGAGGTTGGATGATCACCTTACAAGATTGGAAGTGAGCTAGCAAACTTGAAAGTATTCTTGATTTTATGTAACTAGAACTTGTAAAATATATGAAGAACACTTAGAACTTGAAGATAGAACTTGAGGGAGATCAATTAGATGAAGAAAATTGAAGAATGAAAGTGTTTGTAGGTGTTTTTGGTCGTTGGTGTATGGATTAGATATAAAGGATATGTAATTTTGTTTTCATGTAAATAAGTCATGAATGATTACTCATATTTTTGTAATTTTATGAGATATTTCATGCTAGTTGCCAAATGATGGTTCCCACATGTGTTAGGTGACTCACATGGGCTGCTAAGAGCTGATCATTGGAGTGTATATACCAATAGTACATACATCTAAAAGCTGTGTATTGTACGAGTATGAATACGGGTGCATACGAGTAGAATTGTTGATGAAACTGAACGAGGATGTAATTGTAAGCATTTTTGTTAAGTAGAAGTATTTTGATAAGTGTCTTGAAGTCTTTCAAAAGTGTATGAATACATATTAAAACACTACATGTATATACATTTTAACTGAGTCGTTAAGTCATCGTTAGTCGTTACATGTAAATGTTGTTTTGAAACCTTTAGGTTAACGATCTTGTTGAATGTTGTTAACCCATTGTTTATTATAACAAATGAGATGTTAAATTATTATATTATCATGATATTATGATATATAATATATCTTAGTATGATGTATATACAGTTAAATTTCGTTACAACGATAATCGTTACATACATGTCTCGTTTCGAAATCATTAAGTTAGTAGTCTTATTTTTACATATGTATTTCATTGTTAATACACTTAATAATATATTTACTTATCATTTAACATAATTAACCAAGTGTATCAATATCTTAATATGATTCATATGTACCTAGTAAAACGTTGTTATAACGATAATCGTTATATATATCGTTTTCGAGTTTCTTAAATTAATAGTCTCATTTTTATGTATATAACTCATTGTTAAAATACCTAATGAGATACATACTTATAATAAAAGCATGTTAACTATATATATAACCATATATATGTCATCGTATAGTTTTTACAAGTTTTAACGTTCGTGAATCACCGGTCAACTTGGGTGGTCAATTGTCTATATGAAACATATTTTAATTAATCAAGTCTTAACAAGTTTGATTGCTTAACATGTTGGAAACATTTAATCATGTAAATATCAATCTCAATTAATATATATAAACATGGAAAAGTTCGGGTCACTACAGTACCTACCCGTTAAATAAATTTCGTCCCGAAATTTTAAGCTGTTGAAGGTGTTGACGAATCTTCTGGAAATAGATGCTGGTATTTCTTCTTCATCTGATCTTCACGCTCCCAGGTGAACTCGGGTCCTCTACGAGCATTCCATCGAACCTTAACAATTGGTATCTTGTTTTGCTTAAGTCTTTTAACCTCACGATCCATTATTTCGACGGGTTCTTCGATGAATTGAAGTTTTTCGTTGATTTGGATTTCATCTAACGGAATAGTGAGATCCTCTTTAGCAAAACATTTCTTCAAATTCGAGACGTGGAAAGTGTTATGTACAGCCGCGAGTTGTTGAGGTAACTCAAGTCGGTAAGCTACTGGTCCGACACGATCAATTATCTTGAATGGTCCAATATACCTTGGATTTAATTTCCCTCGTTTACCAAATCGAACAACGCCTTTCCAAGGTGCAACTTTAAGCATGACCATCTCTCCAATTTCAAATTCTATATCTTTTCTTTTAATGTCAGCGTAGCTCTTTTGTCGACTTTGGGCGGTTTTCAACCGTTGTTGAATTTGGATGATCTTCTCGGTAGTTTCTTGTATAATCTCCGGACCCGTAATCTGTCTATCCCCCACTTCACTCCAATAAATCGGAGACCTGCACTTTCTACCATAAAGTGCTTCAAAAGGCGCCATCTCAATGCTTGAATGGTAGCTGTTGTTGTAGGAAAATTCTGCTAACGGTAGATGTCGATCCCAACTGTTTCCGAAATCAATAACACATGCTCGTACCATGTCTTCAAGCGTTTGTATCGTCCTTTCGCTCTGCCCATCAGTTTGTGGATGATAGGCAGTACTCATGTCTAGACGAGTTCCTAATGCTTGCTGTAATGTCTGCCAGAATCTTGAAATAAATCTGCCATCCCTATCAGAGATAATAGAGATTGGTATTCCATGTCTGGAGACGACTTCCTTCAAATACAGTCGTGCTAACTTCTCCATCTTGTCATCTTCTCTTATTGGCAGGAAGTGTGCTGATTTGGTGAGACGATCAACTATTACCCAAATAGTATCAAAACCACTTGCAGTCCTTGGCAATTTAGTGATGAAATCCTTGGTAATGTTTTCCCATTTCCATTCCGGGATTTCGGGTTGTTGAAGTAGACCTGATGGTTTCTGATGCTCAGCTTTGACCTTAGAACACGTCAAACATTCTCCTACGTATTTAGCAACATTGGCTTTCATACCCGGCCACCAAAAATGTTTCTTGAGATCCTTGTACATCTTCCCCGTTCCAGGATGTATTGAGTATCTGGTTTTATGAGCTTCTCTAAGTACCATTTCTCTCATATCTCCAAATTTTGGTACCCAAATCCTTTCAGCCCTATACCGGGTTCCGTCTTCCCGAATATTAAGATGTTTCTCCGATCCTTTGGGTATTTCATCCTTTAAATTTCCCTCTTTTAAAACTCCCTGTTGCGCCTCCTTTATTTGAGTAGTAAGGTTATTATGAATCATTATATTCATAGATTTTACTCGAATGGGTTCTCTGTCCTTCCTACTCAAGGCATCGGCTACCACATTTGCCTTCCCCGGGTGGTAACTAATCTCAAAGTTGTAATCATTCAATAATTCAATCCACCTACGCTGCCTCATATTCAGTTGTTTCTGATTAAATATGTGTTGAAGACTTTTGTGGTCGGTATATATAATACTTTTGACCCCATATAAGTAGTGTCTCCAAGTCTTTAATGCAAAAACAACCGCGCCTAATTCCAAATCATGCGTCGTATAATTTTGTTCGTGAATCTTCAATTGTCTAGACGCATAAGCAATCACCTTCGTTCGTTGCATTAATACACAACCGAGACCTTGCTTTGATGCGTCACAATAAATCACAAAATCATCATTCCCTTCAGGCAATGACAATATAGGTGCCGTAGTTAGCTTTTTCTTCAATAACTGAAACGCTTTCTCTTGTTCATCATTCCATTCAAATTTCTTCCCTTTATGCGTTAATGCAGTCAAGGGTTTTGCTATTCTGGAAAAGTCTTGGATGAACCTTCTGTAGTAAACAGCTAGTCCTAAAAACTGGCGTATGTGTTTTGGAGTTTTCGGGTTTTCCCACTTTTCAACAGTTTCTATCTTTGCCGGATCCACCTTAATACCTTCTTTGTTCACTATGTGACCGAGGAATTGAACTTCTTCCAACCAAAATGCACACTTTGAAAACTTAGCGTACAATTCTTCCTTCCTCAATACTTCTAACACCTTTCTCAAATGTTCACCGTGTTCTTGGTCATTCTTTGAGTAAATAAGTATGTCATCAATGAAAACAATGACAAACTTGTCAAGGTATGGTCCACACACTCGGTTCATAAGGTCCATGAACACAGCTGGTGCATTAGTTAAACCAAACGGCATGACCATAAACTCGTAATGACCGTAACGTGTTCTGAAAGCAGTCTTTGGAATATCATCTTCTTTCACCCGCATTTGATGATACCCGGAACGTAAGTCAATCTTTGAATAAACAGACGAGCCTTGTAGTTGATCAAATAAGTCATCGATTCTCGGTAGTGGGTAGCGGTTCTTGATGGTAAGTTTGTTCAACTCTCGGTAGTCGATACACAACCTGAATGTACCATCTTTCTTCTTGACAAACAAAACAGGAGCTCCCCACGGTGATGTGCTTGGTCGAATGAAACCACGCTCTAAAAGTTCTTGTAATTGGCTTTGCAGTTCTTTCATCTCGCTGGGTGCGAGTCTGTAAGGAGCACGAGCTATTGGTGCAGCTCCTGGTACAAGATCTATTTGAAATTCAACGGATCGATGTGGGGGTAATCCCGGTAATTCTTTCGGAAATACATCGGGAAATTCTTTTGCAATGGGAACATCATTGATGCTCTTTTCTTCAGTTTGTACTTTCTCGACGTGTGCTAGAACAGCATAGCAACCTTTTCTTATTAGTTTTTGTGCCTTCAAATTACTAATAAGATGTAGCTTCGTGTTGCCCTTTTCTCCGTACACCATTAAGGGTTTTCCTTTTTCTCGTATAATGCGAATTGCATTTTTGTAACAGACGATCTCTGCTTTCACTTCTTTCAACCAGTCCATACCGATTATCACATCAAAACTCCCTAACTCTACTGGTATCAAATCAATCTTAAATGTTTCGCTAACCAGTTTAATTTCTCGATTCCGACATATATTATCTGCTGAAATTAATTTACCATTTGCTAATTCAAGTAAAAATTTACTATCCAAAGGTGTCAATGGACAACTTAATTTAGCACAAAAATCTCTACTCATATAGCTTCTATCCGCACCCGAATCAAATAAAACGTAAGCAGATTTATTGTCAATAAGAAACGTACCCGTAACAAGCTCCGGGTCTTCCTGTGCCTCTGCTGCATTAATATTGAAAACTCTTCCGCGGCCTTGTCCATTCGTGTTCTCCTGGTTCGGGCAATTTCTAATAATGTGGCCCGGTTTTCCACATTTATAACAAACTACATTGGCATAACTTGCTCCGACACTACTTGCTCCGCCATTACTCGTTCCGACACCATTTGTTCCTTTCGTTCTATTAACCCCTGGTCCGTAGACCTCACACTTCGCCGCGCTATGACCATTTCTTTTACACTTGTTGCAAAATTTGGTGCAGAATCCCGAGTGATACTTTTCACACCTTTGGCATAGCTGCTTCTGATTGTTGTTGTTGTTGCGGTTATTATTGTTGTTGGGATGATTGTTGTAGTTGCTGTTGTTGTTGTTGTTGTTGTTGTTGTTGGGCCGTTTGTTGTAGTTGCGATTGATGTTGCGATTGTTGGGATAATTGTTGCGATTATTGTTGTAATTGCTGTTGTTGTTGTATTGGTGATTCTTATCACCGTTTTCCTCCCACTTGAAGGTTCTTCGTATGCCCGAGAGACATATTAAATTAATGTGGCTAATGTGTTATGATCCAAGTCGGGTCATACCCAATAACAAGCTTACCGACACCTTATATGTATTTAATCTTAGCGATTGGATCGTTGATTAAATACGCGACACTTGAACTTTAAGAAAAACGGTTTTCTGAAATATTATTTGATGTGCATATATATAAATTATGGAATAATTTATATAATTTGGATTTAATTATTTATAGGTTAAATAATTAATAAATTTATGTTACATTTTATATAAATGGGTTTTATATAATAAAATGTACATAAATAAATATGGAAGTTTATAAAATAGTTTTATAAAAATTAACTTTTTTATAAAACTTATTTTATAATACATATTTGGAAGTGGCATGGGAGTTTCACAAGCATGTTATTATTTTACTAGATTTTAAGTGTTACTTTCAAAGATTCCATGTGATAAGTACTAAGACCTCTTGGAGACTTAAACACTTGAACATACATGCAAAAGACATCAAATACACTCCAAAAAAAAAACTGCACAACTTCTTTTTTTTGCTGCAGTAGGCCGTGGGCTTTTATGAGGGATAAGAGGTTCATGGTTTGGTTTTTGAAAGCTTAATTCAAGTGTCAACAAATCCTAACCAAAGTACAAGGTGTTGGTGATAAGCTTGGGGTATTACAACTTGAGGTTTCATACATTTTGGAGCTCCATTCATCTTCATCATTTACTAGCAAGCTTAGAGTAGGTATAATCTCTTTACTTGCTTCTAGTTTGTAAGTATATATCACAACTTGATCCTAATTGGGATTTAACTTTAATTGGTTAAAGATTAACAAGTTTTAAATGATAATATGAACATGCTTCCGCTTTTATTTGATTCTTAAAAGGTTTTAAGTATTATGAAACTTGTTAAATCCCAACAATGGTATCTAGAGCCGAAGTTGTTGAAATATGCTTCGAGATGGTTATTAAACCCACTATAATTTTGCATTCTATGAACATGCATGAAGTAGAATGTAAAATTTTCGGTTTTGGGTGTTTTGTCATTTTGGCCAAAATCACTTGTGATTCTGTATTGCCAATCACTTGTGATTCTGTGTTGCAGATCACTTGTGATTATGTGTTTGCAGATCACTTGTGATTCTGTGTTTCCAATCACTTGTGATTCTGTACTGCCAATCACTTGTGATTCTGTACTGCCGATCACTTGTGATTCTGTACTGTCGATCACTTGTGATTCTGTACTGCCAATCACTTGTGATTCTGTATTGCCTATCTCTTATGTAGTTAAAGTTCACAATCTAAGCCTTGACCTTGTGTTTGGTTGCATGCATGGTTGATTGATATTTATTCAATTGGTTTGTAATAATATTTATTCATTTGGCATGTAATAATTCATTTGGTTATGTAATTTATTTTATATTTGGTATGTAAAATAGATTAGGTTGTAATTTCATTTTTTAGACAAAATGTATTAGGATATATTTTGTAAAATGATGAAGAATGATGAAGACTTGAAGAACACATGAAGAAGCATTTGGATGCAAGGTTAAGTGGGAGATTTGAAATCTCCTACTTTGTGTAATTACCCCTTATCCGGTGGCATTTGTTTTCGGCTAAACAAATGTCTACCAAAATGGCTTGATTGTGAACATATTTGTTTTGCATGCATGGTTGTTTATTGTATGATTGTGGATTGTATGTTTGTATGCTACAAGTTAATCACACAAGTTAACAACAAGCAAAATGGCAATTTAATTGGCTAAATTATACGTTAATTAACGACATGCAAAACGACAATTTAATTGGTTGAATTAAAAATGGCTAAAAGGACATTAATAAACGGTTATTAAGATCATGATTAGGATCATATATATAAAATGGTTTATAGACATGAAAATGAATTTCATAAGAACCATACACTAAATGCATGTTAGTGTATGGCATAAAAGTTTTCTCAAACTAGAATTAATGAAAACTTAAAATCCCTTAACTAAAACAAGGTAAACAAGTTTAACGCCATCCTTTTGTAGGAACACTTGAACATAGTAGGGAACTCATAATGGGATAAAGGTCACCTAACCATTATGAACTAACTAATATGCTTAAGGTAAAATTCGCATGCTTGTGGGATAAAGGTCACCTAACCACTTGTATGTTAATTTTACATGTTTGCACAAGTAGGACGACTTGATTTAGGAATCATGAACTTAGGGTCACCGAAGCATGAGGAACAAATAGGCGTTGATGGGATAAATATGCCATGCAAAAGGATTGCATGATCCCATAACTTAGAAGTTGCAAAAGGATTGCAATTGTCACATAAATGACTACCTAGCTAAATTAAATGACGGGATAAAGGTCACCTAACCGAAATTTGATTTACCGTTGGATTCTAAGATTTAATAAAACAATTAAAAATAAAAGGGTATTGTTTATTAAATTTAAAATCGATACTTAAAAGAACTTTGTTGAATTTTGTAGATGGCCGCCAATAACAACAACAACATGCAAAATGCACCACTTAACCTAAACAACCTATCGTTAAGGTCTCTCCTCGAGAAAGACAAACTCAACCATACGAACTTTATGGATTGGTTCCGTAATCTTAGGATTGTCCTCAAACTTGAGGATAAAGCGTATGTGTTGGAGGACCCTATTCCCGACCAACCGGATGAGGAAGATCTAGAGGGCATGGCTTATTATGACAAGTATTGCGCCGATTCGGTGCAAGTCGCTTGCCTAATGCTTGGGACTATGATACCCGAACTCCAGAAGGATTTCGAACATCATAGTGCATATGACATGATTACGCAATTGAAGGAGATGTTCCTTCAACAAGCACGTGTCGAGCGCTTCGAAACGGTTCGAGCGCTACATGCATGTCGTATGGATGACACCCAATCCGTCTCATCTTATGTTCTCAAAATGAAAAGCCTCATTGATCGCGCTAACCGTCTCAATCTCAACATATCCAATGAGCTAGCCACCGATCTTATCCTAAACTCCTTGTCAAAGAGGTTTGACCAATTTGTAATTAATTACAATATGAATGGGATGGATAAGACCATTGGTGAGCTTCATGGCATGTTAAGGACGGCCGAAACTAGCATGGGTAAAAGGGCTTCACCCGTGCTAGTGATCAATGATGGTGGGTCCAAAGGCAACAACACCTCTAAGCCTAAGGCGGCTAAGAAGAAAGGATCCGCCCATCAAGGCAAGGGAAAGGGAAAGATGGTTACCCCAACCAAGAACAAGAACAAAAAGCAAAAGGTTGCGGAAAAGGCAAACCCCAAGGAAGACCCATGTTTCGGTTGCGGTGAGATGGGTCATTGGAAACGAAACTGTCCGGTCTACCTTAAGGAGTTGAAGGAAAAGAGGGATGCGGGGCAATCCTCAGGTAATATATATATGGTATATATAGAGCTTAGTATTACTTCTTCTAATACATGGGTATTAGACACTGGATGTGGAACTCACATTTGCAATTCATTGCAGGGGTTCAAAGGAAGTAGCAAGCAAACGGGAACATCAAGTCTCTACATGGGTAATGGAGCCAAAGTGCAAGTGAAGGCTCAAGGAGACTTTGTGTTAAAGCTTCCAAGTGGTTTGGAACTTATTTTGAAAGATGTTTTGTATGCACCCGATTTATGTCAAAACATTATTTCCGTTTCCCGTTTGAAACAATGTGGTTTTAATCTTAATTTTGTTAATGATGATATCCATGTTTATTTAGATAATGTATTCTATTTCAAGGCTTCGCCTTCAAATGGAATTTATGAATTGGTTCATGATGACACATCATCTAGTAGCTCAATGTACCATACAAGCACCAAGAAACTCAAAAGGGATTTGAGTGATTCCTACTTATGGCATTGTCGCCTTGGTCACATAAACAAGAACCGAATGCATACACTTCAAAAGAATGGACTTTTGAAATCAAATGAACTAGACTCGTTTGATATATGTGAGTCTTGTTTACAAGGCAAAATGACTAAAGCACCTTTCAAAGGGACCTTTGAAAGGGCCAAGGACTTATTGGGATTAATACATTCGGATGTATGTGGACCCTTTAAGCCCATGACTAGGAATGGTGAAAGATACTTTGTTACATTCATTGATGACTTCAGTCGTTTCGGATATGTCTACTTGTTAAGGCATAAGGATGAAACTTTTGAAGCATTCAAAGAATATCAAAACGAAGTACAAAATCAACTCAACAAGACAATCAAGGTACTGCGTACCGATAGAGGAGGTGAATACCTAAGCGATGCCTTCCAAGATCATCTTAGAAGTTGTGGGATTATCTCGCAACTTACTCCACCCGGGACACCACAGCTTAATGGTGTGTCCGAAAGGAGGAACCGAACCCTAATGGATATGGTTCGATCTATGATGGCTAGAAGCTCGTTACCTCTATCATTCTGGGGTTATTGTCTATGCTCAGCGGCTCGTATTTTAAATATGGCCCCAACCAAGAAAGTGGAACGAACACCTCATGAGATGTGGTTTGGAAAACCTCCATCTCTATCATACTTAAAGGTATGGGGATGTGGAGCTTATCCTAAGCGCCATGTTGCTAATAAGTTGAATGCTCGATCCACGAAGTGTATCTTCATAGGATATCCCAAGGATAATATGGGATATTATTTCTATGATCCATCCGAGCAGAATGTATTTGTTGCTCGGAAGGCGGAATTCCTTGAAACTAAGTTCCTAATGGAAGGAAGTAGTGAAAGGAAGATAGATCTTGAAGAGGTTCAAGATCAAGTAGATGATACACAATTGGTTGACACTAGCACTCAACATGAAAATGTTGAGAGTGATCAAATGGATGATCAAAATACACAAGACGTTCGTAGATCTGGTAGGATTAGTAATCCTCCTGAGAGATATGGGTTTCTCATGGATGGTTGCAATGTGGTTGATTTGGATGAACCAATAAACTACCAAGATGCTTTATCAAGGATTGATAAAGATAAATGGCAGGAAGCCATGAACGCTGAGATGCAATCCATGTATGACAACCAAGTTTGGGAACTTGTTACACAACCTGCTGGCTCAAGGCTAGTTGATTGTAAATGGCTTTTCAAAATGAAAACCGACATACATGGAAACTTGGATACATATAAAGCTAGACTTGTAGCAAAAGGTTTCACTCAAACTCAAGGGGTTGACTATGATGAAACTTTTTCGCCTGTGGCAATGCTAAAGTCTATTAGGATATTACTTGCCATTGCTGCTCATTATGATTATGAAATATGGCAAATGGATGTCAAGACCACTTTCCTAAATGGATATCTTGTGGAAGATGTCTATATGGTTCAACCTGAAGGTTTTGTTGATCCGAAATATCCTAAAAAGGTATGCAAGTTAAAAAAGTCAATCTACGGATTGAAACAAGCATCTAGAATGTGGAATCATCATTTTAATGAGGAAGCCGTGAAATTTGGCTTCATTAAAAATGGTGATGAAGCTTGTGTATATAAGAAAGCTAGTGGGAGCACTATCATGTTCCTTGTACTATATGTGGATGATATATTGTTATTTGGAAATGATATTCCGGCAATGCAAAGAGTTAAAACTTGGCTAAGTAAATGCTTCTCCATTAAGGATCTTGGAGAAGCACAATACGTTTTGGGGATTGGGATCTACAGGGATAGATCCAAGAAACTGATAGGTTTGAATCAAAGTGCATACATTGAAAAGATCTTGAAAAGGTTCAAGATGGAGAACTCTAAGAAAGGTTTGGTACCCATTCAAAGAGGAACACTCCTCAGTTCATCTCAGTGCCCCACCACGAAAGATGAACAAGAGAGAATGAAGAAAGTCCCATATGCGTCTGCCATTGGGTCAATCATGTATGCAATGATATGCACTAGACCGGATGTGTCATGCGCTCTTAGCCTGACAAGCAGATACCAGAACAACCCAGGAAACAGTCATTGGATTGCTATTAAAAGTATATTGAAATACCTTAGGAGGACTAAGGATATGTTTCTAATATATGGGTCTGGTGAGGAGGAACTCGCTGTAAAAGGTTACGTGGACGCGAGTTTCCAAACTGATCGAGATGATTCTCGATCACAATCTGGTTATGTCTTCACGTTAAATGGAGGTGCAGTCTCTTGGAAGAGTTCAAAAGAGGATGTTGTTGCTTTATCCACTACAGAGTCGGAGTACATCGCCGCATCATTGGCAGCTCAGGAAGCTGCATGGATGAAGAAATTCATCGACGACTTAGGAGTAGTCCCTTCCATTCAGGACCCTCTTGAGATCTTTTGTGACAACGAGGGTGCGATTGCTCAAATCAAAGAACCTCGTGCTCACCAAAAGACCCGTCACATTGAGCGGAGATTCAACTACGTAAGGGATGAAGTTGAAAAGGGAAAGATATGTATTCGCAAAGTTCACACAGATCTTAATATAGCGGATCCTCTCACGAAGCTCTTACATGGAGCAAAACATACTGGACATGTTTGTGCATTAGGGCTTCGATATTCTAGTGATTGGTCATGATCTGTTTTAAGTATTGTAACGGAACGAAATTGTTCAAACTCATTAATATAATTATGGTATTAATTTATTTTGAGTCATGTTCCTATTTTGCATATTTTATCCATGAATAAGTAATTATTCTAAAATTCCATAGTCGATCACATTCGTGGGAACAAGTGTGAGGTTTAGACTATTATGAACTTGGATTGGTATACATTCACGGGATGAATGTGGGGGCAAGGTTGCAACCAAGGTTCATAGATATTTGTGGGACACAAATATTGGAAGACCCGCTCTCAAGACTTACTAAATAGAGCCTTTGTGGTTGATCACTTGTAATCTTGAGTAAAGGCGAATATCATTGTATCCTCTGACCTGAGATACATATTGGGTTCAGATATTTACCAAGTATTGTGCCTTGACTCTTTCCTTCGCTATTCTGAAATATGGTAGCTCACAAGGAAGAGCTCAGGTATAATGCAAGGTACATATTTAGGACGTATGTAGTCAAGATGGAATTTGTCCCTCTTATTCATTGAGAGTCAGATGTCTAAGGCCTGATAAAGTTAAATCTAAAAGAGAGTGATCACTCTGTATCTCTTGGATTTAACATGACATCTAGGACGAAAGGAAATAATGAAAGATTCACCTATTCATATTCGAGGTGGGAACTCGAAAGGGATGATGTTATTGAATGGCACAAAGTCATAGCATATTGGAGGTAATGGACGGTCGTTAGGTGGTATCCATCACTTGCATTAATTTCTTATGTTTCTCGTGCAAGTGGGAGATTGAAGGTTCTTCGTATGCCCGAGAGACATATTAAATTAATGTGGCTAATGTGTTATGATCCAAGTCGGGTCATACCCAATAACAAGCTTACCGACACCTTATATGTATTTAATCTTAGCGATTGGATCGTTGATTAAATACGCGACACTTGAACTTTAAGAAAAACGGTTTTCTGAAATATTATTTGATGTGCATATATATAAATTATGGAATAATTTATATAATTTGGATTTAATTATTTATAGGTTAAATAATTAATAAATTTATGTTACATTTTATATAAATGGGTTTTATATAATAAAATGTACATAAATAAATATGGAAGTTTATAAAATAGTTTTATAAAAATTAACTCTTTTATAAAACTTATTTTATAATACATATTTGGAAGTGGCATGGGAGTTTCACAAGCATGCTATTATTTTACTAGATTTTAAGTGTTACTTTCAAAGATTCCATGTGATAAGTACCAAGACCTCTTGGAGACTTAAACACTTGAACATACATGCAAAAGACATCAAATACACTCCAAAAAAAAACTGCACAACTTTTTTTTTTTACTGCAGTAGGCCGTGGGCTTTTATGAGGGATAAGAGGTTCATGGTTTGGTTTTTGGAAGCTTAATTCAAGTTACAACAAATCCTAACCAAAGTACAAGGTGTTGGTGATAAGCTTGGGGTATTACAACTTGAGGTTTCATACATTTTGGAGCTCCATTCATCTTCATCATTTACTAGCAAGCTTAGAGTATGAAATGTCCCGTTCTTATTGATTAAAAACGTTCCATATTAATTGATTTCGTTGCGAGGTTTTGACCTCTATATGAGACGTTTTTCAAAGACTGCATTCATTTTTAAAACAAACCATAACCTTTATTTCATAAATAAAGGTTTAAAAAGCTTTACGTAGATTATCAAATAATGATAATCTAAAATATCCTGTTTACACACGACCATTACATAATGGTTTACAATACAAATATGTTACATCGAAATCAGTTTCTTGAATGCAGTTTTTACACAATATCATACAAACATGGACTCCAAATCTTGTCCTTATTTTAGTATGCAACAGCGGAAGCTCTTAATATTCACCTGAGAATAAACATACTTTAAACGTCAACAAAAATGTTGGTGAGTTATAGGTTTAACCTATATATATCAAATCGTAACAATAGACCACAAGATTTCATATTTCAATACACATCCCATACATAGAGATAAAAATCATTCATATGGTGAACACCTGGTAACCGACAATAACAAGATGCATATATAAGAATATCCCCATCATTCCGGGACACCCTTCGGATATGATATAAATTTCGAAGTACTAAAGCATCCGGTACTTTGGATGGGGTTTGTTAGGCCCAATAGATCTATCTTTAGGATTCGCGTCAATTAGGGTGTCTGTTCCCTAATTCTTAGATTACCAGACTTAATAAAAAGGGGCATATTCGATTTCGATAATTCAACCATAGAATGTAGTTTCACGTACTTGTGTCTATTTTGTAAATCATTTATAAAACCTGCATGTATTCTCATCCCAAAAATATTAGATTTTAAAAGTGGGACTATAACTCACTTTCACAGATTTTTACTTCGTCGGGAAGTAAGACTTGGCCACTGTTAATTCACGAACCTATAACAATATATACATATATATTAAAGTATGTTCAAAATATATTTACAACACTTTTAATATATTTTGATGTTTTAAGTTTATTAAGTCAGCTGTCCTCGTTAGTAACCTATAACTAGTTGTCCACAGTTAGATGTACAGAAATAAATCGATAAATATTATCTTGAATCAATCCACGACCCAGTGTATACGTATCTCAGTATTGATCACAACTCAAACTATATATATTTTGGAATCAACCTCAACCCTGTATAGCTAACTCCAACATTCACATATAGAGTGTCTATGGTTGTTCCGAAATATATATAGATGTGTCGACATGATAGGTCGAAACATTGTATACGTGTCTATGGTATCTCAAGATTACATAATATACAATACAAGTTGATTAAGTTATGATTGGAATAGATTTGTTACCAATTTTCACGTAGCTAAAATGAGAAAAATTATCCAATCTTGTTTTACCCATAACTTCTTCATTTTAAATCCGTTTTGAGTGAATCAAATTGCTATGGTTTCATATTGAACTCTATTTTATGAATCTAAACAGAAAAAGTATAGGTTTATAGTCGGAAAAATAAGTTACAAGTCGTTTTTGTAAAGGTAGTCATTTCAGTCGAAAGAACGACGTCTAGATGACCATTTTAGAAAACATACTTCCACTTTGAGTTTAACCATAATTTTTGGATATAGTTTCATGTTCATAATAAAAATCATTTTCTCAGAATAACAACTTTTAAATCAAAGTTTATCATAGTTTTTAATTAACTAACCCAAAACAGCCCGCGGTGTTACTACGACGGCGTAAATCCGGTTTTACGGTGTTTTTCGTGTTTCCAGGTTTTAAATCATTAAGTTAGCATATCATATAGATATAGAACATGTGTTTAGTTGATTTTAAAAGTCAAGTTAGAAGGATTAACTTTTGTTTGCGAACAAGTTTAGAATTAACTAAACTATGTTCTAGTGATTACAAGTTTAAACCTTCGAATAAGATAGCTTTATATGTATGAATCGAATGATGTTATGAACATCATTACTACCTTAATTTCCTTGGATAAACCTACTGGAAAAGAGAAAAATGGATCTAGCTTCAATGGATCCTTGGATGGCTCGAAGTTCTTGAAGCAGAATCATGACACGAAAACAAGTTCAAGTAAGATCATCACTTGAAATAAGATTGTTATAGTTATAGAAATTGAACCAAAGTTTGAATATGATTATTACCTTGTATTAGAATGATAACCTACTGTAAGAAACAAAGATTTCTTGAGGTTGGATGATCACCTTACAAGATTGGAAGTGAGCTAGCAAACTTGAAAGTATTCTTGATTTTATGAAACTAGAACTTTTGGAATTTATGAAGAACACTTAGAACTTGAAGATAGAACTTGAGAGAGATCAATTAGATGAAGAAAATTGAAGAATGAAAGTGTTTGTAGGTGTTTTTGGTCGTTGGTGTATGGATTAGATATAAAGGATATGTAATTTTGTTTTCATGTAAATAAGTCATGAATGATTACTCATATTTTTGTAATTTTATGAGATATTTCATGCTAGTTGCCAAATGATGGTTCCCACATGTGTTAGGTGACTCACATGGGCTGCTAAGAGCTGATCATTGGAGTGTATATACCAATAGTACATACATCTAAAAGCTGTGTATTGTACGAGTACGAATACGGGTGCATACGAGTAGAATTGTTGATGAAACTGAACGAGGATGTAATTGTAAGCATTTTTGTTAAGTAGAAGTATTTTGATAAGTGTATTGAAGTCTTTCAAAAGTGTATAAATACATATTAAAACACTACATGTATATACATTTTAACTGAGTCGTTAAGTCATCGTTAGTCGTTACATGTAAGTGTTGTTTTGAAACCTTTAGGTTAACGATCTTGTTAAATGTTGTTAACCCAATGTTTATAATATCAAATGAGATTTAAATTATTATATTATCATGATATTATCATGTATGAATATCTCTTAATATGATATATATACATTAAATGTCTTTACAACGATAATCGTTACATATATGTCTCGTTTAAAAATCATTAAGTTAGTAGTCTTGTTTTTACATATGTAGTTCATTGTTAATATACTTTATGATATGTTTTCTTATCATAGTATCATGTTAACTATATATATATATATATCCATATATATGTCATCATATAGTTTTTACAAGTTTTAACGTTCGTGAATCACCGATCAACTTGGGTGGTCAATTGTCTATATGAAACATATTTCAATTAATCAAGTCTTAACAAGTTTGATTGCTTAACATGTTGGAAACATTTAATCATGTAAATATCAATCTCAATTAATATATATAAACATGGAAAAGTTCGGGTCACTACAGTACCTACCCGTTAAATAAATTTCGTCCCGAAATTTTAAGCTGTTGAAGGTGTTGACGAATCTTCTGGAAATAGATGCGGGTATTTCTTCTTCATCTGATCTTCACGCTCCCAGGTGAACTCGGGTCCTCTACGAGCATTCCATCGAACCTTAACAATTGGTATCTTGTTTTGCTTAAGTCTTTTAACCTCACGATCCATTATTTCGACGGGTTCTTCGATGAATTGAAGTTTTTCGTTGATTTGGATTTCATCTAACGGAATAGTGAGATCTTCTTTAGCAAAACATTTCTTTAAATTCGAGACGTGGAAAGTGTTATGTACAGCTGCGAGTTGTTGAGGTAACTCTAGTCGGTAAGCTACTGGTCCGACACGATCAATAATCTTGAATGGTCCAATATACCTTGGATTTAATTTCCCTCGTTTACCAAATCGAACAACGCCTTTCCAAGGTGCAACTTTAAGCATGACCATCTCTCCAATTTCAAATTCTATATCTTTTCTTTTAATGTCAGCGTAGCTCTTTTGTCGACTTTGGGCGGTTTTCAACCGTTGTTGAATTTGGATGATCTTCTCGGTAGTTTCTTGTATAATCTCCGGACCCGTAATCTGTCTATCCCCCACTTCACCCCAACAAATCGGAGACCTGCACTTTCTACCATAAAGTGCTTCAAACGGCGCCATCTCAATGCTTGAATGGTAGCTGTTGTTGTAGGAAAATTCTGCTAACGGTAGATGTCGATCCCAACTGTTTCCGAAATCAATAACACATGCTCGTAGCATGTCTTCAAGCGTTTGTATCGTCCTTTCGCTCTGCCCATCAGTTTGTGGATGATAGGCAGTACTCATGTCTAGACGAGTTCCTAATGCTTGCTGTAATGTCTGCCAGAATCTTGAAATAAATCTGCCATCCCTATCAGAGATAATAGAGATTGGTATTCCATGTCTGGAGATGACTTCCTTCAAATACAGTCGTGCTAACTTCTCCATCTTGTCATCTTCTCTTATTGGCAAGAAGTGTGCTGATTTGGTGAGACGGTCAACTATTACCCAAATAGTATCAAAACCACTTGCAGTCCTTGGCAATTTAGTGATGAAATCCATGGTAATGTTTTCCCATTTCCATTCCGGGATTTTGGGTTGTTGAAGTAGACCTGATGGTTTCTGATGCTCAGCTTTGACCTTAGAACACGTCAAACATTCTCCTACGTATTTAGCAACATCGGCTTTCATACCCGGCCACCAAAAATGTTTCTTGAGATCCTTGTACATCTTCCCCGTTCCAGGATGTATTGAGTATCTGGTTTTATGAGCTTCTCTAAGTACCATTTCTCTCATATCTCCAAATTTTGGTACCCAAATCCTTTCAGCCCTATACCGGGTTCCGTCTTCCCGAATATTAAGATGCTTCTCCGATCCTTTGGGTATTTCATCCTTTAAATTTCCCTCTTTTAAAACTCCTTGTTGCGCCTCCTTTATTTGAGTAGTAATGTTATTATGAATCATTATATTCATAGATTTTACTCGAATGGGTTCTCTGTCCTTCCTGCTCAAGGCATCGGCTACCACATTTGCCTTCCCCGGGTGGTAACGAATCTCAAAGTCGTAATCATTCAATAATTCAATCCACCTACGCTGCCTCATATTCAGTTGTTTCTGATTAAATATGTGTTGAAGACTTTTGTGGTCGGTATATATAATACTTTTGACCCCATATAAGTAGTGCCTCCAAGTCTTTAATGCAAAAATAACCGCGCCTAATTCCAAATCATGCGTCGTATAATTTTGTTCGTGAATCTTCAATTGTCTAGACGCATAAGCAATCACCTTCGTTCGTTACATTAATACACAACCGAGACCTTGCTTTGATGCATCACAATAAATCACAAAATCATCATTCCCTTCAGGCAATGACAATATAGGTGCCGTAGTTAGCTTTTTCTTCAATAACTGAAACGCTTTCTCTTGTTCATCATTCCATTCAAATTTCTTCCCTTTATGCGTTAATGCAGTCAAGGGTTTTGCTATTCTGGAAAAGTCTTGGATGAACCTTCTGTAGTAACCAGCTAGTCCTAAAAACTGGCGTATGTGTTTCGGAGTTTTCGGGGTTTCCCACTTTTCAACAGTTTCTATCTTTGCCGGATCCACCTTAATACCTTCTTTGTTCACTATGTGACCGAGGAATTGAACTTCTTCCAACCAAAATGCACACTTTGAAAACTTAGCGTACAATTCTTCCTTCCTCAATACTTCTAACACCTTTCTCAAATGTTCACCGTGTTC
This sequence comes from Rutidosis leptorrhynchoides, assembly GCF_046630445.1. NCBI lineage: Eukaryota > Viridiplantae > Streptophyta > Magnoliopsida > Asterales > Asteraceae > Rutidosis > Rutidosis leptorrhynchoides. The sequence continues at coordinate 124,159,940 of NC_092333.1, read as the reverse complement.
TTGGTCATTCTTTGAGTAAATAAGTATGTCATCAATGAAAACAATGACAAACTTGTCAAGGTATGGTCCACACACTCGGTTCATAAGGTCCATGAACACAGCTGGTGCATTAGTTAAACCAAACGGCATGACCATAAACTCGTAATGACCGTAACGTGTTCTGAAAGCAGTCTTTGGAATATCATCTTCTTTCACCCGCATTTGATGATACCCGGAACGTAAGTCAATCTTTGAATAAACAGACGAGCCTTGTAGTTGATCAAATAAGTCATCGATTCTCGGTAGTGGGTAGCGGTTCTTGATGGTAAGTTTGTTCAACTCTCGGTAGTCGATACACAACCTGAATGTACCATCTTTCTTCTTGACAAACAAAACAGGAGCTCCCCACGGTGATGTGCTTGGTCGAATGAAACCACGCTCTAAAAGTTCTTGTAATTGGCTTTGCAGTTCTTTCATCTCGCTGGGTGCGAGTCTGTAAGGAGCACGAGCTATTGGTGCAGCTCCTGGTACAAGATCTATTTGAAATTCAACGGATCGATGTGGGGGTAATCCCGGTAATTCTTTCGGAAATACATCAGGAAATTCTTTTGCGACGGGAACATCATTGATGCTCTTTTCTTCAGTTTGTACTTTCTCGACGTGTGCTAGAACAGCATAGCAACCTTTTCTTATTAGTTTTTGTGCCTTCAAATTACTAATAAGATGTAGCTTCGTGTTGCCCTTTTCTCCGTACACCATTAAGGGTTTTCCTTTTTCTCGTATAATGCGAATTGCATTTTTGTAACAAACGATCTCCGCTTTCACTTCTTTCAACCAGTCCATACCGATTATCACATCAAAACTCCCTAACTCTACTGGTATCAAATCAATCTTAAATGTTTCGCTAACCAGTTTAATTTCTCGATTCCGACATATATTATCTGCTGAAATTAATTTACCATTTGCTAATTCGAGTAAAAATTTACTATCCAAAGGCGTCAATGGACAACTTAATTTAGCACAAAAATCTCTACTCATATAGCTTCTATCCGCACCCGAATCAAATAAAACGTAAGCAGATTTATTGTCAATAAGAAACGTACCCGTAACAAGCTCCGGGTCTTCCTGTGCCTCTGCCGCATTAATATTGAAAACTCTTCCACGGCCTTGTCCATTCGTGTTCTCCTGGTTCGGGCAATTTCTAATAATGTGGCCTGGTTTTCCACATTTATAACAAACTACATTGGCATAACTTGCTCCGACACTACTTGCTCCGCCATTACTCGTTCCGACACCATTTGTTCCTTTCGTTCTATTAACCCCTGGTCCGTAGACCTCACACTTCGCCGCACTATGACCATTTCTTTTACACTTGTTGCAAAATTTGGTGCAGAACCCCGAGTGATTCTTTTCACACCTTTGGCATAGCTGCTTCGGATTGTTGTTGTTGTTGCGGTTATTATTGTTGTTGGGATGATTGTTGTAGTTGCTGTTGTTGTTGTTGTTGGGCCGTTTGTTGTAGTTGCGATTGATGTTGCGATTGTTGGGATAATTGTTGCGATTATTGTTGTAATTGCTGTTGTTGTTGTATTGGTGATTCTTATCACCGTTTTCCTCCCACTTTCTTTTGACTTGCTTCACATTGGCCTCTTCAGCAGTCTGTTCTTTAATTCTTTCTTCAATTTGGTTCACGAGTTTGTGAGCCATTCTACATGCCTGTTGTATGGAGGCGGGCTCGTGTGAACTTATATCTTCTTGGATTCTTTCCGGTAATCCTTTCACAAACGCGTCGATCTTCTCTTCCTCATCTTCGAATGCTCCCGGACACAATAGGCACAATTCTGTGAATCGTCTTTCGTATGTGGTAATATCAAATCCTTGGGTTCGTAACCCTCTAAGTTCTGTCTTGAGCTTATTGACCTCGGTTCTGGGACGGTACTTCTCATTCATCAAGTGCTTGAATGCTGACCACGGTAGTGCGTACGCATCATCTTGTCCCACTTGCTCTAGATAGGTATTCCACCATGTTAACGCAGAACCTGTGAAGGTATGCGTAGCGTACTTCACTTTGTCCTCTTCAGTACACTTACTTATGGCAAACACCGATTCAACCTTCTCGGTCCACCGTTTCAATCCGATCGGTCCTTCGGTTCCATCAAATTCCAAAGGTTTGCAGGCAGTGAATTCTTTGTAGGTGCATCCTACACGATTTCCTGTACTGCTAGATCCAAGGTTATTGTTGGTATGTAGCGCAGCCTGTACTGCGGCTATATTTGAAGCTAGAAAAGTACGGAATTCCTCTTCATTCATATTCACGGTGTGTCGAGTAGTCGGTGCCATTTCCTTCAAAATAGTTAAATGGAACAAGTTAATCATACAGAATATTAAGAGTAGTTAATAGTATTTCGTAGCATAATATGAACTCATTTATAAAAGCTTTTTCTTCATATTAGCGTTTTATAAGTTTAAATTCGGGTAGTACCTACCCGTTAAGTTCATACTTAGTAGCTAATATACAATTCAACTACTACAATTCTATATGAAAAACTGATTATAATAATATTTCGCGTTCAAACTTTTATACAATATTTTACAAACTTACAATACCGCTTATTTTACATAAAGCATGAAATATAGCACACAATAACTTTGATACAAGATAGTTGTGAAGACAATTCTAGCTAGTACACAAGTCGTTCAGCAAAGACAATAAAGACACGTAATTCATACGTCCAGAAACAAGTCATGCATTCTGGTTTTACTAGGACTACTTCCCATCCTTGGTCTTGTGCAACATAACCGTTATGGCCGTTGATAAGACAGCGTGTTGTAACGTCATCAAAGGGACGAGGGTTACGTAATGTCCAACAGTCCCGTAATAATCTAAAAACCTCATTTCTTACCCCAATTACCGACTCCGTCACTTGTGGAAACGTTTTGTTTAATAGTTGTAGCCCGATGTTCTTGTTCTCACTTTGGTGAGAAGCGAACATTACTAATCCGTAAGCATAACATGCTTCTTTATGTTGCATGTTAGCCGCTTTTTCTAAATCACGAAGTCCAATATTCGGATATATTGAGTCAAAATAATTTCTTAACCCGTTGCGTAAAATAGCATTTGGGTTCCCCGCAATATATGCGTCAAAGTAAACACATCGTAACTTATGGGTTTCCCAATGTGATATCCCCCATCTTTCAAACGAAAGTCTCTTATAAACCAAGACATTCTTGGAACGTTCTTCGAATGTCTTACAAACTGATCTCGCCTTAAATAGTTGTGCCGAAGAATTCTGGCCGACTCTAGACAAGATTTCATCAATCATGTCTCCGGGTAGGTCTCTTAAAATATTGGGTTGTCTATCCATTTTGTGTTTTTAAACTGTAAAATAGACAAGAGTTAGATTCATAAAAAAATACTTATTAATACAAGCAATTTTTACATATATCATAAAGCATAAGAACACTATATTACATATATTACACCACACGAATACAACTATCTTATTCCGACTCGCTCGTTTCTTCTTCTTCGGTTTTGGTTCGTTTTGCCAAGTTTCTAGGGATATATGATGTTCCCCTAATACGAGCCGTCGTTGTCCACATTGGTTTAGAAAAACCTGGTGGTTTAGAGGTTCCCGGGTCATTGTTACAACTTAAGGACTTCGGGCGTTGACGATACATATAAAGTTCATCGGGGTTGGAATTAGATTTCTCTATTTTTATGCCCTTTCCCTTATTATTTTCTTTTGCCTTTTTAAATTCAGTTGGGGTAATTTCTATAACATCATCGGAATTCTCGTCGGAATCCGATTCATCAGAGAATTGGTAATCCTCCCAATATTTTGCTTCCTTGGCGGAAACACCATTGACCATAATTAACCTTGGTCGGTTGGTTGAGGATTTTCTTTTACTTAACCGTTTTATTATTTCCCCCACCGGTTCTATTTCTTCATCCGGTTCCGATTCTTCTTCCGGTTCCGATTCTTCTTCCGGTTCCGACTCTTCTTCCGGTTCCTCTTCGGGAACTTGTGAATCAGTCCACGAATCATTCCAATTTACATTTGACTCTTCATTATTATTAGGTGAGTCAATGGGACTTGTTCTAGAGGTAGACATCTATCACATAATATCAAACGCGTTAAGAGATTAATATATCACATAATATTCACATGTTAAAAATATATAGTTTCCAACAAAATTAGTTAAGCAATCATTTTTTTCAAATAAACACGGTCGAAGTCCAGACTCACTAATGCATCCTAACAAACTCGATAAGACACACTAATGCAAAATTCTGGTTCTCTAAGACCAACGCTCGGATACCAACTGAAATGTCCCGTTCTTATTGATTAAAAACGTTCCATATTAATTGATTTCGTTGCGAGGTTTTGACCTCTATATGAGACGTTTTTCAAAGACTGCATTCATTTTTAAAACAAACCATAACCTTTATTTCATAAATAAAGGTTTAAAAAGCTTTACGTAGATTATCAAATAATGATAATCTAAAATATCCTGTTTACACACGACCATTACATAATGGTTTACAATACAAATATGTTACATCGAAATCAGTTTCTTGAATGCAGTTTTTACACAATATCATACAAACATGGACTCCAAATCTTGTCCTTATTTTAGTATGCAACAGCGGAAGCTCTTAATATTCACCTGAGAATAAACATACTTTAAACGTCAACAAAAATGTTGGTGAGTTATAGGTTTAACCTATATATATCAAATCGTAACAATAGACCACAAGATTTCATATTTCAATACACATCCCATACATAGAGATAAAAATCATTCATATGGTGAACACCTGGTAACCGACAATAACAAGATGCATATATAAGAATATCCCCATCATTCCGGGACACCCTTCGGATATGATATAAATTTCGAAGTACTAAAGCATCCGGTACTTTGGATGGGGTTTGTTAGGCCCAATAGATCTATCTTTAGGATTCGCGTCAATTAGGGTGTCTGTTCCCTAATTCTTAGATTACCAGACTTAATAAAAAGGGGCATATTCGATTTCGATAATTCAACCATAGAATGTAGTTTCACGTACTTGTGTCTATTTTGTAAATCATTTATAAAACCTGCATGTATTCTCATCCCAAAAATATTAGATTTTAAAAGTGGGACTATAACTCACTTTCACAGATTTTTACTTCGTCGGGAAGTAAGACTTGGCCACTGTTGATTCACGAACCTATAACAATATATACATATATATTAAAGTATGTTCAAAATATATTTACAACACTTTTAATATATTTTGATGTTTTAAGTTTATTAAGTCAGCTGTCCTCGTTAGTAACCTATAACTAGTTGTCCACAGTTAGATGTACAGAAATAAATCGATAAATATTATCTTGAATCAATCCACGACCCAGTGTATACGTATCTCAGTATTGATCACAACTCAAACTATATATATTTTGGAATCAACCTCAACCCTGTATAGCTAACTCCAACATTCACATATAGAGTGTCTATGGTTGTTCCGAAATATATATAGATGTGTCGACATGATAGGTCGAAACATTGTATACGTGTCTATGGTATCTCAAGATTACATAATATACAATACAAGTTGATTAAGTTATGGTTGGAATAGATTTGTTACCAATTTTCACGTAGCTAAAATGAGAAAAATTATCCAATCTTGTTTTACCCATAACTTCTTCATTTTAAATCCGTTTTGAGTGAATCAAATTGCTATGGTTTCATATTGAACTCTATTTTATGAATCTAAACAGAAAAAGTATAGGTTTATAGTCGGAAAAATAAGTTACAAGTCGTTTTTGTAAAGGTAGTCATTTCAGTCGAAAGAACGACGTCTAGATGACCATTTTAGAAAACATACTTCCACTTTGAGTTTAACCATAATTTTTGGATATAGTTTCATGTTCATAATAAAAATCATTTTCTCAGAATAACAACTTTTAAATCAAAGTTTATCATAGTTTTTAATTAACTAACCCAAAACAGCCCGCGGTGTTACTACGACGGCGTAAATCCGGTTTTACGGTGTTTTTCGTGTTTCCAGGTTTTAAATCATTAAGTTAGCATATCATATAGATATAGAACATGTGTTTAGTTGATTTTAAAAGTCAAGTTAGAAGGATTAACTTTTGTTTGCGAACAAGTTTAGAATTAACTAAACTATGTTCTAGTGATTACAAGTTTAAACCTTCGAATAAGATAGCTTTATATGTATGAATCGAATGATGTTATGAACATCATTACTACCTTAATTTCCTTGGATAAACCTACTGGAAAAGAGAAAAATGGATCTAGCTTCAATGGATCCTTGGATGGCTCGAAGTTCTTGAAGCAGAATCATGACACGAAAACAAGTTCAAGTAAGATCATCACTTGAAATAAGATTGTTATAGTTATAGAAATTGAACCAAATTTTGAATATGATTATTACCTTGTATTATAATGATAACCTACTGTAAGAAACAAAGATTTCTTGAGGTTGGATGATCACCTTACAAGATTGGAAGTGAGCTAGCAAACTTGAAAGTATTCTTGATTTTATGAAACTAGAACTTTTGGAATTTATGAAGAACACTTAGAACTTGAAGATAGAACTTGAGAGAGATCAATTAGATGAAGAAAATTGAAGAATGAAAGTATTTGTAGGTGTTTTTGGTCGTTGGTGTATGGATTAGATATAAAGGATATGTAATTTTGTTTTCATGTAAATAAGTCATGAATGATTACTCATATTTTTGTAATTTTATGAGATATTTCATGCTAGTTGCCAAATGATGGTTCCCACATGTGTTAGGTGACTCACATGGGCTGCTAAGAGCTGATCATTGGAGTGTATATACCAATAGTACATACATCTAAAAGCTGTGTATTGTACGAGTACGAATACGGGTGCATACGAGTAGAATTGTTGATGAAACTGAACGAGGATGTAATTGTAAGCATTTTTGTTAAGTAGAAGTATTTTGATAAGTGTATTGAAGTCTTTCAAAAGTGTATAAATACATATTAAAACACTACATGTATATACATTTTAACTGAGTCGTTAAGTCATCGTTAGTCGTTACATGTAAGTGTTGTTTTGAAACCTTTAGGTTAACGATCTTGTTAAATGTTGTTAACCCAATGTTTATAATATCAAATGAGATTTTAAATTATTATATTATCATGATATTATCATGTATGAATATCTCTTAATATGATATATATACATTAAATGTCTTTACAACGATAATCGTTACATATATGTCTCGTTTAAAAATCATTAAGTTAGTAGTCTTGTTTTTACATATGTAGTTCATTGTTAATATACTTTATGATATGTTTTCTTATCATAGTATCATGTTAACTATATATATATATATATCCATATATATGTCATCATATAGTTTTTACAAGTTTTAACGTTCGTGAATCACCGATCAACTTGGGTGGTCAATTGTCTATATGAAACATATTTCAATTAATCAAGTCTTAACAAGTTTGATTGCTTAACATGTTGGAAACATTTAATCATGTAAATATCAATCTCAATTAATATATATAAACATGGAAAAGTTCGGGTCACTACAGAGTAGGTATAATCTCTTTACTTGCTTGTAGTTTGTAAGTATATATCACAACTTGATCCTAATTGGGATTTAACTTTAATTGGTTAAAGATTAACAAGTTTTAAATGATAATATGAACATGCTTCCGCTTTTATTTGATTCTTAAAAGGTTTTAAGTATTATGAAACTTGTTAAATCCCAACACCACTTTCTTTTGACTTGCTTCACATTGGCCTCTTCAGCAGTCTGTTCTTTAATTCTTTCTTCAATCTGGTTCACTAGTTTGTGAGCCATTCTACATGCCTGTTGTATAGAGGCGGGCTCGTGTGAACTTATATCTTCTTGGATTCTTTCCGGCAATCCTTTCACAAACGCGTCGATCTTCTCTTCCTCATCTTCGAATGCTCCCGGACACAATAGGCACAATTCTGTGAATCGTCTTTCGTACGTGGTAATATCAAATCCTTGGGTTCGTAACCCTCTAAGTTCTGTCTTGAGCTTATTGACCTCGGTTCTGGGACGGTACTTCTCGTTCATCAAGTGCTTGAATGCTGACCACGGTAGTGCGTACGCATTGTCTTGTCCCACTTGCTCTAGATAGGTATTCCACCATGTTAACGCAGAACCTGTGAAGGTATGCGTAGCGTACTTCACTTTGTCCTCTTCAGTACACTTACTTATGGCAAACACCGATTCGACCTTCTCGGTCCACCGTTTCAATCCGATCGGTCCTTCGGTTCCATCAAATTCCAAAGTAGGGATGGCGCCCGCGGGTAATGGGCACGGGTTCTATATACCCGCGACCCGCCCGTCGGGTTTATTTTTTGCACATTGAGACCCGTTACCCGCCCACGGGTAAAAACTTTTCGCCCATGCCCGTGACCCGCGGATACCCGTGACCCGCGGGTAACCCGCGGGTAATAATAATATACAACTTTTAATAAGAAAATCCAAATAATTTTATTAATTATAAAACGATATGTACAAGCTATATGTATAATGACGTGAAAATTAAGTTTTTTACTTGTATGTAATATTATATTTTTAATCATTATTCAAATATTAGTAAAATAGCTTTTAAATTTAATAATTGTAAGTATTAATTCATGGGTAAATTAAGAAAAGTCTCATGTATTCACGGGTCGGGTTTTACCCGTGACGGGTAGTATGTAGTATGTACCCGCGACCCGCCCGCGACCCGTCGGCGGGTATAAATTTTTACCCGTACCCATGCCCGCGGGTAAGATTTAATGATTTTACCCGCCCATCGCGCATCGGGTACCCGCGGGTCACGGGTTTTTTCTTGCCCATTGCCATCCCTATTCCAAAGGTTTGCAGGCAGTGAATTCTTTGTAGGTGCATCCTACACGATTTCCTGTACTGCTAGATCCAAGATTATTGTTGGTATGTAGCGCAGCCTGTACTGCGGCTATGTTTGAAGCTAGAAAAGTACAGAATTCCTCTTCATTCATATTCACGGTGTGTCGAGTAGTCGGTGCCATTTCCTTCAAAATAGTCAAATGGAACAAGTTAATCATACAGAATATTAAGAGTAGTTAATAGTATTTCGTAGCATAATATGAACTCATTTATAAAAGCTTTTTCTTCATATTAGCGTTTTATAAGTTTAAATTCGGGTAGTACCTACCCGTTAAGTTCATACTTAGTAGCTAATATACAATTCAACTACTACAATTCTATATGAAAAACTGATTATAATAATATTTCGCGTTCAAACTTTTATACAATATTTTACAAACTTACAATACCGCTTATTTTACATAAAGCATGAAATATAGCACACAATAACTTTGATACAAGATAGTTGTGAAGATAATTCTAGCTAGTACACAAGTCGTTCAGCAAAGGCAATAAAGACACGTAATTCATACGTCCAGAAACAAGTCATGCATTCTGGTTTTACTAGGACTACTTCCCATCCTTGGTCTTGTGGAACATAACCGTTATGGCCGTTGATAAGATAGCGTGTTGTAACGTCGTCAAAGGGACGAGGGTTACGTAATGTCCAACAGTCCCGTAACAATCTAAAAACCTCATTTCTTACCCCAATTACCGACTCCGTCACTTGTGGAAACGTTTTGTTTAATAGTTGTAGCCCGATGTTCTTGTTCTCACTTTGGTGAGAAGCGAACATTACTAATCCGTAAGCATAACATGCTTCTTTATGTTGCATGTTAGCCGCTTTTTCTAAATCACGAAGTCCAATATTCGGATATATTGAGTCAAAATAATTTCTTAACCCGTTGCGTAAAATAGCATTTGGGTTCCCCGCGATATATGCGTCAAAGTAAACACATCGTAACTTATGGGTTTCCCAATGTGATATCCCCCATCTTTCAAACGAAAGTCTCTTATAAACCAAGACATTCTTGGAACGTTCTTCGAATGTCTTACAAACTGATCTCGCCTTAAATAGTTGTGCCGAGGAATTCTGACCGACTCTAGACAAGATTTCATCAATCATGTCTCCGGGTAGGTCTCTTAAAATATTGGGTTGTCTATCCATTTTGTGTTTTTATACTGTAAAATAGACAAGAGTTAGATTCATAAAAAAATACTTATTAATACAAGCAATTTTTACATATATCATAAAGCATAAGCACACTATATTACATATATTACACCACACGAATACAACTATCTTATTCCGACTCGCTCATTTCTTCTTGTTCGGTTTTGGTTCGTTTTGCCAAGTTTCTAGGGATATATGATGTTCCCCTAATACGAGCCGTCGTTGTCCACATTGGTTTAGAAAAACCTGGTGGTTTAGAGGTTCCCGGGTCATTGTTACAACTTAAGGACTTCGGGGGTTGACGATACATATAAAGTTCATCGGGGTTGGAATTAGATTTCTCTATTTTTATGCCCTTTCCCTTATTATTTTCTTCTGCCTTTTTAAATTCAGTTGGGGTAATTTCTATAACATCATCGGAATTCTCGTCGGAATCCGATTCATCGGAGAATTGGTAATCCTCCCAATATTTTGCTTCCTTGGCGGAAACACCATTGACCATAATTAACCTTGGTCAGTTGGTTGAGGATTCTCTTTTACTTAACCGTTTTATTATTTCCCCTACCGGTTCTATTTCTTCTTCCGGTTCCGATTCTTCTTCCGGTTCCGACTCCTCTTCCGGTTCCTCTTCGGGAACTTGTGAATCAGTCCACGAATCATTCCAATTTACATTTGACTCTTCATTATTATTAGGTGAGTCAATGGGACTTGTTCTAGAGGTAGACATCTATCATATAATATCAAACACGTTAAGAGATTAATATATCACATAATATTCATATGTTAAAAATATATAGTTTCCAACAAAAATGTTAAGCAATCATTTTTAAAGAAAACACGGTCGAAGTCCAGACTCACTAATGCATCCTAACAAACTCGATAAGACACACTAATGCAAATTTTCTGGTTCTCTAAGACCAACGCTCGGATACCAACTGAAATGTCCCGTTCTTATTGATTAAAAACGTTCCATATTAATTGATTTCGTTGCGAGGTTTTGACCTCTATATGAGACGTTTTTCAAAGACTGCATTCATTTTTAAAACAAACCATAACCTTTATTTCATAGATAAAGGTTTTAAAAAAACTTTACGTAGATTATCAAATACTGATAATCTAAAATATCCTGTTTACACACGACTATTACATAATGGTTTACAATACAAATATGTTACAACAAAATAAGTTTCTTGAATGCAGTTTTTTTTTTACACAATATCATACAAGCATGGACTCCAAATCTCGTCCTTATTTAAGTATGCGACAGCGGAAGCTCTTAATAATCACCTGAGAATAAACATGCTTAAAACTTCAACAAAAATGTTGGTGAGTTATAGGTTTAACCTATATATATCAAATCATAATAATAGACCACAAGATTTCATATTTCAATACACATCCCATACATAGAGATAAAAATCATTCATATGGTGAACACCTGGTAACCGACATTAACAAGATGCATATATATAAGAATATCCCCATCATTCCGGGACACCCTTCGGATATGATATAAATTTCGAAGTACTAAAGCACCCGGTACTTTGGATGGGGCTTGTTGGGCCCGATAGATCTATCTTTAGGATTCGCGTCAATTAGGGTGTCTGTTCCCTAATTCTTAGATTACCAGACTTAATAAAAAGGGGCATATTCGATTTCGATAATTCAACCATAGAATGTAGTTTCACATACTTGTGTCTACTTTGTAAATCATTTATAGAACATGCATGTATTCTCATCCCAAAAATATTAGATTTTAAAAGTGGGACTATAACTCACTTTCACAGATTTTTACTTCGTCGGGAAGTAAGACTTGGCCACTGGTTGATTCACGAACCTATAACAATCTATACATATATATCAAAGTATGTTCAAAATATATTTACAACACTTTTAATATATTTTGATGTTTTAAGTTTATTAAGTCAGCTGTCCTCGTTAGTAACCTACAACTAGTTGTCCACAGTTAGATGTACAGAAATAAATCGATAAATATTATCTTGAATCAATCCACAACCCAGTGTATACGTATCTCAGTATTGATCACAACTCAAACTATATATATTTTGGAATCAACCTCAACCCTGTATAGCTAACTCCAACATTCACATATAGAGTGTCTATGGTTGTTCCGAAATATATATAGATGTGTCGACATGATAGGTCGAAACATTGTATACGTGTCTATGGTATCTCAAGATTACATAATATACAATACAAGTTGATTAAGTTATGGTTGGAATAGATTTGTTACCAATTTTCACGTAGCTAAAATGAGAAAAATTATCCAATCTTGTTTTACCCATAACTTCTTCATTTTAAATCCGTTTTGAGTAAATCAAATTGCTATGGTTTCATATTGAACTCTATTTTATGAATCGAAACAGAAAAAGTATAGGTTTATAGTCGGAAAAATAAGTTACAAGTCGTTTTTGTAAAGGTAGTCATTTCAGTCGAAAGAACGACGTCTAGATGACCATTTTAGAAAACATACTTTCACTTTGAGTTTAACCATAATTTTTGGATATAGTTTCATGTTCATAATAAAAATCATTTTCTTAGAATAACAACTTTTAAATGAAATTTTATCATAGTTTTTAATTAACTAACCCAAAACAGCCCGCGGTGTTACTACGACGGCGTAAATCCGGTTTTACGGTGTTTTTCGTGTTTCCAGGTTTTAAATCATTAAGTTAGCATATCATATAGATATATAACATGTGTTTAGTTGATTTTAAAAGTCAAGTTAGAAGGATTAACTTTTGTTTGCGAACAAGTTTAGAATTAACTAAACTATGTTCTAGTGATTACAAGTTTAAACCTTCGAATAAGATAGCTTTATATGTATGAATCGAATGATGTTATGAACATCATTACTACCTTAAGTTCCTTGGATAAACCTACCGGAAAAGAGAAAAATGGATCTAGCTTTAACGGATCCTTGGATGGCTCGAAGTTCTTGAAGCAGAATCATGACACGAAAACAAGTTCAAGTAAGATCATCACTTGAAATAAGATTGTTATAGTTATAGAAATTGAACCAAAGTTTAAATATGATTATTACCTTGTATTAGAATGATAACCTACTGTAAGAAACAAAGATTTCTTGAGGTTGGATGATCACCTTACAAGATTGGAAGTGAGCTAGCAAACTTGAAAGTATTCTTGATTTTATGTAACTAGAACTTGTAAAATATATGAAGAACACTTAGAACTTGAAGATAGAACTTGAGGGAGATCAATTAGATGAAGAAAATTGAAGAATGAAAGTGTTTGTAGGTGTTTTTGGTCGTTGGTGTATGGATTAGATATAAAGGATATGTAATTTTGTTTTCATGTAAATAAGTCATGAATGATTACTCATATTTTTGTAATTTTATGAGATATTTCATGCTAGTTGCCAAATGATGGTTCCCACATGTGTTAGGTGACTCACATGGGCTGCTAAGAGCTGATCATTGGAGTGTATATACCAATAGTACATACATCTAAAAGCTGTGTATTGTACGAGTATGAATACGGGTGCATACGAGTAGAATTGTTGATGAAACTGAACGAGGATGTAATTGTAAGCATTTTTGTTAAGTAGAAGTATTTTGATAAGTGTCTTGAAGTCTTTCAAAAGTGTATGAATACATATTAAAACACTACATGTATATACATTTTAACTGAGTCGTTAAGTCATCGTTAGTCGTTACATGTAAATGTTATTTTGAAACCTTTAGGTTAACGATCTTGTTGAATGTTGTTAACCCATTGTTTATTATAACAAATGAGATGTTAAATTATTATATTATCATGATATTATGATATATAATATATCTTAGTATGATGTATATACATTTAAATTTCGTTACAACGATAATCGTTACATACATGTCTCGTTTCGAAATCATTAAGTTAGTAGTCTTATTTTTACATATGTATTTCATTGTTAATACACTTAATAATATATTTACTTATCATTTAACATAATTAATCAAGTGTATCAATATCTTAATATGATTCATATGTACCTAGTAAAACGTTGTTATAACGATAATCGTTATATATATCGTTTTCGAGTTTCTTAAATTAATAGTCTCATTTTTATGTATATAACTCATTGTTAAAATACCTAATGAAATACATACTTATAATAAAAGCATGTTAACTATTTATATAACCATATATATGTCATCGTATAGTTTTTACAAGTTTTAACGTTCGTGAATCACCGGTCAACTTGGGTGGTCAATTGTCTATATGAAACATATTTCAATTAATCAAGTCTTAACAAGTTTGATTGCTTAACATGTTGGAAATATTTAATCATGTAAATATCAATCTCAATTAATATATATAAACATGGAAAAGTTCGGGTCACTACAAAAATGATAATAATAATAATAATAATAATAATAATAATAATAATAATAATAATAATAATAATAATAGTAACATTGTTAATAATAATAAATTTTATCATAAATTCCGAGTTGAATTTCTAGACTTTAGTTACAGTTTCTATAACTTAATTTCATAGTCGTATTCATAATTGTATAGGTTTTTCATATAATGTATAACCAGTTTTCAAATTTTGCCTTAACAACTTTTATTGCTAACATCATAATATAGTTGTTATTAACATGTTCGTAATCATAATAATTAATAATAAGAATGATAGTATTGATAATAAAGACAATATTGTTATAAATAATAATTTTAATACATATGGTAATCTTAATACTGTTAATAATAAGTATGATAATAATAATAGTAATAATAATAATTATAATATTTATAATAATACTTTTACTAATATCAATATTAATTATTAATAATAATACTTATAATAATAATAATATCTTATTTAGATCATGACTTAATTATAGATTTACTCACTTTCATATTTGTATTTAAAATATGCATATAGTTATAATCCTTACAATAATTTTTATCATAATACTAATAATAATACATATCATAACAATAATAACAATAATAATAATAATAATAATAATAATAATAATAATAATAATAATAATAATAATAATAATAATAATAATAATAATTGGTATTAGTAATAATAATAATAATAATAATAATAATAATAATAATAATAATAATAATAATAATAATAATAATAATAATAATAATAATAATAATAATAATAATAAGGAAATAATGAAAATAAAAAGAAATTAACTACCTTATAGTGATAGGCTTAAAAAATAAAACGACTCAACCCGGGCTCGAACCCGCGACCTCTCGCTAACCCGACCCCATACCAAACCACCCTTCCACTTCTGTCTTTCTGATTTAAACACAACCAATTTATCTATAACACGAAATTTTATTCTCTATCTTCTTCTTTCTCTTAAACTGTAATCGGCCAAAGGCCCAATCCAAAACACAATAACAAATTATCCATTAAGTTTTAGGGTTTTAAATCTAATCATATTCATCTGTTATGAATATTCGATCAATTAAATAAAAAAATGAAACAGAAACAGATACTGTACGTTTGAAAACACAACGAAGAACAAAATTTTATTTTTAAGATTGGACAGTGTTTAGAGCTTAATTTCGTCATGAAATAAGTTCAAATTCCTTAATATAAACTTTTTGAATAATTAGTTTCAACAGTAACCTTTATACGAGTTCAGATTTTTGTGAAGAACAAATAGGTTGACTTTCGCAATTTATCTTTGACTTCAAAATTAAGAATCAATATCATAAATTGAGACTTGGAAATTTACAGAGAGCTTCACTAAATGATTTTTAATAACCCTGCATTTTTAGATTTTGAAATCATATTCGAATTCAAGTTATTGTATATCCCTGCCAAGAACACTTTGAAGTCTAAATCGAATTTCACATTTTAAATCGTTTTAGTTTAATAATTAAAACATGAATTGTGTTTTAAATCTTTCCTAGAAACTTTAGGAATAAACAATTTAATCAGAAACTTTAAAACAATTACGAATTTCTTGATTTACAGGTGGTTTGACTTTTTTTGAATTAAGCTTTGACTCGCAAATTTGAACTTAATATACAGAATTTGAGCTTGAAAACTTACAAATAGTTAAGCTTGATCATTCCTAACAGAACAACATTGTTAGATTTTGAGAAAAGTTTCGAATTCGAGTTTTTGGTTACAAAGCTGATCGTACAGGGGTGTTTGTGTTCGTCTTAAATTTTTGGGTGTTGATTCCTTTAACAGACGTGAATACATAATATAAATATACGATATTAATGCTTGAAATCGAATAATTGAAACAGCAAATTTTGATTTGATCGAGTTTGTAAGGTTGTGAAGGTGATCGACAGAATCTTAGAAGCAAACAAAAATAAAATAAAAAAAAGCTACTTGAAAAAAGATTTTGGATTATATCTGTATGATCTTTACATATATAATAAATATTAATAATTAATAAATATAAATATTAATAATAATAATATTAATAATATTAAAAATACTAAGGATAATAATAATAGAATTAATATTAATAATAATATTAATGATAAAAGTAATAAAAGTAATGATAATAATAAATTAAAATAAAAATGAGAATTTTTAGTAATAATAATAATAATCCTAATAATAACTAAATTATAATTTTACTACTAATTATAATAATAATAATATTAGTAATGATAACAATGATATTAGTAATATTAAATTATAATATTAATAATACATATATTATATTTTCATATCTATATATTATATTTTTAAAATAATAATATTAATAATACATATATTAATGTTAGTATTTATCTTAATAATAATAATGAAAGTAATAATAATATTATTAATATACAACTATATTTTTAATTTGTAATTATATTTAATATGTTAATATCATAATTTATCAATTATATCATAATTACTAATCAAATAGTTATACATTATATCTATATTACAATATACATATAATAATATTTATACAAAGAAATCATATATATTTATATATGGATTCATTTTAAATTACACTTGATTCTTTTGTATCTTATTTTACATATTTAATTCTAATATTTAAATTATATTTTATAATTTCAACTTATTATATGTACATACATTTAAATATCTATATATATATATATATATATATATATATATATATATATATATATATATATATATATATATATATATATATATATATACATACATACATACATACATACATATTTATTTACAAACAATGGTTCGTAAATCGTCGAAGCGGTCAAGGGGTAATTGCATATATGAACACAGTTTCATAGTTTTTGAGTCTCAACATTACAAACTTTGCTTATCATGTCGGAAACATATAAAGATTAAGTTTAAATTTGGTCGGAAATTTTCGGGTCATCACAGTACCTACCCGTTAAAGAAATTTCGTCCCCGAAATTTGATAGAGATAATTATGGTTGATAATAAGTATGTTTTCATGACGAATATGAGTTGATATATAGAGTTTTATCACCATCGAGTAATAGGGATAAAATAATTTGATTGTGTAAAGAGTACGAGTGAAGTTATCACAAAATAGTGAATTGAAATGAGATAATAAAGATTTGTCTTAACCTCTGACGTAGTCAAGTTTGAATTTAGAAAATAAGGTTCGTCTTAACTTTTGACGTCGTCTTGGTTAAATTCCAGAATTCAAGGGATTTAAAAGAAAAATCTTCGAAATATATAAGATATTGATTCTTCGGTGATTCAGGAGATTAGGATTTCTCTTAATTAAATGCAGAGATCTACCTTGATTTCTTTATCAGATATTTCACTATAAATTAACTTCTTTCGTTCCAATACTTTTACCATTCCTGTACTCAATTCTCAAATTCAAAAGATTGTGAAAATGTTTAATCCAGTTCTAATCCTTGTCCCTATCCTGACTATTGCAACAATCACTCTCATTTTCCAACTTCCACCAGAAGAATCTGTTAACTCATACTATTACCTTGGGCTATAATGTTTTTCCCTCGTGTCTTTACGTTGTAATACGTATTTACATACACGATTTGTAATTGTTGTCCGGCTTTATATTTTCCTTTATATTTTGAAGTTCCATACTTTTGTTTTCTCTTCTCGACTTTACGTCAAGCGAATAATGGTCCAGAATTCGTAAGTATGAAGTTTTGAATGAATATGACTAATGTTCTAAGAGAGAGATTTGTAATAGCACGATCTTGATTGGTTAAATTACCAGAATTCAAGAGAAAAGATAGAACTATCAAGAAGATATGTTCTCGATATGTTTGGAGATTAGGTAGAATGTAAGAGTCGTGTAACATGGCACTTGATGACGTTATGGTCTGTGAATCATCACGTTCCATTAGAAACTCAGCATGACTTACTGTAAAATAATCACGTTGATCAAGTGTCATTATATTATACTAACTCATGTTTCAGTTCCCAACACTACTTCAAAAACATTCATATTTTAAATTCGAATTTTTCAGAATTTAGAAACTAAAATAGTTTCCTTAGATAGCGCGGAGAGATAATTAATATCGGAAAAGAATATTTATGAAGATATCTTCAGAAATATTGAGGATATTTATAATGAAAGATACGATAATATCTGATAATTCTACAATCAAAATGTGATGAAGAAATTCATTCACAACGATTTAGAACAATTACGGAACAAGGCATTCGCTAAAGATTTCATCAGAAATAGAATCATCTGGATTCTTTATGTACAAGTTTAGTCCTTGTGATTTGTTCAGAGTCTCCTTCATGGTTTGCTCAATTCGTTATTATCAAACTTTTGAATGTCAAGGCAGTCTCCAGTTTTCACTGCTTCATCAGCTTTTTTAAAACTCAGAAAACTGATTCATAGGCTAAAATACTTTTCAGAAATTCAGAATTGAAGATCATAATTCTAAGAGATAAATGTTATATATATATATATACATATAACTGTTGATGTAGAAACGTTGCGAGATTCAAAATACTGATTATTAATTCCCGGTAATTGATATGGTAATTCTTGTTACCAGATGCGGATAAGTACATGATAGGGTTTTAATGAACAAATATAATAGTTCTTCGGAGAGACTTAAGCCAATGAGTAATGAAGTTGCTGGTAAGTTTACTGCTAATGTGGTGGAATATAAACGGTTCTCCGGTAACGATAATGAAAGGGCAACGTATATATTGAGGTTATAATAAGACTTATTCGAATGAAAGGTCGATGTTGACTTGTTGGAGCTGTGGCAAAATTGGCTAATTTGAACAAAAAAATTGCACTGTTATTTTCGGAAATAACAATGCCAAAGGAGCTAGCACAGATACGTGTTAAACGTTTACTCAGGTTCCGAGAGTTTTCAGGTGCATAACTATATACATCAATCTTTTCTTCCGTAGATAAAGTGCGGTTACTTCATCCTCTTGATTGAGGTGTTTTCAAGAATCATGAAAGGTTTGAACGTATATTGTAATCATCAAGATACAAATGAGGTTTAAGATGAAATCAAGTGGCAAACTTGAAGAATTGTTTAGTTTCATATGTTATAATCAATATTTTAATTCATTTTAATTTTCCAATATTGGCAGTCCACAGTTAGCAGTCCACAATTAGTAATTCAATAATTCATATGTAGTTTAATATATAATATTCGAATTAATTAATACGTATCATGACCCATTGTATACATGTCTCAGACTCGGTCACAACTCAAAGTATATATATTATTATAGAATCAACCTCAACCCTGTATAGCTAACTCAAGCATTACTGCATATAGAGTGTCTATGGTTATTCCAAATAATATATATAGATGCGTCGATATGATATGTCAAAACCTTGTATACGTGTCCTGATATTTAAAGTGCGTAAAATAAATAACAGAAATTAAATGACGATAAATAAAATTGAGAGAATTTAAATTGTGATAAATAAATTGCGATAATTAAATTGCGATAAATAAATTACGATAATTAAATTGTGATAAATAAAATGTAATACGAAATTAATCAGTTAGCTAGGAACAGTTAGCTAGGAACAGTTATCGTGGATTCTTATCAAAATTCTTCATAGTTAATTTGTTGGTTTCTAACAAATTTTATTTTGTCCAATGTTTTCTTCATTATGCCACTTGTTGGATTCTGATAAGTCAAAATCCAAATATGAAATTGAATGAAAATGGTTATTCTGTGGTGAAAAGATACGTATACTTGTGGATGTAAGTAGGATAGTAAATGACTGTTGAATCAAATTGAAAGAATGTACAATGTAACTTATTAATGTGAGATTTAAATATTCTTCGGGTATTACCTACCCGTTAAAATATTTTCACCATTAACCGTTTGTACGAAAGAATTTTTAATTACAATCTTTATGAAAATATACTTACATATATATTTTCTTCAGGTGTAATCATAGATTTAATGAGTTAATATGATATTAAACTCATTTGATTTTCCGTTAAAACAAGAATATATAATCTCTAATACATTAGAGATTACATAATCGTCGTATCGAACGAAGATAACCGATGTAGGACATCATATAGTATGATAATTATGCTGGTGGTACAGACTGTGAGTTTGAGACGTGTAGTGTTGAGGCTTGTGCTGCGGATGTTGTTGTTGGTGGTACTGGTGTTGCAGGTGCTGTTGCTGAAGCTGGTAGGTTTTGCACCATATTCTCCAATTTATTTCTCGAGCGCGAAGTTCGTTGACTTCTTCTATTATTCCGGAATGATTGTCAGTCAGAACGAGCGAATGAATAAGGTTTAGAATTTTAGATAGAATATAATCGTGGCGAGATATTCGGAAAATGAGTGTGAAAATGGTGTTTCGAATGGATTCGCCTGTAAGTGCTTCAGGTTCTTTGCCAAGAGTGCAAGTTGGTGGGTGGAAAGGATCGCCTTCTTCTCGTCTCCATCGGTTAAGTCGACTATGAACCCATCAGATGAATTGAAGATGACTAGTTGGTTGATTCATTTCATTTACACTGCTTTCGGAGCTTAGGTGAATATGCATGTCGGAATAGTTGTCGGAATAACTATCGGAATAGCTATCGAAATCTGAGGGACTCGAACTGATTGAGGGATTCATCTCGTACGATCAGATGAAGGATTTTCAATAAGAAATAGATTATAGGATGTAGATTAGTACCCTGCACACTAAAATCCCATAAGTTACGGAGGAATCTATGGAAGCTGTCAGGCAAAGGTAACAGTAACAGATACGCTAAGATATGAATTTTGTCTATACACTATTCATGCAATCAACGCAGTAAGATGTGTCTAGACTAGGAATGATAAGCAGGTAATTTCCTAAGGATAATAAGTAGATGATTTTCGACACGAATGATAAGCAAAACTTTTGACATGCAGACACGGTCGAAGTCCAGACTCACTAATGCATCTAAACAGCTATCAGTTAGACGCACTAATGCAAAACCTGGTTCGCTAAGATCACGGCTCTGATACCACATGAAATGACCCATCCTAATCCATAAGAACGAATACAATAACATATGATTACATCGCGAGGTACTTGACCTCTATATGATACATTTTACAAACATTGCATTCGTTTTTAAAAGACAAACTTTCATTACATCGAAAGTTGACGGCATGCATACCATTTCATAATATATCCAACTATAATTGACTTAATAATAATCTTGATGAACTCAACGACTCGAATGCAACATCTTTTGAAATATGTTATGAATGACTCCAAGTAATATCTCTAAAATGAGCAAATGCACAGCGGAAGATTTCTTCAAACCTGAGAATAAACATGCTTTAAAGTGTGAACCAAAAAGTTGGTGAGTTCATTAGTTTATCATAATCGATCATTTCCATAATTTTAATAGACCACAAGATTTCAATTTTTACATAAATATCATTCTCATATCAGGCATTTCGCAAACTGCATAGATATAAAAATTCATTCATATGGTGACCACCCGGTAACCAACCTTAACAGGATGCATATAGAATATCCCCATCATTCCGGGACACCCATCGGACATGATAAACTCAAAGTACTAAAGCATTCCAAATTCCAGAATGGGGGTTGTTAGTTCTCGTAGATCTACCTTTAGGATTCACGTCAATTAGGGGTGCACTAATTCTCAAAATTAGTGATGTTCCCTAATTCTTAGGCTACCAAGCTAAAAGGGGCATATTCGATTTCGATCATTCAACCATATAATGTAGTTTCAATTACTTATGTCTATTTTGTAAAACAGTTATAAAACAGCGCATGTATTCTCAGTCCCAAAAATATATATTGTAAAAGCATTTAAAAAGGGAGCAAATGAAACTCACAATACTGTATTTTGTAGTAAAAATACATATGTCGACACTGAACAATGCAGGGTTGGCCTTGGATTCACGAACCTATATCATTCATATATATATATATATATATATATATATATATATATATATATATATATATATATATATATATATATATATATATATATATATATATATATATATATATATATATATATATATATATATATATATATATTAAAATATATAATTGTATTTGCATAAGCTTATATATATTATTACTAATAATCATACTTGTTATATTACGTGTTATATAGATAAATTTAATATATTTAAATGTATATGTTTTATATCACTAATATTTATTATAATATATTAATAATATTAATTTATATTAAGGTTTATAATAAAATATATATATTTATATATTAATTGATATATTTTTATATATATCTTAGTTAGTATCATTTTAATAATAAAAATATAGTGATATGTAATATTAATATTATTGTAATGTATTCTTTTTATAAAAATATCCATTCGTAATAATACTTCATTTTAGCCATAAAATGATAATAATAATAATAATAATAATAGTAACATTGTTAATAATAATAAATTTTATCATAAATTCCGAGTTGAATTTCTAGACTTTAGTTACAGTTTCTATAACTTAATTTCATAGTCGTATTCATAATTGTATAGGTTTTTCATATAATGTATAACCAGTTTTCAAATTTTGCCTTAACAACTTTTATTGCTAACATCATAATATAGTTGTTATTAACATGTTCGTAATCATAATAATTAATAATAAGAATGATAGTATTGATAATAAAGACAATATTGTTATAAATAATAATTTTAATACATATGGTAATGTTAATACTGTTAATAATATGTATGATAATAATAATAGTAATAATAATAACTATAATATTTATAATAATACTTTTACTAATATCAATATTAATTATTAATAATAATACTTATAATAATAATAATAATATCTTATTTAGATCATGACTTAATTATAGATTTACTCACTTTCATATTTGTATTTAAAATATACATATAGTTATAATGCTTACAATAATTTTTATCATAATACAAATAATAATACATATCATAACAACAACAATAATAATAATAATAATAATAATAATAATAATAATAATAATAATAATAATAACTGGTATTAGTAGTAGTAGTAATAATAATAATAATAATAATAATAATAATAATAATAAGGAAATAATGAAAATAAAAAGAAATTAACTACCTTATAGTGATAGGCTTAAAAAATAAAACGACTCAACCCGGGCTCGAACCCGCAACCTCTCGCTAACCCGACACCATACCAAACCACCCTTCCACTTCTGTCTTTCTGATTTAAACACAACCAATTTATCTATAACCCGAAATTTTATTCTCTGTCTTCTTCTTTCTCTTAAACTGTAATCGGCCAAAGGCCCAATCCAAAACACAATAACAAATTATCCATTTAGTTTTAGGGTTTTAAATCTAATCATATTCATCTGTTATGAATATTCGATCAATTAAATAAAAAAAATGAAACAGAAACAGATATTGTACGTTTGAAAACACAACGAAGAACAAAATTTGATTTTTAAGATTGGACAGTGTTTAGAGCTCAATTCCGTCATGAAATAAGTTCAAATTCCTAAATATAAACTTTTTGAATAATTAGTTTCAACAATAACCTTTAAACGAGTTCAGATTTTTGTGAAGAACAAATAGGTTGACTTTCGCAATTTATCTTTGACTTCAAAATTAAGAATCAATATCATAAATTGAGACTTGGAAATTTACAGAGAGCTTCACTAAATGATTTTTAATAACCCTGCATTTTTAGATTGTGAAATCATATTCGAATTCAAGTTATTGTATATCCCTGTCAAGAACACTTTGAAGTCTAAATCGAATTTCACATTTTAAATCATTTTAGTTTAATAACTAAAACATGAATTATGTTTTAAATCTTTCCTAGAAACTTTAGGAATAAACAATTTAATCAGAAACTTTAAAACAATTACGAATTTCTTGATTAACAGATGGTTTGACTTTTTTTGAATTAAGCTTTGACTCGCAAATTTGAACTTAATATACAGAATTTGAGCTTGAAAACTTACAGATAGTTAAGCTTGATCATTCCTAACAGAACATCATTATTAGATTTGGAGAAAAGTTTCGAATTCGAGTTTTTAGTTACAAAGCTGAGCGTACAGGGGTGTTTGTGTTCGTCTTAAATTTTTGGGTGTTGATTCCTTTAACAGACCTGAATACATAATATAAATATATGATATTAATGCTTGAAATCGAATAATTGAAACAACAAATTTTGATTTAATCGAGTTTGTAAGGTGTGAAGGTGATCGACAGAATCTTAGAAGCAGACAAATATAAAATAAAAAGAAAGCGACTTGAAAAAAGATTTTGGATTATATCTGTATGATCTTTACATATATAATAAATATTAATAATTAATAAATATAAATATTAATAATAATAATATTAATAATATTAAAAATACTAAGGATAATAATAGAATTAATAATAATAATAATATTAATAATAAAAGTAATAAAAGTAATGATAATAATAAATTAAAATAAAAATGAGAATTTTTAGTAATAATAATAATAATCCTAATAATAACTAAATTATAATTTTACTACTAATTATAATAATAATGATATTAGTAATGATAACAATGATATTAGTAATATTAATAATAATATAGCAAATTAAATGTATCAAATTTTCATATCTATATATTATATTTTTAAAATAATAATATTAATAATACATATATTAATGTTAATATTTATCTTAATAATAATAATGAAAGTAATAATAATATTATTAATATACAACTATATTTTTAATTTGTAATTATATTTAATATGTTAATATCATAATATATCAATTATATCATAATTACTAATCGAATAATTATACATTATATCTATATTACAATATACATATAATAATATTTATACATAGAAATCATATATATTTATATATGGATTCATTTTATATTACACTTGATTCTTTTGTATCTTGTTTTACATATTTAATTCTAATGTTTAAATTATATTTTATAATTTCAACTTATTATATGTACATACATATATATATATATATATATATATATATATATATATATATATATATATATATATATATATATATATATATATATATATATATATATATATATATATACATATTTATTTACAAACAATGGTTCGTGAATCGTCGAAGCGGTCAAGGGGTAATTGCATATATGAACACAGTTTCATAGTTTTCGAGTCTCAACATTACAAACTTTGCTTATCATATCGGAAACATATAAAGATTAAGTTTAAATTTGGTTAGAAATTTCCGGGTCATCACAGTTGCTAAAGTGATCATTCCGCCGTTTTTGCCTCGTACCTCTTCTTATCCAGCTTTTGACACGTGGCTCCATCTTCGCCGTTCATATTTTAACCGCCCTTTTCAACTTCTATTGGGGCCTCTTCCGTGTTTTTGACTCTCCTATAAATACCTCATAATCACCTCTTCCACTTTTTACTCCATCTGCGTTCTCCAATCCTGCGCAAATCTTCTCGGCTTATTACTTTGACCTCGTCTTTTTAGCTTTTTTCAGGTTAGCACGAGTTTAGTTTCTTTTCTTACGGTCTTTTGAATTATTTGTTAATAGATGGCGTCTTCTTCTTCTACTGCTGAGCCTCCAAACTGCGAAGCTATTAGGTTCGTTATGACAGTGCGCAAAATCGCGCTGTTGGTGGACTGGTATCCGCCTTTGGCTGATTTGAACCCTGTAGCGCCTCTACCGAGTCAGCGCGCCGATGACGTTGTTGACGGTAAGCTCACCGTATATCGACAAGTCATGGTGGAGGGGAATGTGTGCTATGCTTCTACTCCTTTCTTCATGAAGGTCCTTAATCATTTCAACATTGGTATTGGTCAGCTTCACCCTTATAGCGCGTGTCGCGTTACTCTTTTTGAGATGATTTGTAATCATTATCAGTTCCCCCCATCGCTGGATTTATTCAAGAACGTATTTTGCCACGGTAAAAACCACAATTGCAACTAAAAGCTTGTCTTTCTTGAAGAATAATGCTATGAAATAGATGTTCGTTTTTAGCATTATCAAATATTCCCACACTTGAGCATTGCTTGTCCTCAAGCAATATATAACTTGAATATAACTTTACAAGAATCACTTCTTTATTCTTCACACTTTGTACATCAATGATTTTAATACGGCGGTATGAACAATGGTAGCAACGATGTGGTTTACAGTCCCACATGACTATAAAAATTTAGATCCTTTAAGGAAATTGGATCTTTATGAAAACATTTGATCTTTTTGAAAATTCAATCTAGCTTTTACCCTAGATAAGTTTTCCAGAATAACCCTTCACAGGTGTTTGCAAATTATTTTTGTGGGTTTTTGTGGGTTTCAAATTTGAAAATTTTAGCTCAAAACTTATGGTTTTGTGTCACCCACTTGCTAACCTTGTATTGGGAAAGCAACACGCCCAGTTTACTTGTTCCGTATATTACCTTTCGGTAAACTACCATCCGGTTGTAAAGGAAAGCGTTGAACAAGCAACTGTTAAGGCAATGTCCCGTGACATGCTTTTGATTATGGTCTATAACGTGTCGGATGGAATTACTATCCTTTGTAGAAGCAATAGTAAAGATCACCCTATAGTTTTTCGGTCTGGCACAAGGTCCTATCTTCGACCATACTATGCAACCACCATTCTTACGGTTGACACCCGATTTGGTTCAGGTGACCTAATGAATTCCGATGAATTCTTAGGATTTTACGTTCAATGGTAATGAACGCATTGAAAATAGGGTTTTCAGAAAACAAATCGGTTTGTAATTTGATCAAAATATTTTCTCGTTCAAGCTCGAGTTTAGATATCATCGAATTCCATGAGTTTGTAATTCTCAATCTTTAAGTTCAATCCCAAGGATTGAGTAATATCAGGCTTAAAAGCTGATTTTTGATCTTTAAGGAGATTATCCTTTCTGGGGATCTGATTCATTAGTCATATAAGCTAATTTGCACGGTGCCCCCATTGTACGAGACAGATCCTCTCATAGTTAGGATAAGTCTGACCACTTGGCGACCCTGTTTGATGCTGAGGTCCGTGGATTTCCAGCTGATTTTCGAGAAAACTTTTCAAGGATTTTTGTAGACTCTACAACTGGTCTGGACGACAACTTCCTGACCTAAATCAAGAAGCGCGTGTCTTTTTCTCGAAAGACTTTACTTCCTTTTAAATCAAATGGCACATTTCTTTCAAATATATTATAAGAAATCGGGTAAAACTGATAAAATCGTTCAAAACAAAAGTATCTTTAATTATTTGTACAAAGATATGTGATATGTGATTTTAAATAACTTGGTAAAAATTTCCCACACTTGGCTTTTATTTTCCTTTCTTTGCCTTTTTATTCTCCTCTATTCCATTCTAAATGAATTCTAACATTTTGGGTTGTTTCTCAAGTTATGTCCTTTACGAGGTATCGAAAATTTCGGTATTAACACCTAGTTTTATCGTTCATAAATATGTATAAACATGATTTTGAATTCATTTATTTGAAAATTTTTAAATTTTTTTACTGGACGTGGGTAGTCAATATATAAGACTAGGGCTGTTCTTTATTATCAGAGAGCACTAGATTCTAATACAACTACTGTGTTACTAGTATTTTTAATGGTAACCAAGTGTTTAAATTAAAATTTTAAAACCCAAAAGTATTTTACCCCTTTCCACACTTAAGATCTTGCAATGCCCTCATTTGCAAGAAATTAGTAACAATTTAAATTATTGAGGGTGATTAGCGTAAAAAGATGATTTAAATTTTACCAAAGTTTCCAAACATATTGTTGTATGCTTTGAATGATAAATGGTGCATTTCATTTGTTCATTCCGTCTGTTGTTATTTCACATATATTTTGCATTTGTCGTCAAAATTAAGAGCTTTTGCTGAACTTAATGTCAGTCTTTGAAAATGCGCTGTTCTACCCTGTTTTGTACAATTGACAATATACAAACATACAAATATAAACATGCATGATAATTTGAAATGGGACTTAATATCCCACTTTCAAATCAAATATTAAATATTAGTACAAAATAATAAAAATGTGAAAATTTTCATAAAAGTATCACAATATTATATGTTTAAACATAAGTAGATAAAAACAATAAAAATATAGAAATCACCAACGGAACTATATCAATCTGGATAGGGGTTCCAGTTCATGTCATCGCTCGGGTTCCATGGTTGGTGATAGGTGTCCTGATAGGCTTGGTTAGGGTCGTACAAGGTAAATGGTGGTCGCATATCGGGCTGATGTGGCGGATAGTAAGCAGGTCGAGTCGAGACATAGTTATGCGGTACCTGATATGATAGCTGGCTCATGATCTGATGATGATGATAGTGCCATCTATCATGCTGGCGTCGCCTGGAGTTCTCGTACACATTCTCGGCTTGCCACTGCTCATACTGACGATGCCTAGCCTCGTTAGTCATTTCTACCTCATCTATACGCTGGAAAACGTCAGTAGCACTATCCCTAATGACATCCCTAATGTCATCCGCTTCCTCCATCTCCTCATCCGTACCCCTCTCTACCTGTGGATGGCGGCCCTAATATGGTATTGCCTGATTGCGTCTCCTAGTCAATACCTTTGCACCTTGATAGACTTGCAAACCTAAAGTCTCGTCTTGTTCCCTAACCACCATCATTGGACCCCCTTGTTCCCTATCTACACCTAAATACTCTCCAATGAGAGTAACAAAAATACCTCCTCCTATTATTCCCCCGTCCTGTATACCTTCCACCATTTTGGACAGATAAAAACCAACACAGTAGGGGATATTAACAAAACCTCTAGTGTCTCGAATGCACTTAAGGTAAAATAAATCGTGTAGGGTCATTTTCTCCTTGTTGTTACCTCTTTGTGTAATCGAGTTTGCTAAGAATCTATGTATTATACGAAGCTCGGCTTTATTAATATCTAAATAGGAGTGTCTTTCTCCCCGCGTAAACACATTAAAATTTGACATACGCCTCGAGATGGCGTTAGCGTCAAAATTTCTATCTACCCTCTCACCATGATAAATCAAATTTGTACAATCAGGTGATAGTAATTCAGTGGGAGAGTAAATCTGTAAAGCCCTGGCCATGTCCAGCATGGACATCCTGTACATCTTACGGCCAAGTAAAAATCTAAGAAAACTCTTATCGTCTAACCTATCTACATCCTTATTAAAAGCTATAGTACTCATTAGCTCAACACACCACTCTTTATATACAGGACTACGAGTGGTAAATAAATGTTCCCAATCGAAAAAAGAAGAGCTGCCATACCTTTGGATTAGATGCTGCCTAACTGGGTTAGCTAGGTGGACCCTTTCTAAAGGCTCCCAATCTATTACCCTTGGTACTTCTACATTTTTGGTCCAAAGCTTAAATTTGTTACTTTGGTACGTCGGGTAATCTCTCCAACTTTTATCAAATCTTAAATTTGGATGCAACTGTTCTTCATGAATTGTTGGGTGTTCTATTATATGGTGAATGGGAAATACTACGTAGGCAATTAAAAATTGTGGTTCTGGTTCATAGTATGGCACGTGTTGATCATAATGTTGTTGTTGTTTAGGTTGTTGTTCCGGTTCGTGATATTGCATCTCTGGCTGTGGTTCCGGATCAGGTTGCCTAGACGATGATGCACCGTCCGTATCTGTATTTCTCTGCAAAACACATTAAACACAAAATTTATCTTAGTGTTAGCAAAATAACAAATTAAAACAATTACAATAACATGTTTAATCCATATTAAACTTATACTCATTTTCATATTTTTATCAATTCTACACATTTTTAAATAATCATATATGAAAATGTTTACAAAGTTCATAAGCTTTTATCTCAAATAACATGTCAAAATAATCATTACTAGCAATTAAACAAGTTTCAAATGGCATTTATATCAAATTAATCAAGTTCATGAATTTTAGACTTAAAAAGTCCACTTTAATTCTCAAAAATTATGTTTAGGATTAAAGTTTGGATCAATTAACAACCTAAACATGTTACACTACTTAATTTAGCACTAATTCATGACAAAAATCGGCCATAACCTGTTTATATCAAAAAGCCCTAAATTGCTCAAGAACACAAACCCTAGATTTCTAAAAAAATTGAAATTTAAGGCTTCAAATCATGACAAATAGCATCAATCTAGGTTATACAAGCATAATATACTAACAATTTAACTCTAATTACACTAGAAATTATCAAAATTAAATTAGGTAAACTTTAGCTCAAGAACACTAAAAATCGAATTTAAAGAGTTTTAGGGGTGAAATCGTTACCTTCTTTGAAAAACTTCTGAACAAACGCATGATTAGAGAGGATTATAGTAAGAAATTTGGTTGAATTTGGTAAAAAATTGATGATTTTAGGGGTGTTTGTGTGTATGTGTTCGTGGATGTGTGTGTGTGTGTGTGTGAAAGTGGAACAGAAAGCAGCTCGCAGGGATTTTGTAATCTGTCCAGAGTTTTTAGGCCATGCGACTGCATGACTTTGAAGGCCAAACCCCATGCGATCGCATGGGGTGTATTTTTTTTTAAATAAAACCATTTACTTATGAAACAATTAATTAATTTTAAAAATTTGTTTTCTTTTAGAATGAGGGAGGTTCGGATCGTTGTCCTAGTTCGTCTCTCGACAAAATTTTAAAATTTGTCACTTTTAATCATTGTTTTAAAAGTAAAGATTTATGGATTTTTTTTTAATGTTTTTGCATACTTTAAATCAATAAAATTAAAACAATGATAACAAAATTTCTCGTCCCGCCCTTGGGTAAAGCAATTTCGGTTCAACGACCTATTCTTCAACTCACGACGAATTTTATAAATCAATTTTTAACTTGATGAAGTAAAGTACATTTTTGTTTTTAAATTCACACCAAATTTAAATTTAAAATGCATAAAATTTCATATAAATATTATTAATATTTTTATACATTAATTTTACAAACTTTCATTTAAAATATTATAATTATATAATAGTTTTAAAAATTTACAATAATAATTTAATATTTATATATTAATTTTAAAAACAAGGTAAAAATAAAAATCTTTTTGGTCTTTTATCCCACTTTAATCAATCAAATATTATCAAAAATATACGCCCCTCTTTTGGGCAAAGTAATTTCGGCTATATTACCTAGTTTTACTCCTGACGAATTTTTGTAATATTTTGGATTGATTGATTAAAGATATTTATACCTTATGAATAAACGATAAATTTCGCATTGATGTAATAAATTTTTGTATGATATCAATAATTTGGGTTTCGCATACCTAATTTTATTGAATATCAATTTAATACTTTATAGCGAACGATTCAGCGTTTATTATCAAAAGGTTAAAAGCAATAAAATAAAAAATAAAACTGTACATACATACCTGTGAGATAGAATTCTCAGTGACCTGCTTTAGCCGACTCATAGGAGAGTCGTGTGATTTAGTTTTCCATAGCTACATAAGCGTAACCTCGATTCTTCAATAACTTTTCTTCTAAACACATGAACGGTCATTCTCTGCAGAGAGTAACAAATTCGGTATTTGAATATGTTTGATTGTTCGAACATTTACCTTCGTGTGACCATTTTCCGCATTTATGACATCTTTCAAGGTGTCGTGCTCTTCTTTTTGTTGCGGATTTTGATTTTTCTTTACCAAAATGTATCTTATTATGATTGTTCCTGAGTTCTCTCCTTACTTCGTCCATCTTGCCTCTTATGAAGGATACCACTTCACTCGGGAAGATGTTATTATTACGTTTAGTAATCAAAGCGTGTAGTAGTAGACCATGGTTCAGATCAAAGGAATTCTTCATCTCGTAAAACCTAAAAAAAAAAAATTCAGAATGGAGGGAGAAGACTAGTTCTTTAGGGTCTGCTAGGGAAAGACCATTCGGATTCCATTTTCGAGAACTACACGAAAACAGAAAATCTAACTCTAACAGAAATACATATTATCCTTAAAAGATTCGAATCTTCCCACACTTAGTTAGCTGTGGTGTCAAAATTGTGATTAACTTCATCTTCAACTTCCATTGGATTATCTATGTAATGTTTAACTCTGTGACCATTAACTTTAAATTCAACCCCATTTGAATTTATTAATTCTACTGTTCCGTACGGGAAAACTCTTTTAACTATGAATGGTCCAGACCATCTTGATTTCAATTTTCCAGAAAATAGCTTGAATCGTGAATTGAAAAGAAGAACTCTGTCTCCTTCTTTAAATTCTTTTGAACTTCTGATTCTTTTATCATGCCATTTCTTCGTTCTTTCCTTATAGATTAACAAATTTTTGTATGCTTCATGTCTCAATTCTTCTAATTCGTTTAGTTGACTTAACCGTAGACGTCCGGCTTCATGCAAATCAAGATTACATGTCTTCAAAGCCCAAAATGCTTTGTGCTCAATTTCTACTGGCAGGTGACATGCTTTTTCGTAAACGAGTTTAAAAGGTGTGGTTCCAATTGGAGTTTTGTAGGCTGTTCTAAAAGCCCAGAGTGCATCCTCCAATTTCATGGACCATTCCTTCGGATTTGATCCTACGGTTTTCTCTAGAATACGTTTTAAAGCTCGGTTGGTATTTTCAACTTATCCACTTGTTTGTGGATGATAAGCGGTTGAGATTTTATGAATTACTCCATATATTTTGAGAACTTTCTCAAGTTGATTATTACAAAAATGAGTACCCCGATCACTTATTAAAGCTTTCGGTGTTCCAAACCTAGCAAAAAGACGTTTTAAGAAGTTGACTACAACTTGTGCATCATTAGTTGGGAGAGCTTGTGCTTCCGCCCATTTAGATACATAATCAATAGCAACGAGAATGTAGAGATTATTATGAGATCTTGGAAATGGACCCATAAATTCAATACCCCAAACGTTAAATACTTCACATACTTGAATGACATTTTGTGGCATTTCATCACGTTGACTTATTTTTCTGACCCTTTGACAAGCATTACAGGATTTACAAAGAAGGTGTGCGTCTTTGAAAATTGTAGGCCAATAAAATCCAGCATCGTAAACTTTTCTTGCTGTAAGTTGAGGCCCATAATGCCCTCCTGTTGGTCCTGTGTGACAATGGTTTAAGATTTGACTAGCTTCATCTCCGAATACACATCGGCGTATTATTCCATCGGGACAACTTTTAAACAAGTGTGGATCTTCCCAAAAATAGTGTTTTATATCACTAAAGAATTTCTTTCGTTTTTGGTATGACAACCCTTTTTCAAGGAATCCACATACTAAGTAGTTTGCATAGTCCGAAAACCATGGAATTTCATTATAATCGATCTTCAAAAGATATTCATCAGGAAAGTTATCTTGTATGGCTGATTCATTTAGAACTTCTAATTCGGGATTTTCAAGACGAGAAAGATGATCAGCGGCGAGATTTTCTGCTCCCTTTTTGTCTCGGATTTCAATATTGAACTCTTGTAAGAGTAAGATTCAACGGATTAATCGTGGTTTGGCATCTTGTTTCGAAAATAGGTATCTAAGAGCAGAATGGTCGGTATAGACCACCATTTTTGCTAGAACGAAATATGAACGAAATTTGTCAAAAGAAAAGACAATAGCAAGGAGTTCTTTTTCAGTAGTTGTGCAATTCGTTTGTGCTCCTTGTAACGTCTTACTAGCGTAATAGATAGGTTGAAATTGTTTTTCAATCCTTTGTTCTAAAACGGCTCCCATTGCAAAATCACTTGCATCGCACATGAGTTCAAATGGTAGATTCCAATTTGGAGTTATCATGATCGGCACATTAGTGAGTTTTTATTTAAGAATATTAAAAGATTTGATGCATTCATCCGAAAAGATGAATGGAGCATCTTTTTCAAGGAGTTTATTCATAGGAGTGGCAATTTTAGAAAAATCTTTTATGAAACGTCGGTAAAAATTAGCATGCCCTAGAAAAATCCTAACTCCTATAACATTGGTGGGATGTGAAAGTTTAGCAATTACATCTTCTTTAGCTCTATCCACTTCAATTCCTTCCTTTGAAATTTTATGACCAAGAACGATGCCTTCTTTAACCATGAAATGGCATTTCTCCCAATTAAGTACTAGATTTGATTGTTCGCATCTAATAAGCATTCGTTCAAGATTAACTAGACATGTTTCAAAAGTATCACCGAAGACTAAAAAGTCATTCATGAAAACTTTCATGCATTCTTCTATCATGTAGTGGAAAATCGCCATCATGCACCTTTGAAAGGTTGCAGGGGCGTTGCAAAGTCCAAATGGCATGCGTTTATAAGCAAAAGTACAATAAGGGCACGTGAATGTGGTTTTCTCTTGGTCCTCGGGTGCTATTGGAATTTGAAAATATTCGAAAAAATCGTGAAGAAAACAATAGTAACTATTCCCGGCTAACCTTTCCAACATTTGATCAATGAAAGGTAAGGGAAAGTGATCTTTTCTGGTGGTGTCATTTAATTTTCTATAATCAATACAAACTCGCCATCCTGTTACAGTCCTAGTAGGAATAAGCTCATCTTTTTCATTTTTTATGACAGTCGTGCCACCCATCTTAGGTACACATTGAACTGTGCTTACCCATGGACTATCAGAGATTGGATAAATTAAACCTGCATCAAGCAGTTTAATAATTTCTTTCTTAACAACATCTTGCATATTTGGATTTAGTCTTCGTTGGCGTTGCACATAGGTTTTATGGTCTTCTTCCATAAGGATTTTATGTGTGCAATACGAAGGACTTATGCCTTTAATGTCATGAATCTTCCATGCAATAGCTGTTTTATGAGCTTTTAGCACATAAATGAGTTGAGATTTTTCATTTTCAGTAAGAGAAGATGATATTATTACAGGTAATTCAGATTCACCATGTAAATAAGCGTATTCCAATTGGTTTGGAAGTGGCTTTAACTCTAATGTCGGTGGTTCTTCTATCGATGATTTGTATCAATATCGGTCTTTCTCTTTTAGCATTTGAAGTTCTTCTATTGTTGGTTCATATTCATTAGCCATAAGTGTAGCTAACATTTCAGCTTCATCAATTGGTTCAGTTCCTTCTCCTAAGGAACATTCTCATGTTCATTGTAATTCTGAAAATTCTTCTAACAATTATGCATTTGAATCTATAGTTTGAATGTAATAACATGTATCATCTGCAGATTGCGGTTGTTGCATGGCTCTATTAACAGAAAAGGTAACACTCTCATCCTCTATACTTAGGGTCAATTTCTTACCAAACACGTCTATTATTGCTTTAGCCGTGTTTAAGAATGGTCTTTCTAATATGAGAGGAACTCGAGAATCTTCTTCCATGTTCAGAATAACAAAATTTACTGGAAATACTAAAGTACCAACTTTAACTAGCATGTTCTCCATTATCCCTCTAGGATATTGTACTGATCGATCTGCTAGTTGTATGCTTATTCGTGTTGGTTTTAATTTTTCAAGGTCTAGTTTAGCGTATAATGAACACGGCATTAAATTTATACTAGCACCTAAGTCTGCTAGTGCTTCTATTGAACTAAGACTACCCAGAAAACATGGAATTGTGAAACTTCCTGGATCCGATAATTTTTCTGGTATCTTATTCAACAACACTGCAGAACAATTAGCATTCATAGTAACAGCCGAAAGTTCTTCCATTTTCTTTCTATTTGTGATTAGATCTTTCAGGAATTTAGCATACCTTGGCATTCCTGAAATCACATCAATGAAAGGAAGATTAACATTTATTTATTTAAACATATCCAAGAATTTGGATTGCTCGGCTTCAAGTCTTTCTTTTCTCATTTTACTCGGGTAAGAAAGCGGGGGTTGGTATGGTTTAACATAAGGTTTAGCCTTAACTGTGTTATCTTCATTAACCTTTTCAACTACCGGTTCTTTTTCCTTTTCTTGATCAGGCTGTGGTGCTTGTGTAGTAGGAATAGATCATCTGAAATTACAGGCATTTCCGGTGGTTTAAGTGTAATACCACTTCTTGTGGTAATGGCTTTAGCTGTTTCATTCTGGGGGTTAGCATTTGTATCGCTAGGTAGACTTCCCGGTTTTCTTTCACCTATCAACCTTGCTAGGTTGCTCACCTCTTGTTCCAGATTTTGAATAGAAGCTTGTTAATTTATAAATGCTTGAGCATTTTGTTCATTGGTTTGTTTCTGAGATGTGAAAAATTGCGTTTGAGATTCACCTAGCTTCGACATCATATCTTCTAAATTTGGCTTTTTATCATCGGTTTGTGGTGGTTTATTTGGAAAAATAGGTCTTTGCTGGTTGTAATTATTATTAGATACTTGTTGATTGCTAGGACCTTGTTGGTTGCTGTATGGAATATTTCGGTTATAATTCTGATTTTGATTGTAGTTTGGTCTTGGCGGTTGATAATTATTCTGATAATTATTTCCGGGCCTTTGGTTCATGTATGAAACATTCTCTCTTTGTTCCATTGTTTGTTCAATACTGGGACAATCTTTTGTCAAATGTGGTCCTCCACACTGCTCACAACTAATTCGTATTGCGTGAATATCTTTAGTCATCTTTTCCATTCGTCTCTCGAAAGCATCTAACTTTGCAGAAATCGAATCAAAGTCATGGCTAGAATCGGCTCTAGCTGCTTTAGATGATCTAACGATGTCTTTTTCTGGATGCCATTCATGTGAGTGGGAAGCAGTGTTATCAATAATTTTGTAAGCTTCAGTTGCGGTTTTCTTCATAATGGAACCACCAGCTGCTATGTCGATGTCTTTTCGTGTAGTAATGTCGCATCCTTGATAGAATATTTGTACTATTTGATAAGTGTCTAAACCGTGTTGAGGACATCCTCTCAACAACTTTCCAAATCTTGTCCACGCCTCATATAGAGTTTCATTTGGCTTTTGCGTAAATGTAACAATTTCTCCTTGAAGTCTCACGGCTTTAGATGCCGGAAAGAATTGTTTAAGAAAATTTTCAACTAAAACATCCCATGTATCAATCGCCCCTTCAGGTAACGATTCTAACCAATTGTTGGCTTCTCCCTTTAAAGTCCAGGGAAATAACATGAGATAGATCTGTTCATCCTCAACTTCTCTGATTTTGAACAGAGTACAGATCCTATTAAAGGTTCGAAGATGTTCGTTTGGATCTTCCTTCGGCGCACCACTAAATTGGCATTGATTAGTTACCATGTGTAGGATTTGTCCTTTGATTTCATAATCTGGCGTATTAATGTTTGGTTGAGTAATTGCGTGACCTTGTCCAGTGCGTTTAGCCCTTATTCGGTCTTCCATACTTAGAGGTTCCAGATTTTTCATGATTGAATTTGTTGAATCTGAATCACTAGAGGATTCTGACTTAATGGTTTCTTCCTCGACAATTTCTAGATGAGTAATTTGTGGTTCAGGAGGAATGATTAGTGGTTCAGGATCTCTGAATTGTCCCTGAATATCCTCCGAATTCTCAATTGTGAGGTCGGGTTCAAAAAATGGATTATCGGAAATGTGAATTGGAGTACTTGGTTGACTAGATGACGATTCTAAAGAAAAATCAACGGCGACAATATTGGCTAGATGTCTTGATCGAGTTACAGGTTGTGAACGTATGAAAGGTGGTGAACATTTTGCTCGGTGCATTCACTGAATATCCTATTAGTTATAAAAGATAAAAATTATTAAAGCTATCAAATTAATAGACTTTTCTGATTTTGCCCACGTTTCGAATAGCCAATAGATGCAGCAGGTAGCCAGGACCCTTTAAATCGGAAGCCCACAACTCGCGACTAACAAATCTAACTATTACTACGAACCAGAAATTTTGGATGTCTATCAATTTAACTGCTTAAAATAATTTTTCGTCGAATTTTAAAGAAAATAAAATCTATGTCCTAAAAACTAGAGCGTCGAGAAATAAGAAAGAAAAAGAGTGCGTCAAAAAATAAAAGGTCGAAAAATAAGCGTCGAAAAATAATAAAATGCAGTGTCGAAACTTAAAAGTCTAAAAACTAAATATTAAAAATTACGTTTAAAGGAATTAAAGCTTAAAAGGAGTTCTATATCCAAAACGGCAATAACTTAAAAGGTACTAAAACATAAATTGCGTCGCAAAATTTTAAAGCGCCTAAATCTTAATCTAAAGAAAAAGTACTTAAGGGATTTTACGGCAAAGCCTAAAAATCTAGAAATTAAAATAAACTACGGCAAAAACTAATCTTAAAACTAATTACGAATGATAAATATACAATTTACGAATAAAAAGATACAAAATATAAAAATAAAACTTAAAGTTATAAAAATACAATTTTTATAAAAATATTATTTTTATATTACTTATTTTATAAAAGTATCAATTTTATATTTAATAAAACTAATTAAAACTTAATATTACAAATTAATTAAAAACCAAACTAAATAATAAAATCCTTAACCCTAATTACTTAATTAATAATAATTATATTAAAAACCTAACCCTAATCCGTACCAGTTAAGGTTTCAGACCTGTCAAGTCACCTCATGCGATCGCATGAGGTTAACTTGTTAGTGTCATGCGGTCGCATAGGTTCGGGTTCCAGGCCAGATTGTTTGGGCTACTACAGTACGGCCCGATTACTTTTAATTATTTTTTTTCTATTTTTAACTTATATAAAATATTTATATAAAATAAATAAAAACTTATATTTTAAAAATTAAAATAAAAATAGAAATACTTTATAATTTTTATATATTTTAAACAAACTAAAAAAATATATATTTATATATATATATATATATATATATATATATATATATATATATATATATATATATATATATATATATATATATTATATGTTTTTATATTTTTGTAATTTTAACAAAATATTTTTACAAAATAAGAAATATTATATTTTTACAAAAATATCTTAAAAACTAAATTTTTTTTATAGCGTTTAGCTTTCGGCTTTGATGAAGTCCCCAGCAGCGGCGCCAAAAATACTTGATGTTATGCAAGGTGTATACGAAATAGTTATATTTTTATTGCGAAATACTATTAAATACGATACAATTTTACACAAGTTATTTATTTATTTATAGAGTGGATATACCTAAACCTTGCTACAACACTATAGGCAGTGTACCTAATCGTAAAGTAGTGTAGTTTTTAGTAAGTCCGGTTCATTCCACAGGGATACAACTAAATTTAACGCTATATTTATTTTAAACTATATTTGTATGTATATATATATATATATATATATATATATATATATATATATATATATATATATATATATATATATATATATATATAAGTAGTATTATTCTTATAAAAAGGGGGTTTTACCGTTTAATGGCCGGTTTGTCGATTTTATGTCTTAAGTCGCAATTAAAACCTAATGTAAAATATTAAATATACAAATGACTTAATATAAAGCGTAAAGTAAAAAATGATAATAAAAGTGCGATAATTTAAAGTGCGATAAATAAAATGACGATAAATAAAATTGCGATAATTAAAAGTACGATAATTAAAGGTGCGATGAGATATAAAATACAGGAATTATGCTTATTTAAACTTCCGTAATCATGATGTTTGACGTGTTGATTTTAATTTATTACCATGGGTTAATTGTCCTTTGTCCTGGATTATTCGATATGTCTATCTGGTTTTTGTCCATAACAGTCCATCAGTCATAAATATAAAGTGCGAGTGTCCTCGTCAAATTATCCTTATACCCGAAGTCAAATATTCCAACTAATTGGGGACTTAAACTGTAATAAGGTTTTAATACATTATTAATGATTACACCAGGTTATCGACTGTGTGCAATCCAAGGTTTTAATACTTTATTAACAATTACACCAAGTGTCCTTGTATGTAATCCACCCCTGTTTTAATGAGTCCATTGACTATTAATCCATTCCCGTGTCCGGTTAAATAAACAATTATTAGTATTTATAAATATCCCGCCCATCGTATCCGATCGAGTGTATGTGGTTATTTATAGGTACGTTGAAATGTAAATCTTTATGTTAAATTAACGAACTATCGTTCAATTAAACAAATATAAAGCCCATTAATAGCCCATAGTCTAATTTCTACAAGTGTCGGTCTTTTGTCCAAACCCCAATTATGGTCCAAAACCCAATAACCCCGTCTTTAATATTTAGCCCAACATCAAGATTACTTCGATTTAAATAAGCATAATAATAACTTAGCTACGAGACATTAATTTAAAAAGGTTGAACATAACTTACAATGAGTATTAATCACGTAGTGTTACACGGACAGAATTTCGACTTACAAACTTACAACATTCGCTACCATAACCTTATTATTATTAATTAAAATTAAAATTATAAATATAAATATATATAATATATATATATATATATATATATATATATATATATATATATATATATATATATATATATATATATATATATATATATATATTGAGAGAGTTAGGGAGAAGATTGAATTAGGTGTATTAAACTCGTCCAAAAAATGCTGAATTTATAGAACCTTGATCGCTACAGTAACCCATACGATCGCATGGAATTTCTTCCTCCAGGCCATGCGATCGCATGGCCGTCATTTCCTGCTCACAAAGCACAATAAACGTGGGCTGCTGTAATTTAATATATATATAGTATAATATATATAATTATATATAATTATATATATATTATATTATATTCTTGTGCATAGTTGACTCGTAATTTTAGGTCCGTTGCGTCGCGTGTTGATAGTTGGTTCATGTCCCGGTTCTGGATTTTCGAACGTCCTTGCGTACTATTTAATATCTTGTACTTTGCGTTTCGCGGCTCGTACTCTTGTAACTTTTAGACGTTTCTCATCAATAAATTGAAACACTTGGATTGTACTTTGTACTCTTTAGCGTTTTGGTCGTTTGCATCTTCAAATCGTCGAATCTGTCTTTTGTCTTCACCTTTTATTATTTAAACGAATATCACTTGTAAATAGAACAATTGCAACTAAAAGCTTGTCTTTCTTGAAGAATAATGCTATGAAATATATGTTCGTTTTTAGCATTATCCGTCGCTTCGATGTTTAACTAACCATGATGAACTTGATGCGTTCACAATTTTGTATACGACGCGAAAGGGCTCGTTTAGATGGCACTGGCTCTTCTACACCAGGCGCGCTGACTGCTGATCAGATGTACTACCGCATCGTGCATCTGAATTCATAGCTTGAGGAGTCAAAAAAGACGCGCAAAGAGGCAACTAGCGCCTCGTGTGATTTGGCCGCTGCGAAGACGTCTTTAATTTCTCAGGTTGAGAGATTAACCGAAAAGGTTAATTCCCTTGAGTCTGAGAAGAGCTCTCTGGTAAAAGAGCGCAATG
The DNA here is from genome assembly GCF_046630445.1 of Rutidosis leptorrhynchoides. Taxonomy (NCBI): domain Eukaryota; kingdom Viridiplantae; phylum Streptophyta; class Magnoliopsida; order Asterales; family Asteraceae; genus Rutidosis; species Rutidosis leptorrhynchoides. The sequence continues at coordinate 124,118,173 of NC_092333.1, read as the reverse complement.
ATCTAGCTAGCCATTTGTCTACTTGTGAGGTCCACCTTGACTCGGCGGTGCGCCAATTGGAGACCATGAAGCAGGGTCTTCCTGCGCTCGTTTCTCGCGCTTGTGATTCCAAATATGTGAGCGATCTGCTTGTGGATGCCATTCTTGCCTTTAAGGAGGAAGAGAAGCTTACTTTTTGGAAGAAGATCCAGCCTCACGTTGTAACACCCCGGTTTTCGTAAGTACGAAGTTGGTGCGTTTCGCGTACTGAATCGAAATATGGAATTTTAAATAAAGAGAAAGTGCTGTTAGGCACAGGGACGCGCGGCGCCAATACAAGCCGCGGCGTGCCCTTTTGTGGTTTCAGGTGCTTGTTACACTTGTACGGAGGCTGTTACCAACTTTAACTACAAGCCTCGCCGCGGTGGCTTTCTGTCGCGCCGCGCCTAGCGTGTTGCCAGCTTCCGAATTTTTGCAATTTAAAGGGATTTTGAGGGGTAATTCCATCTTTTTACATGGTGATCAGCTCATAACACCACACCACATCCACATATTTCATTTTATCATTTTCTTTTCCTTTTCTTTTCTCTCTTCCTCTCAAACTCACATTTCTTCCCAAGATCAAAGTGGTAAATCGAAAGGGAAGACTCGAGTGTCGATCTTTGGAGCAAGAGTTAATATTGTTCTCCTCGTTCACGACTAAGTTTTGATACTAGTGGTAAGCCTCGAATCTGAAATTTGTGTTCATGTTCATTGTTCATAATTAGGGCCTTTGTCTTGAATGACCTTGAGTGAACCCAACTAGCTCATGAATGGGTGATTTAGACTAGTGTCGAGTATGGTTGACCCTCGTTGGTGGAATTCGGGTTGGTTAATGATCTAACCTAGATTGGGGTTTGTAATTGGTGTTTAATCACTAGTTTAGGTGATTATGGAAGTTGGAAACTAGTTGGAAGTGTTGATTTGACTAATTTTGAAACGGGTCAAAATTATGGTTTGTAGGTGATTTTGAGAAAGACAAGTGTTTAACACTTATGATTTGGTTTATTTGGTGTATTAGGACCACTTTCACTAGTGTTAGTGATTATTGGTTAGTTTGGGCACGATTTGTGCTTAGAAGTGCAATTGGGTCAAAATTTGCACTAAGTGTCAATTTGGGTTGGTTTGTAATCTACTATAATTGTGTTGTTTATTATCTGATAAATGGAATAGGTACTTTCCATTGACGTGTTGCGGATTTGACTTTTCATTCATCAAGGCATTAAGGTGAGTGTAAATATATTATATGCGTATGTATGCATAGGATAGGTGCGGGTGGGGTAGAGTGATCCTCGGGCGTTCGGGTTCACTTTACATGTGTATGAGATAATGGACTCTATGAGTTTTGGGTCCATGTGGCACGGTTGTGCGTTTTGGGTTACCACCCTTGGGGTAGTGAATTTCGGGCGATACGTGTGATGACCCGTCCAAATCCATCTGGACGAACACATCATTCATTGATTTCATTACGAGGTATTTGACCTCTATATGATACGTTTTGTAAACATTGCATTCTTTTGAAAAGGCACACCATAAATGAATATATATAAATCCAAGGTTTTCGACGTCTGATGATTTCTACGTATAGACAATCACTGTATATAAAAGTTTACAATACTACATCCGTTGATAATGCAATCAAAATAAGATACATGGTGATGATTTTGTGAATGCACAGTTTTCTTGAATAAAGCATGTATGACTCCATGGACATAGCTTGTATAACGTATAAGCAGACAGCGAAAGACTTCTAGAAACCTGAGAATAAACATGCTTAAAAGTGTCAACACAAAGGTTGGTGAATTCATAGTTTTAATATTGCGCATAATCTGTATATAAAGGTGAATCACAAGTTTTCAGTTGTTTCATCCAGAAACGTTTATCAAAATATTCTACGAAATTGAGCACCCTGGTAACTAAACTTAATGAATATATAATTTATACCCTTTGTATAATCATCTTAATAATACACGCAAACCAACGTGTACGCTTCTCAAATAGCATACGTCCGTTAAAAGGCTAGTGCTCTAGCTCGGACGGGGATATCAAGCCCTATGGATCCATATATAACTACTCGCGCCCACCAGTTCTTATAACCGGCAGTTACTAGTTACCAAAGTTAAGGGATTTTCGGTTCAAACTCGGTATAGAATTTAGTATGTACTTGTATCCATTGCGTTTAAAATAAAGTGCATGTATTCTCAACCCAAAAATATAGATTGCAAAAGCAATTAAAAAGGGAGCAAATGAAACTCACCTTAGCAGCACATAAGGTCATTCATCAAAAAGCGACCGTAACTCGGAATGCAAAATTAACCGTAGATCTTAACCTAGTGAACATATGTTGGTCAATACATGTCTAATAAGCTAGGTTGGGTCATAGTGTATCACAATCCTAATGCTCAAGATTGACATACAAAAGTTATCCAAAGTTGTTTCAAAAAGTCAATTTTGATAATAGTTCTACAAAACGAGATGTACCTTATATAAGAATTCATTTACTCGGCTGGTAATATTCAAAAATCCAATTTTATCAATCTCGTAAACAAATTGTTTAAATCTTAATTGCAGATTCAAAAGCAATTTCAATTAACTTCCATCATAATTCAGTTGATCATATCTTTTATTCCGTTCATCGAAACTATTCGATATCTAAATGAAAAGTTATTGATTTTTCCCCAGCTTTCCAAAAACATGTATATCATATACCTTTTACCAGTAATATATGTATTTAATTCGTGATTGATTATAAACTGTTTAGCGATGAATTTAGCATACAAGCATGTATAAATATATATACTCGAGCACTAGACATGGATACATAATTAATATATAAAAGATAAAATATGAGTGCTTACGTATCAATATTGAGATTCAATAATGTAGGAAAGTACGTAGACGCAACAGAGATGATAAACACTAGGTTTGACTTGTGAGCAAAACCCTCAAACAATACCCATAACCTTCTTTGTAATAACCCATAATTTCCTTAGCTCTATCCCGCTCGAAACTCATTTTGAAGTGACACGCTCATGACCTCGTCGTAGTATTTTTTGTATAATACTATTAATAATAATAAGATTTATAATAATAATAATAATAATAATAATAATAATAATAATAATAATAATAATAATAATAATAATAATAATAATAATAATAATAATAATATAAATAGTTATAACTAACAGAGGGAGTAATATGTATTCGGATATGTGTGTGTGTTATAAGTGCAGGAACCAGCTCGATTTATAGATGTGGCCTGAAATCCTTATCCATGCGATCGCATGGATTATGTGAGGGGATGCCATGCGATAGCATGGCTCCCATTTCCAGCTCACAATCTTTTGTATTTTTGTTTGTCGACATGTTTATTAATAATATATATAATATATATAATTTAAATTAATTAATTATATATTATATTATATTCTCGTGTATAGGTGACTTGTAATTTTTATTCCGATAAGTTGTACGCCATCACTCGACTTATGTCCCGGTTCTGATTTTTCGAATGTCCTTTCGTACATTTAGAAAACTTGCATTTTACGTTTCGTGACACGTACCTTTGTCAAAATATAGCCTTAAATTATCCATAAACTATATCACTCGAAATATAACTTATACATTTGAATGTTTTGGTCATTTACTTCTATAAATCAATGTCTCGTTATCCAATAAAGTATATTTAATAATATTGTTTTAAATCAAAAAGTTTTATGACCAAGTTAATATTTTATTTTATCACCTTGTAAAATATATATATATATATATTTTCATTTTGAAATAGTGTTTACTGTAGCAATGTTAATGTAGCAAAGTTTTTTACTGTAGCAAATAGTGATTTTCGAAAGCACTGTAGCATTTTGAGTACTGTAGCAATTCGAAAATACTGTGGCAAATTAGTGTTTTACTTGTTCATTTTAAACGTTTTAGTTCACTTATCTAAATATCAATCGAATCAACAAATAAATGTTATTATCGTTTACTAAATAACTTGAAATTATATATATGTATATATCTTTATTTACATAAATTAGTTTTTAAATACACATTGCAAGTTATTTATAATTAATTTTAATAATTAATATTTCAAATTATTGTATATATATATATACTTATATATCTATTTACAAATAGATGTTCGTGAATCGTCTGTCAATAGTCAAAGGTTAACTGAATATATAACATTAGTTCAAAAATTTTGAGAATCAATATTACAGACTTTACTTATCGTGTCGAAAACATTAAATCATTTAAAGATAAAGTTTAAATTTTGTCAGAAATTTCCGGGTTATCACAATATGAATTCAAGTTGACGAGTAGGTCAACCCCGTGATGTTGTTGAGGTGATGTGGGTAGTGATTCGCGTGTAGTTCGGCTTCACTAGTGAATCTCATGTAGTTCGGATTCATGATGTAGCGTGTAGTTCGGGCGTTCCCATTGTTGTTGTGTTGCGGCCTAGGGTAGTGATTCTCGTGTAGTTCAGCTTCACTAGTGAATCTCGTGTAGTTCGAATTCACAATGTCGCGTGTAGTTCGGGCATCCCTATTGTCTTTGTGGTGAAGGTGGTGAATCGCGTGTAGTTTCGAATTCACTTAGGTACGTGTAGTTCGGCCAACCTTCATGTGTTTAGGGTTAAGGGGTTAACCTTGTTGTATCGGTTATATATTGTACGTGCGTTTATATACATAGATTGTTGTAGCTAATCTTGCAGATTTGGCTTGGTGGTACGTTACGTATAGCTTTGCTTAGTTATACTTGGATTGCGGTATGTGTTTACTAATTGTGTTTGTGTACGTATTCATTTGTTGTATATGTATATATATAGTATGTTTATCCTCACTAAGCTTTCATAGCTTACCCTCTCATTGATATTATTTTTATAGGTTCGCAAGGTGGCGGCTTGGGTAAGCGTGGGAAGTAGTGGACTTTTGTAGGTTGCTTAGAAGACTTGATTTTGGATCGATTTAGGATTGGGTAGTGTTTTTCCCAATCACCATGCTCGGTTTTGTTGGAGATTAAAACTAGTCGACTCGAAACTATCTTTTGATGATGTAAAGGGTTACGTGAATGCCCGTTTGGATATTTTAACTTATGTATTAAACGTTTAAAAGTTGTCTAAACTTAACATTGAAATGGAAGCGTTTTGGAAACATAACTAGGACCTTAATGTTAATAGTATTATTGTATTATAAAGGAATTTTTTTATGGGCCGTAATACATCGGATTGGGTCGTTGCAAGTGGTATCAGAGCATGGTCTAAGGGATTTAGGTGACTTGAGATAGGTGCCTAGACTTCTATTTTTGTGTTTGCTTGTTTGTTGCGGGACTTGTAGGAGTACGGGTCGAAACGGGTTATAATGAGTGCCTTAGTTTGTAGGCGAACTAACAAGGATTGTAGCATGTATCGTGATATTATTCTTGTGTTTGTGTTTGTGTATATCATCGAGCAAGATAGTCGTTGTACTAATGAGTTGAGATGGCGTGTGCACGTAATAATGACTAGCTACCATTGTTACGAGTGCAGATCGTGTCTAACAAGTGATGTACGACGGGTGTTAAGCAAGATGGGGCGGTGTTGTGTGTGGTTATTTTCGTTTCATTATTTGATCGATTTGTGTTCTTTAGAATGACGACGAGAAACGGGATCGAGTCGAGCGACAATGAGTGTAACACTAGAGTTGCAGCCGCCGTTACGGAGCAATTGGGAGCGTTACGAGAAGAAATGGATATGAAGTATTCCGAATTTCGGAGTAGTGGTGAAATGGAGCATTGTCATAAGAGCTTCATGAGGACTAAACCTCCGATGTATGACGTGAAACCGGATCCTTTGATAAGCACGAAATGGATCTCGGATGTCGAAGGGGGTTTTCGCTTTCATGACCCGTCCTAATCCATCTGAACGAAGTCAATATCGATTATAAATGATTCACAATAGTTGATCACATCGCGAGGTACTTGACCTCTATATGATACATTTTACAAACATTGCATTCGTTTTTAAAAGACAAGCATCGGAAGTTGACAGGCATGCATCACATTTCATAATATATCAAACTATCAACGACTTAATAATAATCTTGATGAACTCAATGACTCAAATGCAATGTTTTTAAAATATGTCATGAATGACTCTAGGTAATATCCCTAAAATGAGCAAATGCACAGCGGAAGATTTCTTTCGTACGATACAATATTTTGTAGTAAAAACATTCATACGACGGAACTGAACAATGCAGGATTAGCCTCAGATTCACGAACCTGCTGACTCAGCAAAGCAGACAGTAGGAGTGTAAGTAGAGCTTGTGTAGCGTATATTATCGCCACGCTATGATTCACAACGCGTTCAATCTCTATTTCGAACGAAACAAAGAATCAACCTGGGGATGGTTGAATTCGTCAAGAAGAAACAAGAAAAGAAAGCGCAGGTGGTGTTTTGGTGAAGGTTAGCATCAAAACGGAAAACATAAAGGAGTAGCGGGAATGGTGTTCATGATGGTTGGGCGACGGTGAGGTGGTGGAGATGGTTGCCGATCGTTCAATGGTAGAAGGTTGAGAGTGATGAAGGTGAAAGGAGGTTAATATATATGCATTCATATATGTGATATATATGTATATAAAATGTAGTAGTGCAGAGGAAATAAGAATCAACTCACACAGTAACCAAATTATCTTATTACTAATAAAGTCGTATAAACTGGGTATATATTAAAACAAACACAGTATAATTACTTAATAATCTATAAAGTTGAGAAAGAATCATATAAGTGGATGAAAGTTTAGTAGCCTTTCCTTTGTCCTAATCTACCGACAGTTTATATGGGTATTATATCGTGTTCCGTTGTAAATTAGTGGCGGATAAAAGTTCTCATAAAAATCCCATATTTTTAAATTAACTATATTTATTTATTTTGGTCATTATGGTATAAAATTCGATCATTAAATTATTAAATAAAAATTACATCAACTGTCCCTCTCATTTATGGGTAAAATATAAAAAGAGTTAAAATTTAATAATTAGGTTCTAAATACATTTTTAGTAAGCTTAAAATTTATAGAACTCATTTTCGAATCAAAGTTTATTTTAAAATCATATAAGTTTGAATTTAGCTTACTTAATATCAATCGGGACATCAAATGAGTATTACAATCATTTAATATTTATTTTTAATATACTTTATTTATATATAGAGATATATTTTAAATAAAAATTATTATAATATCCTATTTTTGTTTTATTAATTTTTAATAACAACAACATATAACACTTCAAATTATATTTCGAATTATTATTTATATATACATACACACATATCTATTTATAATTAATTGTTCGTGAATCGTCGGTAGCAGTCGAAGGTCAATTGAATATATGAACATCGTTTCCAAAGTTTTCTAAACTCAACATTATATACCTTGCTTATCATATCGAAATCATATAAAGATTTAAGTTTAAATTTGGTCGGAAATTCCCGGGTCGTCACAGTACCTACCCGTTAAAGAAATTTTGTCCCGAAATTTGAGTGAGGTGGTCATGGCTAACAATAAAAATGTTTTCATGACGAATATGAGTTGATAACTAGAGTTTTATCATCATTGAGTAATATGGATAAAGCAATTCGATTATTCGAAGAGTACGATTGAAGCTATCACCAAAGAGTGAAATGAGTAAATAAAGATTCGCTTTTGACGTAGTCAGGTTTTGAATTCCGAAATTCATGGGATATAAAGAAAATTTTCAAAATCTAAAAGATTTGATTCTTCGGCGAATAAGGAAATTAAGATATTGATTCTTTGGCGAATAAGGAAATTAAGATATCTATAATTAAATACGGTGATCTGCCTCGATTACTCTGTTTGATATTTCCATAATAAATTAAGTTCTTCCGTTCCATTATTCTCATTATTCCTATACTTTATTTCTTAGTTCATACATCCAAAAGATTGTGAAAATGCTTAATCCCGTTCTAATCCTTGATATTTTTCTAATTATCACTTCTGTCATCATTCTTTTCAATCTTCCACCAGAAGAATCTGTTTACTTCTACTATTACCTTGGGGTGATACTATTCTTAATTATACCGTGTTTTTATATTGCTATTCGTATTAATATCCACGGTTTGTAAGCTCCATGTTGTTATTGGGCTTTATATTTTCTCTTATATTTTGGAGCTCCTGCTTCCGTCTTCTATAATCATTGTCATTCAAAGTTAATGCTCTATCTTATTTGCTGCAATTTATACCCCCTTTCTATTTCGGAGCTTCATGCTTTTGTTTTATTTTCGCAAGTAATGGTCCAGAATTCGTAGGTATGGAGTTTCGAATTATCATAATATACAAGGTAGAAAGGAAAGGTAGTAGCACGATTTGATTTGTCAAATTACCTGAATCGCTGAGAATAGAACTATCAAGAATATACTTTCTTGATATGTTCAGAAGTTAAGCAGAATGAAAGAGTTATGTAACATGACACATGATGATGTTATGATCTGTGAATCATCACGTTCCATTAGAAACTCAGCATGACTTACTGTAATATAATCACGTTGATCAAGTGTCATTATATTATATTAACTCATGCATCAGTTCCCAACACTACTTCAATAACATTCATATTTTACACTTGAAGGTTTACAGAATATAGAAACTAAACAGTTTCCTTTATGGTGTAATACATATAACGTGAAAAGCTAACTGATTTCGGATAAGGATAGTTTTGAAAATATCTTCAGAAATATCGAAGATATTTATGACGATAATTTGGAATTTCTAAGATCGAAGGTTCATGAAGAAAATCCTTTCGCAAGGATTTAGAATAAATAAAGAGCAAGATATTCGCTGAAGAGTTCATCAGATACAGAATCATCTGAATTCGTTAAGTACAGGTTTAGTCCTTGTGATTTGTCCACAATCTCCTTTATAGTTTGCTCAATCCGTTTTCCAGTTCCAACTTTTCTGAGCTTTGCCAACACATTTATTCTTTATCTTTATACCTTCGACTATTAAGGTCGTGTACAGTTTTTGCTGCTGTATTCAGCGCTTTCAGAATTTGAAGTATTAATTTGTAAACTGGGTGCTTTTCATAATTTCAGAATGGAAGATCATAATTCTAAGAGATAAATGTTATATGTATTCATATAACTGTTGATGTAGATATGCTGTGAGTTTTCAAAGTACTGATTGCTGATTCCCGGTAATTGTTATGGCAGTTCTCGTTACAAGATGCGGATGAGTATATGAAAGGGTTTCAATGAATAAATATAATGATTTGTCAGAGAGATTTAAGCCAAAAAGCAACGAGGTTGCTGGTACGTCTGCTGGTAATATGGTGGAATATAAAATAATTCTCCGGTATCAAAAGGGTAATTGTATATATCAGGATTATAGTAAGGCTACTTCGAATGAAAAGTCGAAGTTGACTTGCTGGAGCTGTGACAAAATTGGCTACTTTGAAAGGGATCGCAAAGTTATTTTTGCTAATAAATGCCAAAGGATCTGACGCGGCTACGTGTTAAACTTTTACTCAGTTGCCGAGAGTTTCTCAGGTGCATAACTATATGCATAAATCTTTCCTTCCGTAGATGAAGTGCGGTTGATTCATCCTATCGATTGAGGTGTTTTCAAGAATCATGAAAGGTTTGAACGCAGATTGTAATCGTGATGATACGAATGGGGTTTAAAATGAAATCAAGTGGCAAACTTGAAGAATTGTTTAGTTTCATATGTTATAATCAATATTTTAATTCATTTTAATTGTCCAGTGTTGGTAGTCCACAGTTGATAGTCCACAGTAACAGTCCAATAATTCATATATAGTTTAATATATAATATTCGAATTAATTATTACGTATCGTGACCCGTATACGTCTCAGACTCGATCACAACTCAAAGTATATATATTATTATAGAATCAACCTCAACCCTGTATAGCTAACTCCCGCATTACTGCATATAGAGTGTCTATGGTTATTCCAAATAATATATATAGATGGGTCGATATGATATGTCAAAACGTTGTATACGTGTCCCGATATTTAAAGTGCATAAAAATAAATAACAGAAATTAAATGACGATAAATAAAATTGCGAGAATATAAATTGCGATAAATAAACTGCGATAAATAAATTGCGATAATTAAATTGCGATAAATAAATTGCGATAAAATAAAATGTAATACGGAATTAATAGTTAGCTAGGAACAGTTAGCTAGGATTTTGTTAGCGTGGATTCTTAACAAAATTTCTCATAGTTAATTAGTCTGTTTCTAACAAATTTTATTTTATCAAATGTTTTCTTCATTATGCCACTTGTTGGATTCTGATAGGTCAAAATCCAAATTTAAAATTGAATGAAAATGGTTATTCCGCGGTGAACGGATACGGATACCGGTGGATGTAAGTAGGATAGTGAATAACTGTTGAATCAGATTCGAAGAATATACAGTGTAACTTATTAATGTGAAATTTAAATATTCCTCGGGTATTACCTACCCGTTAAAATATTTTCACCATTAACAGTTTGTACAAAAGAATTTTTAATTATAATCTTTATGAAAACATATATACATATATATTTTCTTCAGATGTAACCATGGATTTAATGAGTCAATATGATATTAAACTCATTTGATTTATCGTTAGAACAAGAACATATAATCTCTAAAACATTAGAGATTACATAATCACCATGTCGAACGAAAATAAATGATGTAGAACGATTCGTAGATCAATAATTATATTCGAGGTACAGAATGAGATGTCGAGGCATGGATTGTTGATGGTACTGGTGTTGTTACTGATGGTTCTATTGATGCTGGTGATGTTGCTGAAGCTAGTACATTTTGCACCATATTCTCCAAATTGATTATTCGAGCGCGAAGTTCGTTGACTTATTACTCCAGGATGATTGTCGGTCGGAACGAGCGGATGAATAAGGTTTAGAATTGTGGATATTTCATAATCGTTACGAGCTATTCAGGAGATGAGAGTGAAAATGATGTTTCGGACTGGTTCGCCGGTAAGTGCTTCAGGTTCTTCACCAAGAGGTGAATCTGGTTGGTGGAAGGGATCGCCTTCTTCATGTCTCCATTGATTAAGTTGACTACGAACCCATCAGATGAATTGGGGATGGCTGATTGATTGATTTATTCTGGTGACACCGCTTTCGGAGCTTAGGTGAATATCCATGTCGAAATAGCTGTCGGAATAACTATCGGAATAGCTATCGAAATCTGAGGGACTCGAACTTGTTGAGGGATTCATCTCGTACGATCAGATGAAGGATTTTCGATAAGAAATAGATTATAGGATGTAGATTAGTACCCTGCAATACATAATTTACATATGCATATATAATACTAAAATCCCATAAGTTACAGCGGAATCTACGGAAACTGTCAGGCAAAGGTAACACTAACAGATACACTAAGATATGAATTTATCTATACACTGTCTATGCAATAGAGGCAGTAAGACGTATCTAGACTTTAAGGATGATAAGCAAGTGATTCTCTAAGAATGATAAGCAGGTAATTTTCGACACGAAATGATAAGCAAAAATTTTGACATGCAGACACAGTCGAAGTCCAGGCTCACTAATGCAACTAAACAGCTATCAGTTAGACACACTAATGCAAGACCTGGTTGGCTAAGACCACCGCTCTGATACCAACTTTCATGACCCGTCCTAATCCATCTGAACGAAGTCAATATCGATTATAAACGATTCACAATAGTTGATCACATCGCGAGGTACTTGACCTCTATATGATACATTTTACAAACATTGCATTCGTTTTTAAAAGACAAGCATCGGAAGTTGACAGGCATGCACCACATTTCATAATATATCAAACTATCATTGACTTAACAATAATCTTGATGAACTCAACGACTCGAATGCAACGTTTTTGAAATATGTCATGAATGACTCCAGGTAATATCCCTAAAATGAGCAAATGCACAGCGGAAGATTTATTTCGTACGATACAATATTTTGTAGTAAAAACATTCATACGACGGAACTGGACAATGCAGGATTAGCCTCGGATTCACGAACCTGCTGACTCAGCAAAGCAAACAGTAGGAGCGTAAGTAGAGCTTGTGTAGCGTATATTATCGCCACGCTATGATTCACAACGCGTTCAATCTCTATTTCGAACGAAACAAAGAATCAACCTGGGGATGGTTGAATTCGTCAAGAAGAAACAAGAAAAGAAAGCACAGGTGGTGTTTTGGTGATGGTTAGCATCAAAACGGAAAACATAAAGGAGTAGCGGGAATGGTGTTCATGATGGTTGGGCGACGGTGAGGTGGTGGAGATGGTTGCCAATCGTTCAATGGTAGAAGGTTGAGAGTGATAAAGGTGAAAGGAGGTTAATATATATGCATTCATATATGTGATATATATGTATATAAAATGTAGTGGTGCAGAGGAAATAAGAATCAACTCACACAGTAACCAAATTATCTTATTACTAATAAAGTCGTATAAACTGGGTATATATTAAAACAAACACAGTATAATTACTTAATAATCTATAAAGTTGAGAAAGAATCATATAAGTGGATGAAAGTTTAGTAGCCTTTCCTTTGTCCTAATCTACCGACAGTTTATATGGGTATTATATCGTGTTCCGTTGTAAATTAGTGGCGGATAAAAGTTCTCATAAAAATCCCATATTTTTAAATTAACTATATTTATTTATTTTGGTCATTATGGTATAAAATTCGATCATTAAATTATTAAATAAAAATTACATCAACTGTCCCTCTCATTTATGGGTAAAATATAAAAAGTGTTAAAATTTAATAATTAGGTTCTAAATTCATTTTTAGTAAGCTTAAAATTTATAGAACTCATTTTCGAATCAAAGTTTATTTTAAAATCATATAAGTTTGAATTTAGCTTACTTAATATCAATCGGGACATCAAATGAGTATTACAATCATTTAATATTTATTTTTAATATACTTTATTTATATATAGAGATATATTTTAAATAAAAATTATTATAATATCCTATTTTTGTTTTATTAATTTTTAATAACAACAACATATAACACTTCAAATTATATTTCAAATTATTATTTATATATACATACACACATATCTATTTATAATTAATTGTTCGTGAATCGTCGGTAGCAGTCGAAGGTCAATTGAATATATGAACATCGTTTCCAAAGTTTTCTAAACTCAACATTATATACCTTGCTTATCGTATCGAAATCATATAAAGATTTAAGTTTAAATTTGGTCGGAAATTCCCGGGTCGTCACATTCGCACTATTGAATGCAATCCCGAGAAGAGGACAAGACTCGCTACTAGCTTGTTGCGGGGTAGGGCGAAGGATTGGTTGGATGGTAAAATTGTTATTGTTGGTGGTGAATTGTTTATGGGGTTATCGTGGGACGATTTTAAAAAGGAATTCTTCGAGGAGTTCTGGACACAAGCCGATTTGTCGGATTTGCGTGATGAGTTGCGAAATTTGCAACAAGGTTCCATGTATTTGAATACTCTCAAGACGACCTTTATAGCGAAGGCTCGTTTTTGCCCGGAGTATAATGGAAGAGATAGTATGTTGATGGGAGATTTCTATCGAACTTTGAATGATGACTTGTGGAACAAGATTAGCCTTGGTCAAGTGAACTCGTTCGCGGAGTTGTTCGCCATGGCGAGGGGTTTTGAATCGCATTCGCGATCGATGGTTAGTGAACCTTCAAGTAAGAGAAGGGTTGATTCTTATGGTGCTCCAAGTAAGAAGACTAAGGGCGCAAGTGCGAGCACGAGTAGTATGAGGAAAGGGCCATCGGGTTCTTGTACGTCTAGATGTTTTAATTGTGGTGAAAGGGGACATAAGTTCTGGGAGTTTCCGGTATCGAGGAGTGGCGACGTTGTGTGTTTCTATTGTCGGGAAGAAGGACATCGCAAGGCGGAGTGTCCTGAGCTAGCGGTGGCGGGCGTCGCGAGAAGACGTTCAGGTACTTTTAGTGTAATATTTGTATGTTAGTCGTTTGTAATAACATGCGGTTTGTATATAAGCCTTAGCTAAACTTTATTCTCCGTTGGAGATAATTCGTGGCGAGCGATCGGTTTACGTTTGCGGTTTCGTGTTGCACTTGGTTGAGTGTGTGGTTAATGAATTGTGCCTTGACTCTATTGTGTGAGTCTTATGTTGCTTAGGCATTTGGTTGGTATTGGGTTGTTAAGCTTGCTTGAGTGAGACCCGTAAGACATTGGATGCGATAGTGTCCAAGTGAGTAGAATGATTGTGCGTATATGTATAAGATTTAATTGTTAGCGATGGTATTATTAGTGTTATCCGTCAGGATTCACTATAGTGTGGCAGTGCGCGATGTTACACTACTCGTTGTGATCGAGGCCAAAAGAGCGCGTGTAGGTTAGTGATATCCATCAGGATTCACTATAGTGTGGCAGTGCGCGATGTTACACTACTCGTTGTGATCGAGGCCAAAAGTGTAGCGACCCGACAAAATTGTCATTGACGTTGCCGTATACTTAGGTCCCGTTGCGTAGTCATAAGTCTTTAAAACAACGTTTGACCAAAATATGTCGCATTCATTTCAAATGTAAGGATGTTTCAAGGTTTACAAAAGTAGTTCAACGACTAGTTACATTATAACGTTTAAAGTACAATTGAAACCTATGCGATACAATTTAAAAGTAAATCAAAAGACGCTCCAAATATGCATGTATACTCGACATCCAAGCAAGTATCAAAAATAGAGTGCGGAAGCATGTATCACTTAGCGTTCAAGGACCCGAGAAAACATATAGAAAACTGTCAACGAAAAACGTTGGTGAAATCATAGATTTAGTAAGTGAGTATGTAAGTTGAACCACAAGATTTATAACGGTGAAATAATAGTAAACCATTCTAAAATTTGTTATCACGAGGGTTTGTCAAACCCATATGGCCATAGAACATAAGTTCTCGCTTACACCCGGCAAGTGTAACTAATGATAATCGAATTGAGGCATTTTTGTTCTAACTCGTACGTAGAATGTTTGTTTTTGTACTTGTGTTCACTTTGTAAAATGAAACGTTTATGTTTTCTCATCCCAAATGTAATTATAAAAGAGTAAAAGTGGGACTATGATCTCACCTTGAGTGCATGAATGTAAATGTACTTCACAAAGTAAACGTGTGCAAGAAAGAATGCTAGTCTCGACCTAAACAATAGGTTGTATCAATATCGGTAAGCATGAAGTTGGTCAAAGTGTTCAATTAGTCCTATAGCTCATTGCGACTCGATTATATAGCATGTGAATCACGTTGTCAAGTTTCATGCAAGATACAAGTATAAAAGCAAGCTAGAATGATTGCATAAGTATTTGGTTAGGTTTGACTAAAAGTCAAACTTGGTCAAAGTCAAAGTCAACGGGGTCGGGTATCCGATAGTTTTTCCATGATGAGAAATCATATATGAGCATGTTAGCCATATTTTATGTTAATCGAAGTTACGGTTAAGCGGGAAAGAATTTGTGAAAAATAAAACACAAAGAAAATTTGGTCTGGGGATATGCGCGGTGCGCACTAAGGCGTGAAACCAGGTCAGATATAATCTCAGGGGTTAAGCATTTGCTTCTTCACATTTGCGCGGTGCGCGAAGGTATGCGCGGCGCTCATTACTGGAAAAGTGCTGTTTGCAGTATTTTTGTTAAGTCTCGAACCAAACTTCAATTTAACATAACTCATGAACCGAAAACATTTAAAACGCTTGCCATACATCGTTGGAAAGGTAATAACGAGGAACAAAACTAAACACATTTCATCAACCAAAATCATCATTTACAATAATCAAATCCAAGTTGAAAGTTCATTAAATGTTCACCATAAATGCTTTCAAGTTCATAAATGCACTTTGATGATTCGGGAATTAAATGCACACATATGATACGCCGTTTCGTAGGTAATTACGCATACAATATAACTAAACACTTACAAACAATATTTCAAAGCATTCAATGCATCAAAAGTTCATTTTAATTCTATCAAACCCTAACTCAAAATCACAAATTTAGCAATTAAGTTTATGGAGTCTTTCTAAGTCAACCTACACATCAAATTGAAACTAGTGATGCTAGTAACACATTTAATACATGCACTTTTAACATCTAACAACATTTAAGAAACCAAATCTCAAGATCAAACACACCCATTTGTCAAGTTCATGCTAGTTACTCAAAACAACAAGATCGAGCATATAAATCACATATTCATGTTAGACTTGAGCTATAGTGAAACGACCCGTCTATATTACTATAAACACAGTACGTTATTCATTGGTCCCATAGCGAGGTATTTGACCTCTATATGATACGTTTTAGAAAATATTGCATTCGTTTCATAAAAAGCACACCATTATTATACATAATGCATGTTTTAAACAATTGGGCGATTATTTAAGGAATAATTCCCATAATACATCGGTTTTCAAATACTACACACTTGACATAACAGTCAAATATAATACATGACAAAAGTTTTATTGAATGCAACACTTTATTTAATTAAAAGCATGAGACTCCATGCACAGCTTGCTCAGATTATTCAACAGCGGAAGACTTTCTTAAGGACCTGAGAATAAACATGCTTAAACAGTCAACACAAAGGTTGGTGAGATATATAGGTTTAACATCGATATAAATATAGACCACAAGATTTCATAGTTATAAATATATGTACACTCGCAAGTGTATAAAAGTATTTTATAAGTTGTTGAGCTCTTCGGTAACCATACTTAACCATTAATGTAGCATATTCCCTTTATTATGAAATCTCCCTACACTGTACCAAGTGTAGTAAAAACGAAGTACTATGCAACCGTTTACGATACTAGAGTGACTAGCCTGATTGGGGTTGTCAAACCCGATATATCTATCAATAGGATTCGCATATACATGTTCTAACAACATGTAAATATTAGTTACTAAGCTATTAGAGAAGATATGCAAAGTGGTACAACTCAACGTAGAATATATTTTAAGTACTTGTGTCTATGGCGTAAAACATAAAATGCATGTATTCTCATTCCAAAATATATGTAGAGTTTAAAAATGGGACTATATACTCACGGTAGTAAAAGTATATTAATAATAAGTTTTCAGCTTATTAAAAATATGGCCGTCGTCCTTGGATTCACGAACCTATAACAATAATAATGATTCAGATAATAATATGATATGTGAATAAAATAAAACAAGTTCATAGAATTAATTTTTAACATTTTTATGTTAGTAGTCCTTTGTTAGTAGTCCAAAATAGTCCGAAATGTCCAACAGTCCAATAATCGGTATATATATAATCTTAGAATTACCCCACGACGTATTGTATACGTATTGTCTTTGCATCAACCAAGAGACGTATTGTATACGTATTGTCTTAAATATTATCAAAACGTATTGTATACTTATTGTCTTAGGATTTATCAAAACGTATTGTATACTTATTGTCATGGAATGTACCAAGATTATTATATATATATACAATCTCGAAATTAACTAAGATTATCATATTTTGTTATACTAATGATAACATGTCCAAATATATATAGGATATAGGAAAAGTTACCAAGGATATGGTTAATATAGTTTTTACAATATAAATTTCGTCCATACAACGTTAATTTTAGCAGATTTTGTTTTGCTCGCCAAATATTCATTACAACTCCGTTTAAAGTGAATCAAATTGCTATGAATTCCTTAAGAAGTTAATTTTTTAGAAACAATTCGAAAATATCAGCACATGTATTAATATTCAGAGTTTTATCCTCTTTTTGTGCCGGTGGACAGATTTGGAAGAATCCCGGCACCCACCCAATATATGATTTTTGATAAAATACTTCCACTTTGTCTAAAATCATGAAAAAAATACTAGAAGTCTTATTTACATATATTAACATATTTCCAAAGTCTTAGCCTCGAACTCAAAGTCTAAGATAGGTTTTTAATTCCCAACCCAAAACATCCCGCTTTTTACAGAATGGAGATTAAACGATATATGTTAAGTTTCAAGGTGTTCTTCATATGTAAAAGTTATAAGTTCTTATATTAACTTAATATAACATCATAATATATATAAATAAGTGTTATTAGAGTTGAGTTAGAAAGATTAGATTAGTTCTTCAAACAAGTTTAGAATCAACTAAACTATGTTCTAGTTTATAAACTCTTATATAGATAGCTATAAACATATGAATTGAACAAGAGTTGAAGTAGAGTTTTTACCTCAAGTTTAGAATATAAAGTTGCTGGAAAGAAGTAGTAGAACAAAATTTGAGAGAGTTCTTGCAAGTGTGTGTGAAAATTGGAAGTAAAATTTAGAAAATAAATGTGTAAAAATGAGGTAGAAATGGTGCTTATTTATAGGCTTAAAAATTTGTTTTTTAGTGAAAATATCTAGTATAAGTTAAAATGTATTAAGTCATGGATGACATATTAAATTGATTATGTCATGGATGACATATTACACAAATAATTGCAGATTTCTATTGGTATATACCAATAGTAAATACTTCTAGAAGCTGTGTATAATACGGGTAAAAAAATACCGTATGAATGCGAGTAAAATTCTTGAGGAAATTGAACGAAAATACGAGTATACTTATCCTTTATATGTATTGGTATATTATAAAGTGTATTCAATACTTGTAAGGATGTATTTACACTCGTAATAATTATATGTAAATACATTTTAACATAAGTTAATTATGTCGTTTAAATAGTAACATATATATTGTTCAAAAACTCTTTAAATTAGTAGTATAAAAATATATATATAATACTTTGTTAATATACTTAATGAGATATTTAATTATCATATTTTCAAGTTAGATATAATCCATATATCCATATATATATATATATATATATATATATATATATATATATATATATATATATATATATATATATATATATATATATATATATATATGTTTAATAAAAGTTATGACGTTCGTGAATCGTCGAACAAATGGTTGGTCAATTGTTTGTATGAAACTTATTTCAAAAGTTTTAAAACTTGTCAAAATATATTACTTATCATGTCGGAATAATGTTATCATGTAAAGATTAAGTTTAAATTTTGGTCGAAAATTTCCGGGTCGTCACAGTACCTACCCATTAAAGAAATTTAGTCCCGAAATTTGATTGGGATCGTCATGGCTGACAATAAGTATGTTTTCATGACGCATAAGAGCTGAAAATTTGAGTTTTATCATCATTGGGTAATATAGATAAATCAATTTGATTTTGTGAAGAGTACGAGTGAAGCTATCGCAAAAGAGTGAAAATGAGTAAATACATGTTCGTCTTATCCGGTGACGTAGCCACGGTTGATTTTTAGAATTCAAGGAATTTTAGAAGAAAATCTTTGAAATCTAAATAAGATTCGATTCTTCGGAAATTAAGGAAATTAGGATCCTCTTTGGTTAAATGCGATAATCTGTTTTGATTGCCCTGTCGGATATTTCACTATAAATCCACCCTCTTCATTTCCTTATTTCCACAGCTCATAACTTCTATTCTTCCTCCCTCAATTCATACTTTAAAGCATTCGTCAATATGCTCCATCCAGTTCCGATTCTTGATATACTCCTAACTTTCATATCTGCCATTCTTCTTTTCATCTGTCACCGGAAGAATCTATTTACTTCTACTATACTCTTGGTTTTATAGTGTTTTTAGTTCTCCCATGTCTTTATATTGCTATATGCATCGATATACATGGTTTGTAATTTCCGAGTTGTTGTTGGGCTTTATTTTTTCCCTTATATTTCGAAATCTCTGCTTCTGTCTTTCTATAATCACTGACATCCACAGTTAATACTCTCTTCTATTTGCTGCGATTTATACTCCCATTTCTATTTTGGAGCTTCATCCTTTTGTTTTCTCTTTCCGACTTTAAGTCAAGCGAATAATGGTCCAGAATTCATAGACATGAATTTTTGGAATGAACATCGTTAATGTTCTAAGAAGGAAATTGTAATGGCATGATCTTGATTTGTCAAATTACTAGAATACCTCAGAAAAGACCGAATCATCTAGAAGAATATTTTCTTGATATGTTTAGAGGTTAAGTAGAATACCAGAGTCGTGTAACATGGCACATGATGACGTTATGATCTATGAATCATCACGTTCCATTTAGAAACTTAGCATGACTTACTGTAATATAATCACGTTGATCAAGTGTCATTATATTATACTAACTCATGCTTCAGTTCCTAACACTACTTCAAAACATTCATATTTTAAACTCCGAAGGTTTCAGAATTTAGAAACTAAAATAGTTTCTTTTATGATGTAACACAAATAGCGCGAAAAGATGAATTATTTCAGATAAGAATAGTCATGAAAATATCTTCAAAAATATCGAGGATATTTAGAATGAAAGATACGATGATATCTTAGAATTTTTAATATCAGCGGATGATGAAGAATATTGTCCGCAAGGGTTCAGAGTCAGGAGCAAGGTATTCGTTAATGACTTCAGTAGATACTGAATCATTTAGATTCTTTGAAGGTAGGTTTCATCCTTGTGATTTGTCCACAGCCTCCTTCATGGTTTGCTCAATCCGTTTTTCAGTACCAAATCTTCTCTTTTTCCGAGCTTTGCCAACACACTATTCTTTATCATCAAACTTTTTACTGTTAAGGTCGTTTACAGTTTTTGCTTCTTCATCAACATTTTTCAAAATTTCGAGAACTAGTTCGTAGTTTAGGGTGTTTTTCAGAAACTTCACATTCGAAGTCTGTAAGTCTTGGAGGTAGACGTTATATGTATATATATAACTATTGGCGTAGAATTGCTGCGAAATTCGAGAATAATGATTCAAGCTTTTTGGTATGGTAACTACCATTACAAGATGCAGATGAGTATGTGATAGGGTTTCAATGAATAATTATAGTGATTTTTCGGAGAGGCTTAAGGATCAAAGAAGTTGTTGGTAAGTTTACTGCTAATGTGGCGAGATATGAAAAGGTTCCTCGGTAACAATGATCAAGGGGTAATCGTTATGATAAGGCTTATTCGAATGAACAATTGAAGATGATTTGCTGGAGCCATGACAAAACTGTCTATTCTGAAAAGAGATTGAAAAGTTATTTTAGCTAATAAATGCCAAAGGGTCTGACACGGACACATGTTAAACTATGACTTTGGTTTCGAGAGTTTTTCAGGTACATAACTGTGGATAACAAGTGGTTGGATCATCATCTCGATTGTTCATTATTTGAAGTGTCTTCAAGAATTTCGAAGGGTTTGAACACATATTGTAATCATTAATATACATATGATGTTCTAGCACAGTTTTGAAGTCAAAGTATAGCTTTGAAAGATGTAGGAATCTAAGAGTGATGTCTTCTGTTAAATCTTGACTTGGATTTTGATTTGTCAAAATTAGAATATGTAATCAAATTTGGATAAAAATGGTTGTTTTGATTTCTATGAAAGAATGTATATTGTTGTGAAAGTAGTGAGTATAGTTGATGATTTGCTGAATCAGAATCTAAGGATATAACATATTGATTGTGAATTTTTATATCTCTCTCGGGTATTACCTACCCATTAAAAAAAATTCACAAGTAATGTTTTGTACCAGAGAATTTTATTACAATCTTTATGAAAATATATGTATATTTTCTTCAGGTGCAATACAGATTTGATGAGTTAAGTTCATTTGATCTTAGGCTGGAGTTAGAAATGAATAATCTCTAATATTAGAGATTACATAATTGCCACAGAATGTTTCTCCAATGAAGTTATAGATTAATACTTCATCGGTTATTGTTGTTGGTACTCCTTGGTATCTATGGTGCGTGTGATGTTGATGCTCGAGGTACAGATTGTGATGTTGAGGTGTGGGATGAGGATGTTGTTGTTGGTGGTGGTGATGGTACTGTTGTTGCCGGTGCCCCTGCTGGTGTTTGTAACCTTTGTACCATATTCTCCAAAGCCATTACCCGAGCGCGAAGCTCACCGACTTCTTCTATTACTCCGGGATAATTGGTGGTTCGGACGAGTGGGTGAATAAGATCTAGAATGTGAGATAATATGTAATCATGATGAGACACTCTGGAAATGAGAGAGAAAATGGTGTCTCGAACAGGTTCGCCGGTAAGTGCTTCAGGTTCTTCACCAAGAGGGCAATGTGGTGGATGGAAGGGATCACTTTCTTCTTGTCTCCAATGATTAAGTAGACTACGAACCCATCCCCAATTCATCCAAATAGATGATGGCTAATTGGTTGATCCATTCCGGTCACACTGCTTTCGGAGCTCGAGTGAAACTCCATATCGGAATTTGAGGGACTTGAACTAGTGGAGAGTTCCATTTCGTACGATTGAATAAAGGATTTTTCAATATGAAATGATTTTTGGCTATCGGATGGTATTCTAATTACATAGAATATCTATATATATATAGCAAAAGATTTCATAGATTACGGAGGAATTTTCGGAATATGTTAGGCAAAGTTTACAGTAACAGATACGCTAAGATATGAATTTGCAGATACGCTAAGATATGAATTTCGTCTATACACGATTCATGTAATCAATGCAGTAAGATGTGTCTAGACTAAGAATGATAAGCAGGTAATTTTCTAAGGGTGATAAGCAGATGATTTTCGACTAGAAATGATAAGCAAAACTTTTAACATGCAGTTAAGGTCGAAGTCCAGACTCACTAATGCATCTTAATAACTATCCGTTAGACACACTAATGCAAGACCTGGTTCACTAAGACCACCGCTCTGATACCAACTGAAACGACCCGTCCATATTACTATAAACGCAGTACGTTATTCATTGGTCCCATAGCAAGGTATTTGACCTCTATATGATATGTTTTAGAAAATATTGCATTTGTTTCATAAAAAGCACACCATTATTATACATAATGCATGTTTTAAACAATTGGACGATTATTTAAGGAATAATCCCCATAATACATCAGTTTTCAAATACTACACACTTGACATAACAGTCAAATATAATACATGACAAAGGTTTTATTGAATGCAACACTTTATTTAATTAAAAGCATGAGACTCCATGCACAGCTTGCTCAGATTATGCAACAGCGGAAGACTTTCTTAAGGACATGAGAATAAACATGCTTAAACAGTCAACACAAAGGTTGGTGAGATATATAGGTTTAACATCGATATAAATATAGACCACAAGATTTCATAGTTATAAATATATGTACACTCGCAAGTGTATAAAAGTATTCTATAAGTTGTTGAGCGCTTCGGTAACCATACTTAACCATTAATGTAGCATATTCCCTTTATTATGAAATCTCCCTACACTGTACTAAGTATAGTAAAAATGAAGTACTATGCAACCGTTTACGATACTAGAGCAACTAGCCCGGTTGGGGTTGTCAAACCCGATAGATCTATCAATAGGATTCGCGTATACATGTTCTAACAACATATAAATATTAGTTACCAAGCTATTAGGGAAGATATGCAAAGTGGTACAACTCAACGTAGAATATATTTTAAGTACTTGTGTCTATGGCGTAAAACATAAAATGCATGTATTCTCAACCCAAAATATTTGTAGAGTTTAAAAATGGGATTATATACTCACGGTAGTAAAAGTATATTAATAATAAGTTTTCAGCTTATTAAAAATATGACCGTCGTCCTTGGATTCACGAACCTATAACAATAATAATGATTCAGATAATAATACGACATGTGAATAAAATAAAATAAGTTCATAGAATTAATTTTTAACATTTTTATGTTAGTAGTCCTTTGTTAGTAGTCTAAAATAGTCCGAAATGTCCAACAGTCCAATAATCGGTATATATATAATCTTAGAATTACCCCACGATGTATTGTATACATATTGTCTTTGCATCAACCCAGAGACGTATTGTATACGTATTATCTTAGAATTTATCAAAACGTATTGTATACTTATTGTCTTAGGATTTATCAAAACGTATTGTATACTTATTGTCATGGAATGTACCAAGATTATTATATATATACAATCTCGGAATTAACTAAGATTATAATATTTTGTTATACTAATGATAACATGTCCAAATATATATAGTATATAGGAAAAATTAGCAAGGATATGGTTAATATAGTTTTTACAATATAAATTTCGTCCATACAACGTTAATTTTAGCAGATTTTGTTTTGCTCGCCAAATATTCATTACAACTCCGTTTAAAGTGAATCAAATTGCTATGGATTCCTTAAGAAGTTAATTTTTAAAAAAAAATTCGAAAATTTCAGTACATGTATTAATATTCAGAGTTTTACCCTCTTTTTGTGCCGGTGGACAGATTTGGAAGAATCCCTGCACCCACCCAATATATGATTTTTGATAAAATATTTCCACTTTGTCTAAAATCATGAAAAAAATAATGGAAGTCTTATTTATGTATATTTACATATTTTCAAAGTCTTAGCCTCGAACTCAAAGTCTAAGATAGGTTTTTAATTCCCAACCCAAAACAGTCCGCTTTTTACCGAATGGAGATTAAACGATATATGTTAAGTTTCAAGGTGTTCTTCATATGTACAAGTTATAAGTTCTTATATTAACTTAATATAACATAATAATACATATAAATAAGTGCTATTAGAGTTGAGTTAGAAAGATTAGATTAGTTCTTCAAACAAGTTTAGAATCAACTAAACTATGTTCTAGTTTATAAACTCTTATATAGATAGCTATAAACATATGAATTGAACAAGAGTTGAAGTAGAGTTTTTACCTCAAGTTTAGAATTTTAAGTTGCTGGAAAGAAGTAGTAGAACAAAACTTAAGAGAGTTCTTGCAAGTGTGTGTGAAAATTGGAAGTAAAATTTGGAAAATGAATGTGTAAAAATGAGGTAGAAATGGTGCTTATTTATAGGCTTGAAAATTTGTTTTTAGTGAAAATATCTAGTATAAGTTAAAATGTATTAAGTCATGGATGACATATTAAATTGATTAGGTCATGGATGACATATTACACAAATAATTGCAGATTTCTATTGGTATATACCAATAGTAAATACTTCTAGAAGCTGTGTATAATACGGGTAAAAAAAATACCGTATGAATGCGAGTAGAATTCTCGAGGAAATTGAACCAAAATACGAGTATAGCTATCCTTTATTTGTATTGGTATATTATAAAGTGTATTCAATACTTGTAAGGATGTATTTACACTCGTAATACATTATATGTAAATACATTTTAACATAAGTTAATTACGTCGTTTAAATAGTAACATATATATTGTTCAAAAACTCTTTAAATTAGTAGTATGAAAATATATATATAATACTTTGTTAATATACTTAATGAGATATTTAATTATCATATTTTCAAGTTAGATATAATCCATATATCCATATATATATATATATATATATATATATATATATATATATATATATATATATATATATATATATATATATATATATATATATAAGTATATGTTTAATACAAGTTATGACGTTCGTGAATCGTCGAACAAATGGTTGGTCAATTGTTTGTATGAAACTTATTTCAAAAGTTTTAAAACTTGTCAAAATTTATTACTTATCATGTCGGAATAATGTTATCATGTAAAGATTAAGTTTAAATTTTGGTCAAAAATTTTCGGGTCGTCACACATAGACACTAATTAACACACTTTTAAGTTTTAAAGATCAAGAACAAGAAATTTAGTGTTTTTAGAAAGTTACCCAAACGAGATGAAGTTGGTATGGATTCGAAGAGGAAGATGAAAGGATTACAAATATGTAATTTGTTTGAGTTGATGCTTGCTAGATCTTGAATAGATGATGAATCTTTGTTTGAGAGTTGAGAGGATTTGGAAGTATCAAAAGAAGAAAGAGGAGGTGAATAAGTGAGTGGTGGAGAAAGGGTTTGACTAGTTGTCCTTGTCACTAGTTTGAACCTTTGGCGACTTTAGTCCCTCGAGTTTAAAAATGGGTGGGTGAATTACCTAAACGAAATATTTTAAAAACGCGTATCAACGGAAGATGTTATAAATATTTTAATGTCGAGGAAGAGGTATGATTATACACTGATATTACTCATGAATATTACAATTCTGTGCTTAATAATTCTGTGCTTATATCTGATGTATTGCGAACTTGTCCTGAAACACCTCTTGATCAAAATGATACAATTGCATGTAGCTCTGCTTGTCATACCCCACTCCCACATGTCCAAATGAAACTGCCCATCAAATCCGAATCTGTGCCTTTTAATGACGAATGTGTGTTTCCTATACTACCTGATATGTATGTAGACAACTTTGCCAAGATGAATAGAGACCTTAGATCATTTTCTAGTCAAATTAGCGAACTCAAAAATGATAACTCTAGGTTGAAATCGGAATTGGAAACAAAAGTGTGAAATCATACTTATTTGAAAATAAAACAAGATCTAGCTGACAAAGTAACTGAATTAAGAGAGATAGAAAGTAGTGTGAAACCCCTACGGATAGAAAGGACATATTTTAAACTGAGGAATGCAGTTCTCACGGAAAAAGTTAACAACTCTGAAAAAGAACTTAAGAAGCTTAATGATTCTAAGAAACTTTTCCTAGATACTGTAGAACAGAACACTAGAAAGCCTTTGAGTGACCTGGCCGAGAAGACTTCTGAATGCTCTAAGTTAGTTACAGAAAACTTAGACAAGAAAACCCAACTAAGTTTACTTGAAGAAAAACTTTACAGAACTGACCAAGCTAAAGTAGTCTTAGATGGCCATATTTCTAAACAAGCTCTGTTCTTGAATCGACCCAAAAACTCCTACCAAAAACATCAGGGGTTAGGGTTTGAAAATCCTCAAATACAGTCCAAGATCTCCAAAGCCGAACCTTGTTTATATGATGGTAGATACATTAAGATAGGTTTGCGAGAGATTTTGCCAATGAAAGTGAGATTGAGGAGAGAATAGCCAATCGATCAACAAAAATGAAATGTGAGGTGTCGTTAATTTATGACAAAATAAATGCAAATTACATGGGAAAAGATGGTTCATATTATAACACACCTCTCGATTTATTCAAGGATTTTGAAAGTTTGAATGCTCAAAATAGTTGTAAAAGGCGTATAATCTATTTAGCAACCTTGGTTTTAGAAAGATACATCATCAGTCTGGAGGACGAACTTGATCAAAACAAAATCAAATATTTTGACAACGAACTCAAATTTCAAATGATCATTAAGGCTTTACAACACCAAATCTTTATCATTGAATCCCAAAACAACAAACTGGTCCCCAATGTTCATAAACTTGAAAATCAAATTGCAAATCAAGTGGTTAATTTTTGTGAATTGATTTCAAAGAACACTGAATCACGGGACTCAAACCTAAAATCCGTGAATGACTCCATCAATTGTGAAGTTCTAGCACAAGAACTCAAAGACTTTAGTGATTCTCTTTTGACCAAATTTGACATTGTTGAACGCAGGTTAGAATCATCTAGGTCCAAATCTCTAGATCACTTCTTAGAATCTCAACCCAAGATTCCAGAAGTTAAGGTAGAATCACAACTCGAGAAAGAACCTATCTCTTTAGGAGCTCAGGATGTTGAGACTGACCTTACTCAATTTGTTGACAAGCTAGAACGAGAAAACATAGATCTTCAGGTTAAATGTGAGACCTACAAGAAAACTCTAGCAACAATTGAGAAGATGCCTGTAGTTCCCAAAGTAGAACCCACTTATGATTTTAAAGACTCTGTTGTAGTTTCTATTGATGACCTTGTCTTAGAAATTCAGGAGTTAAAAGCTCATGTGAATCTACTTAAGGAAGAGAATGAGACCTTGCATGACCAATGTGATTCACTGGAAAGTATGGACTTCGTGACCAAGACTATATATTCAAAACCTGGTTCTTACAAGATCTGTCCTGGTACTGAGACCATACTGACCTCCACTGACACTCCAAAATCAAATATGTCAGTTGGTTCCTGAGTTATCCAATGCTTCAATGTCTACTCCCAAGGCTGTGAAAAAGCATGTGACTTTTACCAAGACCAATCCCAAACCCATAGTGTACCAATCCTCAATGTACTCGAAGTCTGCTGTACGTAAAACACTAAAGACCTTGGAGGCTCCAAAATCAAAAGACAACGGTCCTCCTAAGTCTACACAGAAATAGAGGAAATCCCCCATGAAATCAAAAGTTTACCTACATACCCCATCCGAAAGGTCCTCTAACCCTAAACCAAAAGAGCGAGTTTCTCCAAAGTCAACGATGACTCCGAGAAAAATATCCTCGAAACCAAACGAACCCAAAGTTACCCAACCCAAATCAAAGGAATTTAATGTTTCCCAACCCGCATAATTCAAGTTCCCAAGCAAAAGGACTTACTCCAGTTACCAGACCAAGTTCAATCGCCCATTTTTGGAAACAACTTATGGGAAAAATGGGGAGATTGCGGGGCTTCGCGATCAATATGGTTGGCTTCCACACAAACCCATGAAGCCATCCATAGGTTCGAAAAATACCCCGCGCACCAAAATTGACCTTGTTTCTAAATACTCAAAGAATAATCTTGCTAAACAAGTGTCAAATAAGAAGTGGACAACCAAACCATTTTCAACACCAAGATCCACTTCTTCTTCAAAACCAATTAAGTACTCTTCGTCTGAGTTACTTAAACTTAAGCCGAGATCCGTTTCTCTGGCTATGTCAAAAAAATTTCAATCATCCTTGATTCCACAAAATCAACTTTCTAAGGAATACTTCGTGTATCAAACACAAGTGGAATTCAACGTCCATAAGTCAGATCGACAATGCCTATAAATGGTATTCAAAATTGACTTTCAAAAATTGAATTGACTGCAAAATGGCTCTTGGACACAACGGTTCAAGACCCGGACTTAACCCGCTGACACCTGACTGTACACTCAGGCATGACCTACCCACAACCTCAGATAACCTGATGTGTTGTTTGAACCTCTCTTTCCTCCAACCTCATCCAATCTCCGGTTATTCCAAAACCAATTTCGCCCGAATCCATAACCTTTGGTACATCTACTTCAGTATTTATAGGCGAATCACCATCCGTTGAAAACTACTCATCTGAGTTTCTTCTCCTAGATGAACTTGACAACTGCATGTATCTAGGGGGAGCAATGCATGTTCCTAGGGGGAGCAATGCATGTACCTAGGGGGAGCAATGAGACCAGCAATGAAATGACGATTATCAAAATCTGAAACGTCAAAATTTTTTTAGGGGGAGAAGGGGGGAATGTGGGTTCCCATATAGATAATGATGGTTCCCATAATAGATCTGTATGGGACTCGCACTGCAAAGAAGGTTTTTACCAAAACCTTATACGGTGTATGCACACATTTCAGTGTATGCCCCGCGTCTCGAATGCCTCTCTTTCTTTCTCTTAAAAACATTTCAATGTAGAAACGTCAAATTTTTTTTAGGGGGAGAAGGGGGGAATGATGGTTCCCATAGAGATCATGATGGTTCCCATAATAGATCTCTATGGGACACACAAACCAAAGAAGTCCCTGGGAAATGGGTCTCATAATAGATCTCTAAGGGACCCGCAAATTGAAGTAGGTTTCGTCCAAAACCTTATATCGTGCATGCTCATATATCAGTGTATGCACCGTGCCGCAATTGTCTTCCACTTTTTCTCATCAAAAAATTTCAGTGAAAATGTCAAAAAAAATTTTAGGGGGAGAAGGAGGGAATGATGGTTCCCATATAGATCATGATGGTTCCAATAATAGATCTGTATGGGAAATGCACTGCAAAGAAGCTTTTCACCAAAACCTTCTATGACCCGCGCCTCAATTGCCTTACAACCTTTCTCATCAAAACCTATATTTTCTGTGTAGCAAATTGTCAAAATATGTTTTAATTTCAAATAAATCATATTTTGAGGGGGAGAAAAAGTCCAAGAAAATAAAGATTTTATCAAAACATGAAACGTCATATATTGAGGGGGATGGTAAAAGGATTAAAACCAACATGAGTTCTATCCATAATGGCTTCTACATACTTCTGTGTAGAACCAGCATCTCAAAGTGGTGTTAAACACACTTCAAAGTGGTGTTAAACATCAAAACAGCTTTTGCACAAATAACAGTGTAAAACCCATATTTTCACAGAAAACTCTCCCAAGAAACCAAAGCTAAAATGTGCAACTATCAAGGGAGAGTTTAAATATTTAAATGTCAGTAATGACGGAGGATGTGTCCTAGTGACTGCCTCCAGAGGATGTGTCTAGATGACTGCCTCAAACAAAACAGTCATCAAATGACGGAGGATGTGTCCTAGTGACTGCCTCAGGAGGATGTGTCTAGATGACTGCCTCAAATGTGAATGACCCAACATCTTTATACAAATTAAGTGTTTGGAGTCTCGAACTGCTGAAGGGGTTTCAAAAAACCATGAATAGGAACCCTGCGTATCGGCTTGAAATCCTCTATCAACACCTTATTTTAGAAGGTGGGACCTCAAATAGGGTCCAGAGGTCAGACTTATCTTGATGAGGGAGATCTGTCTAGTTCAATGGAGAGGCAATATGACAATGCTTAGACTTACCTTGGTAGATTTATCAGACCTCCGGAAGGATAATCACCTTAACGATTAGTCAGCATTTAAGCCTGACCACACATACTCCTTAGAGAGTACAACAACTGAAAGAGATTTGTCACCTCATGACATATCAATGACTTCATGACGTGATGTAACATCTTCATACATTACATTGATTTCTACCGACACCAATGCGGTGTTAGGTACAGTTGGAAAACTTGGTATAACCAAGAGCGGCATAGTCGCACAAAAGTCCCATGATACTTTAATCATGGAGGTGGATAGCTTGCTAACACTGACTGGAACTTCGGTGACCAGTCATCCTCAACATCCACTGAGGTTAAACTTGGACCTACCAATACCGGTGAGGTCCCCAAATCCGAAAACAGTTTTGGTTTCAGAAAACGTGTCTAGTGTAACAACTAGCATGCCTGATTTAAACCTGTCTAGTATAACAACTAGCTTGATTTTTACAAATCCAAAAATGGTTTATGAAAGATCCGGTTTTCCCTGAGGATTAAACTTTTACCTTAACCTATTTGTCTCTTCTTAGCAGGTACACGTTTCCTCTCTAATGATAATCATATATGCTCTCTCTGCTGTTTTGCGATGAACACGGGATGCCATATTCATGCTACACGTGCTGAACACGGTACACCATATTCGTCATGCGGAGAAAATGAAACATGAGTCAAAAATAAACCAATCACAATCATGAAAAATACGACTCAACATTTGAGGGGGAGCAAAAGAGGTTTACACAATATCTTATCAAGCTACCTTCAATTCACAAAGATGGTCGAAAGTTAAAGATCAAGACCTCATCACCCGCCCGAACTAAAGAAGAAGACAGAACAAATCAACCATAACATTCCCAGATCAACTCATCATATGTGTAAAAGTTCGTGTTCAAAGCTGATAGTAACAAAAGCTTCATAGCTTCAAACCGAAATCAATGCCCAGACAAAGGCTGCACAAGAAACTGCAAGAGAATGATCAAGGGAGAGTTACATCTTTTGAAAACCCCACGCCAAGGACTAATTGCTGATAATCAAGGGGAAGACTGTTTGTAAGTAGGCGTAGTAGTCGTTGTTTCTTCCTCGAGATCTTGCGTTTCCAAATCCACGAATAAATGAGGGTACTTCCTTTTCATTTGATCTTGTCTTTCCCAAGTAAATTCGGGCCCTCTTTTGGCGTTCCAACGGACTTTGACAATCGGAATTCGGATTTATTTTAGTGTTTTGACGGAGTAGTGCACAATTTCAACCGGTTCTTCCACAAAATGTAGTTTTTCATCGATAGTAAGCTCCTCGAGAGGGATGACGAGTTCGGGTTCGGTAAAACACTTCAAATTTGATACATGGAAAGTAGGATGAAAGGAGCACAATTGAGGCGGAAGATCTAAACAATAAGCAACGGTTCCAACCCGCTCCAAGATTTCGAAAGGACCAATATACCGTGGATTTAGCTTCCCGTGTTTCCCGAAATAGATTACACCTTTCCAAGGTGCGACTTTTAACATTACGCGGTCACCGACTCAGAATTCGAGGTCGTTGCATCTAAGGTCGGTATAGCTCTTTTGACGACTACGGGCCGTCCTAAGCCTATATTGGATTTGAACGATCTTCTTGGTTGTTTCATGAATGAGTTCGGGTCCGGTGATTTGTGTGTCGCCTACTTCGGACCAACAAAGAGGTGAACGACATTTGCGACCATATAAGGCTTCGAAAGGTTTGCGGATGGTATGCGGTGCTCATGTCTAATTGTGTTCCCAATGCTTCTTGTAAAGTACGCCAAAATCTAGAAACAAAACGGCCATCTCGGTCGGAAATAATCGATAATGGTACACTGTAATGGGCTACGATCTCTTTAATGTAAAGTTGTGCAACTTTCTCCATTTTGTCGGTTTCCTTCATGGCAAGGAAGTGAGCGGATTTGGTGAGACGGTCTACAATAACCCAAATAGTATCATAACCGCTCGCCGTTCTTGGTAGTTTTGTGATAAAATCCATCGTTATTCTTTCCCACTTCCATTATGGGATTTCGGGTTGTTGAAGTAGTCCGGACGGTCTTTGGTGTTCGGCTTTGACTTTGGAGCAAGTTATGCACTTTCCAACATAAGTAGCAACGTCCCTTTTAATGTTCAGCCACCAATATTGTTCCTTGAGGTCGTGGTACATCTAATTCGCATAGGGGTGAATCGAATACCTTGACTTATGGGCTTCATCTAGAATAAGGCTTCGCAAGTCCCCATAACTAGGCACCCAAATTCTTCCTGCGAAATATCGAAGTCCGGTCTCCTTAACTTCAAATCGAGAGGCGAGGACGTTCAAGCGTTCGAGAGAGATGTTTTCATCCTTGAGAGCCTCGTCTTGGGCTACGCAAATTTGGTGATTGAGATTGGTGTGGATGGTGATGTTTAAAGCTCGGACACGAAGAGGCACCATCCTTTCCTTTCGACTTATGGCATCGGCTACTACATTTGCCTTCCCGGGATGGTAACGAAGCTCACAATCGTAATCGTTCAAAGTTTCAATCCACCGTCATTGTCACATGTTTAGTTGTTTTTGGTCGAAGATGCGTTGGAGGCTTTTATGATCGATGAAGATAGTACTCTTGGTTCTATAAAGATATTGTCTCCACATTTTCAGTGCAAAGATAACGGCTCTGAGTTCGAGATCATGGGTTGTGTAATTCCGTTCGTGAATTTTTAATTGTCGGGAGGCATAAGCAATGACTTTCTTTCGTTGCATCAATACACACCAAAAACCATGTTTCGAGGCATCGAAATATATAACAAAATCATCATTGCCTTCGGGAAGCGACAAGATAGGGGCGGTGGTTAACTTTTTCTTCAAGATTTGAAATGTGGATTCTTGTTCGGTTGACTAAATGAATTTCCTTCCCTTGTGAGTTAACGCGGTTAGAGGACGTGCAACCAAAGAGAAGTTTTTGATGAATCTACGATAGTACCCGGTGAGGCCTAAGAATTATCGAATGTGAGTAGGAGTAGTAGGTGTAGTGACCCGAACTTTTCCATGATTATATATGTTAAATGAAAACTATATTTGCATGATTAAATATTTCCAACATGTTAAGCAATCAAACTTGTTAAGACTTGATTATTTGAAATGAGTTTCATGTAGACAATTGACCACCCAAGTTGACCGACAATTCACGAACGTTAAAACTTGTAAAAATTATATATATATATATATATATATATATATATATATATATATATATATATATATATATATATATATATATATATATATATATATATATATATATATATATATATATATAGTTAACATGATATTATGATAAGAAAGTATCTCACTAGGTATATTAACAATGAGTTATATACATAAAATGAGGCTATTGAATTAAGAAAACTCGAAACAATATATATAACGATTATCGTTATAACCACGTCTTACTAAATACATATGTATCATATTAAGATATTAATACACCATGTTAACATGTTAACATGTTAACATAACAATTTAACATCTCATTTAAGTGTAATAATAATGGATCAATTACATTTAACAAGTTCGTTAACTTAAAGGTTCCGAAACAACACTTACATGTAACGACTAACGATGACTTAACGACTCAGTTAAAATGTATATACATATAGTATATTAAGATGTATTAGTACACTTTTGAAAGATTTCATGACACATATCAAAGTACTTCTACTTAACAAAAATACTTACAATTGCATTCTCATTCATTTTCATCAACAATTCTACTTGTATGCACCCGTATTCGTACTCATACAATACCCAGCTCCTAGACGTATATACTATTGGTATATACATATAATAATTCAGCTTTTAGCAGCCCTGGTGAGTCACCTAACCATGTGTGAACCATCATTTAGCAACTAGCATGAAATTTCTCACAAAATTACAAACTAATGTGACTTTAAATGGACATGCATGATCACGTTTTCAACATCACCATTATCACTTTCATTTTTCAACTTTCATGCATTAAATTGATCTCTCTCTTATTCTCTAATACTGTTCTAAGTGTTATTCATTATTTTCTTCATAATCTACATCAATCTAGCTCATAAATCCTAACCTATATCAACTTATAAAACAACTACTCAAGAAAACTTCAAGAACACTTTCATGTTTGCAAGTCTACTTCCAAACTTTCTAATCCATTCCAAGTAATCATCTAAGCTCAAGAAATCTTTCTTATTTACAGTAAGATATCTTTCTAATACAAGGTAATACTCATATTCAAACATTGATTCAATTTCTATAACTATAAGTATCTTATTTCGAAAGGAAATCTTACTTGAACTTGTTTTCGTGTCATGATTCTACTTCAAGAACTTTCAAGCCATCCAAGAATCCTTTGAAGCTAGATCAATTTTTGTCGCTTCTAGTAGGTTTACCTACTAAACTTGAGGTAGTAATGATGTTCATAACATCATTTGATTCATATATATAAAACTATCTTATTCGAAGATTTGAATATGTAATCACTAGAACATAGTTTAGTTAATTCTAAACTTGTTCGCAAACAAAGTTAATCCTTCTAAATTGACTTTAAAATCAACTAAACACATGTTCTATGTTCTTATGATATGTTAACTTAATGATTTAAAACCTGGAAACATGAAGAACACCGTAAAACCGGACATACGCCGTCGTAGTGAAACCGGGGGCTGTTTTGGGTTAGAAAAAAAAACTATCTTTATCTTTGAATTGGAAGTTTGTTTTCTGGATAAATGATATTTCATATGAATATGATACTATATCCAAAAATCATGGTTAAACACAAAGTTGAAGTATGTTTTTCAAAATGGTCATCAAGATGTCATTTTTTCGACGGAAATGACTACCTCTTTAAAAATGACTTGTAACCTGTATTTCTGACTATAAACTTATACTTTTTCTATTTAGTTTCATAAATTTCAATTCATTATAAAACCATAGCAACTTGAATCACTCAAAACGGATTTGAAACGAAGAAATGACGGGCAAAACAAAATTGGATAAACTTGCTAGTTTTAACTACGAAAATTTTGTAACAAATCTAGACTAAACATATCCTAACTAATTTATATTGTATTATACATATTATGTAATCTTGGATACCATAGACATGTATACAATATTTTGACATATCATATCGACCCATATATATATATTATTTAGAAAAACCATAGACACTCTATATGCAGTAATGTTTGAGTTGAAGAATGACAGATTCCTCTGGTGATAAATGAGAGAGAAGAATGACAGAAGCGATATCAGGAAAATACAAAGTATTAGAACTGGATTAAGCATTTTTAGAATCTTTTGGAAGTATGAATTGAGTAAAGGAACGGTGAAAATAATGGAAACGAACGAAGTTAATTTATAATAGAAATATTCGACAGAGCAATCGAGATAGATGACTGCATTGAATTAAAGAGATCCTAATCTCTTTGAATCCCAAAGAATCAGATCTTATAGATTTCCAAGATTTCTTTTAAATTCCTTGAATTCCGGAATTCAATCGAGACAACGTCAAAAGTAAAGACGAATATCTATTACCTTATCTCAATCTTTTGTGATAGTTTCACTCATGCGCTTCGAATAACCGAATTGTTATATCTATATTACTCAGTAATGATAAAACTCTATTTACCAACTCATATTCATCATGAAAACATTTTTATTGTTAGCTATGACGACCTCGATCAAATTTCGGGACGAAATTTCTTTAACGGGTAGGTACTGTGACGACCCGGAAATTTCCGACCAAATTTAAACTTGATCTTTATATTTTTTTAACACGATAAGCAAATTTTATTAAACTGAATCTCAAAATTTTTGAACTGTTTTAATGTATTCGTTTAACCTTCGACCATTCTTGATGATTCACAAACCACTATTTATAAATAGATACATATATATTTAAATATACGAATATATAATAATAAGTTGAATTATAATTTGTAATATTATATGATTTAATATTTAGAATTTATTATGTAAAATAAAATAAAATATGATATTATAATAATTATTATTCAAAAAGTATATATATACATAAATAAAGTATATAGAATATATATTTTGTGATTTCGAAATTATTTAGTAAACGACGGTAACACTCAATTGTCATTCGATTGATAATAAACGAGTTAAAAAAAAGAACTTATGCGATTTTAAAATAAACGGTGATCCGGAAATGAGTTTTATAAATTATAGACTTATTAAAAATGTATTTAGGAACTATTTGTTGAATTTTAAATTTTTTTATATTTTACTTGGGGTTGGGAGTGAATAATTAATGTACTTTTTATTTAATAGTTAATGATCAAATTTTATTCCATAATGACCAAAATAAATAAATATTGTTAATTTAAAAATATGGAATTTTTCTGAATAAGTTTATCCGCCACTAACAACGGAGTACGAAATAATACTCCCAATTTTTGATGTCGA
The DNA here is from genome assembly GCF_046630445.1 of Rutidosis leptorrhynchoides. NCBI lineage: Eukaryota > Viridiplantae > Streptophyta > Magnoliopsida > Asterales > Asteraceae > Rutidosis > Rutidosis leptorrhynchoides. Next base: position 124,081,100 of record NC_092333.1, on the reverse strand, counting down.
TACAAAAGATTGGCTGCTATCCTATTTCAATTATTATTTTGATTATTGATTACCTTTATGCTTTCTATAATTAAAGTTAAATGGAATCCAGTTGTCACATTTAATTAACCGTAAAGTTGAATTGATTGGTTTAAGTTATTTTTTTCTTTATTGTTTCCTTTCCCTATCTCAATCTCAATCATATATATATATATATATATATATATATATATATATATATATATATATATATATATATATATATATATATATATATATATATATATATATATATATATATATATATATATATATATACATACATATACATACATACATATACACGAACGGGGAGAAAACACAAAACCCATCACCCTTGTACAACTCTAGATCGTTTGATTTAAAGATCATCAACATAACCAACTTGATTTTTTTTTAGCCATCACCGTTTTTTTTATTAAACCAATCACTGTTGTTGCTACTTCTTTTTCGTGGTTCAACACCATCACCACCCTTATCTTATTCATCAAAAGCTTTCAAGTATTCTTCTCATCTATGCGATAACCGTCATTCGAACCTAACTTGTAGTGACCCGAACTTTTCCATGTTTATATATATATTAAATGAAATTTTTATTTACATGATTAAGTGTTTCCAACATGTTAAGCAATCAAACTTGTTAAGACTTGATTATTTGAAATAGGTTTCATATAGACAATTGACCACCCAAGTTGACCGGTGATTCACGAACGTTAAAACTTGTAAAAACTATACGATTACATATATATGGTTATATATATAGTTAACATGATTTTATTATAAGTATGTATCTCATTAGGTATTTTAACTATGAGTTATATATATAAAAATGAGACTATTAATTTAAGAAACTCGAAAACGATATATATAACTATTATCGTTATAACAACGTCTTACTAGGTACATATGAATCATATTAAGATATTGATACACTTGGTTAATTATGTTAAATGATAAGTAAATATATTATTAAGTGTATTAACAATGAAATACATATGTAAAAATAAGACTACTAACTTAATGATTTCGAAACGAGACATATATGTAACGATTATCGTTGTAACGACATTTAACTGCATATATATCATACTAAGATATATTATATATCATAATATCATGATAATATAACAATTTAACATCTCATTTGTTATAATAAACAATGAGTTAATAACATTCAACAAGATCGTTAACCTAAATGTTTCAAAACAACATTTACATGTAACGACTAACGATGACTTAACGACTCAGTTAAAATGTATATACATGTAGTGTTTTAATATGTATTCATACACTTTTGAAAGACTTCAAGACACTTATCAAAATACTTCTACTTAACAAAAATGCTTACAATTACATCCTCGTTCAGTTTCATCAACAATTCTACTCGTATGCACCCGTATTCGTACTCGTACAATACACAGCTTTTAGATGTATGTACTATTGGTATATACACTCCAATGATCAGCTCTTAGCAGCCCATGTTAGTCACCTAACACATGTGGGAACCATCATTTGGCAACTAGCATGAAATATCTCATAAAATTACAAAAATATGAGTAATCATTCATGACTTATTTACATGAAAATAAAATTACATATCCTTTATATCTAATCCATACACCAACGACCAAAAACACCTACAAACACTTTCATTCTTCAATTTTCTTTATCTAATTGATCTCTCTCAAGTTCTATCTTCAAGTTCTAAGTGTTCTTCATAAATTCTAAAAGTTCTATTTTCATAAAATCAAGAATACTTCCAAGATTGCAAGTTTACTTTCAAGTTTTCTAAATCCATTCCAAGTAATCATCCAAGATCAAGAAACCTTTGTTACTTACAGTAGGTTATCTTTCTAATACAAGGTAATAATCATATTCAAACTTTAATTCAATTTCTATAACTATAACAATCTTATTTCGAGTGGAAATCTTACTTGAAATTGTTTTCGTGTCATGATTCTGCTTCAAGAACTTTCAAGCCATCCAAGGATCCTTTGAAGCTAGATCTATTTTTCACATTTCCAGTAGGTTTATCCAAGGAATTTGAGGTAGTAATGATGTTCATAACATAATTCGATTCATACATATAAAGCTATCTTATTCGCAGGTTTAAACTTGTAATCACTAGAACATAGTTTAGTTAATTCTAAACTTGTTCGCAAATAAAAGTTAATCCTTCTAAATTAACTTTTAAAATCAACTAAAAACATATTCTATATCTATATGATATGCTAACTTAATGATTTAAAACCTGGAAACACGGAAAACACCGTAAAATCGGATTTATGCCGTCGTAGTAACACCGCGGGCTGTTTTGGGTTAGTTAATTAAAAACTTTGATAAACTTTGATTTAAAAGTTGTTATTCTGGAAAAATGATTTTTATTATGAACATGAAACTATATCAAAAAATTATGGTTAAACTCAAAGTGGAAGTATGTTTTATAAAATGGTCATCTAGACGTCGTTCTTTCGACTGAAATGACTACCTTTACAAAAATAACTTGTAACTTATTTTTTTGAATATAAACCTATAATTTTTCTGTTTAGATTCATAAAATAGAGTTCAATATGAAACCATAGCAATTTGATTCACTCAAACGGATTTAAAATGAAGAAGTTATGGGTAAAACAAGATTGAATAATTTTTCTCATTTTAGCTACGTGAAAATTGGTAACAAATCTATTCCAACCATAACTTAATCAACTTGTATTGTATATTATGTAATCTTGAGATACCGTAGACACGTATACAATGTTTCGACCTATCATGTCGACACATCTATATATATTTTGGAACAACCATAGACACTCTATATGTGAATATTGGAGTTAGCTATACAGGGTTGAGGTTGATTCCAAAATATATATAGTTTGAGTTGTGATCAATACTGAGATATGTATACACCGGGTCGTGGATTGATTCAAGATAATATTTATCGATTTATTTCTGTACATCTAACTGTGGACAACTAGTTGTAGGTTACTAACGAGGACAGCTGACTTAATAAACTTAAAACATCAAAATATATTAAAAGTGTTGTAAATATATTTTGAACATACTTTGATATATATGTATATATTGTTATAGGTTCGTGAAAATCAACCAGTGGCCAAGTCTTACTACCCGACGAAGTAAAAATCTGTGAAAGTGAGTTATAGTCCCACTTTTAAAATCTAATATTTTTGGGATGAGAATACATGCAAGTTTTATAAATGATTTACAAAATAGACACAAGTACGTGAAACTACATTCTATGGTTGAATTATCGAAATCGAATATGCCCCTTTTTATTAAGTCTGGTAATCTAAGAATTAGGGAACAGACACCCTAATTGACGCGAATCCTAAAGATAGATCTATTGGGCCTAACAAACCCCATCCAAAGTACCGGATGCTTTACTACTTCGAAATTTATATCATATCCGAAGGGTGTCCCGGAATGATGGGGATATTCTTATATATGCATCTTGTTAATGTCGGTTACCAGGTGTTCACCATATGAATGATTTTTATATCTATGTATGGGATGTGTATTGAAATATGAAATCTTGTGGTCTATTGTTACGATTTGATATATATAGGTTAAACCTATAACTCACTAACATTTTTGTTGACGTTTAAAGCATGTTTATTCTCAGGTGAATACTAAGAGATTCCGCTGTTGCATACTAAAATAAGGACAAGATTTGGAGTCCATGTTTGTATGATATTGTGTAAAAACTGCATTCAAGAAACTGATTTCGATGTAAAATATTTGTATTGTAAACCATTATGTAATGGTCGTGTGTAAACATGATATTTTAGATTATCATTATTTGATAATCTACGTAAAGCTTTTTAAACCTTTATTTATGAAATAAAGGTTATGGTTTGTTTTAAAAATGAATGCAGTCTTTGAAAAACGTCTCATATAGAGGTCAAAACCTCGCAACGAAATCAATTAATATGGAACGTTTTTAATCAATAAGAACGGGACATTTCAGTTGGTATCCGAGCGTTGGTCTTAGAGAACCAGAAAATTTGTATTAGTGTGTCTTATCGAGTTTGTTAGGATGCATTAGTGAGTCTGGACTTCGACCGTGTTTTCTTTAAAAATGATTGCTTAACATTTTTGTTGGAAACTATATATTATTAACATGTATATATTATGTGATATATTAATCTCTTAACATGTTTGATATTGTGTGATAGATGTCTACCTCTAGCACAAATCTCATTGACTCACCTAATAATAACGAAGAGTCGAATATATATTGGACTGATTCACAAGTTCCCGAAGAAGAACCGGAAGAAGAATCAGAACTGGAAGAAGAATCAGAACCGGAAGAGGTGGAACCGGAGGAGGAAATAGAACCGGTGGGGGAAATAATAAAATGGTTAAGTAAAAGAAAATCCTCAACCAACCGACCAAGGTTAATTATGGTCAATGGTGTTTCCACCAAGGAAGCAAAATATTGGGAGGATTACCAATTCTCCAATGAATCGGATTTTGACGAGAATTCCGATGATGTTATAGAAATTACCCCAACTGAATTTAAAAAGGCAAAAGAAAATAATAATGGAAAGGTGAAAGGACCCGTTCATATACATTATAAACGATTCACAATAGTTGATTACATCGCGAGGTATTTTGACCTCTATATGATACATTTTACAAACATTGCATTCGTTTTTAAAAGACAAACTTTCTTTACAACGAAAGTTGACGGAATGCACACCATTTCATAATACATCCAACTATAATTGACATAATAATAATCTTGATGAACTCAATGACTCGAATGCAACGTCTTTCAAAATATGCCATGAATGACTTCAAGTAATATCCTTAAAATGAGCTAATGCACAGCGGAAGATATCTTTAATACCTGAGAATAAACATGCTTTAAAGTGTCAACCAAAAAGTTGGTGAGTTCATAGGTTTATCATAATAATCATTTCAATATATTAATAGACCACAAGATTTCCGTTTATAAATATATGTACACTCGCAAGTGTATAAAAGTATTCTATAAGTTGTAGGCACCCGGTAACAAGCCTTAACGTTCATGTTTTACCCTCTGAAGTACACCAGATCAGGTGTGTTTAAAATAACCTCGAAGTACTAAAGCATCCCATAGTCAGGATGGGGTTTGTCAAGCCCAATAGATCTATCTTTAGGATTCGCGCCTACCGTACATAGACAAGTAGTTTAATGTTACCAAGCTAAGGGTATATTTCTGGTTTAAACCCACGTAGAATTACTGTTAATATCGTTTACAGTTTTTGATGCTTCGTCAGCATTTCAAGAACTAGTTTGCAGTTCAGAATATTTTTCAGAACTTCACATTCAAAGTATGTAAGTCCAGGAGATAGACGTTTTACGTACACATATAACTGTTGGCGTAGACATGCTGCGAGATTTCAAAATACTGGTTACTGTTTTTTGATGATTCGCATGACAATTCTCGTTACAAGATGAGAATGAGTAAATGATGTAATTTCAATAAATATAATGATTTTTCAAGAGTCAAAGATAATTGAAGTTGTTGGTAAGTTTATTACTAAGGTGGAGAGATATGAAAGGTCCCCAGTAACGATGACGAAAGGGCAACGTATCTATCGAGGTTATAATAAGACTAGTCCGACTGAAAAGTCGAAGTTGACTTGCTGGAGCTGTGACAAACTGTCTACTTTGAAAAGGAATTGAAAAGTCATTTTAGCTAATAAATGCCAAAGGGTCTGACACGGATACGCGTCGAAATATGACTTTGGCTTCGAGAGCTTTTTAGGTACATAAATGTGGGTAATATGTGATTGGATCATCATCTCGATTGTTCATTGTTTGAAGTGTCTTCGAAAACTTCGGAGAGTTTGAACACAGTTTGTAATTGTTAATATACATATGATGTTCTAACACGGTTTTGAAGTCAAAGTATAGCTTTGAAAGATGTAGGAATCTAAGAGTGATGTCTTCTGTTAAATCATGACTTGAATTTTGATTTGTCAAAATCAGAGTGCGTAATCAAATTTGGGTGAGAATGGTTGTTTTGATTTCTATACAAGAATGTATATTGTTGTGAGATTTTGAGAGTATAGTTGATGATTTGCTTAATCAGATTCGAAAAATGTAATATATTAATTGTGAATTTATATATCTCTCGGGTATTACCTACCCGTTAAAAAAAATTTCACAATTAATATTTTGTACAACAGAATTTTATTACAGTCTTTATGAAAATATATATGTGCATATTTTCTTCAGATGTAACATAGATTTAATGAGTTAATATTAAATTAAACTCATTTGATTTACGGTTGAAACTAGAACTGAATAATCCCTAAAGACTTTAGAAATTACATAACTTTTACGGAGTATTTATTCAATAAAATTGAAATTATGAATTAATACTTCGTTATTTGTTGGTGTTTGTAACCCTTGCACCATATTCTCTAAAGCCACTACTCGAGCGCGAAGCTCGTTGACTTCTTCTATTACATCGGGGTGATTGTCGGTTCGGACGAGCGGATAAATAAAATCTAGAATTTGATGTAGTATATAATCGTGACGAGATACTCTGAAAATGAGAGAGAAAATGGTGTTTCAGACCGGTTCGCTGGTAAGTGCTTCAGGTTCATCGCCAAGAGGGCAATGTGGTGGATGGAAGGGATCACCTTCTTCTTGTCTCCAATTATTGAGGAGGCTACGAACCTATCCCCAATTCATCCAGAATAGATGATGGCTAATTGGTTGATCCATTCCGGTCACACTGCTTTCGGAGCTTGAGTGGGATTCCATATCGAAATTTGAGGGACTTGAACTAATGACGAATTCCATTTTGTTCGATTGAATAAAGAATTTTTCGATATGAAATGATTGTTCGGCTATCGGGTGGTATTCTAATTACATAGAATATCTATATATATAGCGCAAAAGATTTCGTAGATTACGGAGGAAATTACGGGATATGTCAGGCAAAGTTTACAGTAACAGATACGCTAAGATATGGATTAGCAGATACGCTAAGATATGAATTTTGTCTATAAACTATTCATGCAATCAATGCAGTAAGACGTGTCTAGACTAAGAATGATAAGCAGGCAATTTCCGACAAAAATGATAAGCAAAACTTTTGACATGCAGACACGGTCGAAGTCCAGGCTCATTAATGCATCCTAACGACTATCAGTCAGACACACTAATGCAGACCTGGTTCGCTAAGACCGCCGCTCTGATACCAACTGAAAGGACCCGTTCATATACATTATAAACGATTCACAATAGTTGATTACATCGCGAGGTATTTTGACCTCTATATGATACATTTTACAAACATTGCATTCGTTTTTAAATGACAAACTTTCTTTACAACAAAAGTTGATGGAATGCACACCATTTCATAATACATCCAACTATAATTGACATAATAATAATCTTGATGAACTCAATGACTCGAATGCAACGTCTTTCAAAATATGCCATGAATGACTCCAAGTAATATCCTTACAATGAGCTAATGCACAGCGGAAGATATCTTTAATACCTGAGAATAAACATGCTTTAAAGTGTCAACCAAAAGGTTGGTGAGTTCATAGGTTTATCATAATAATCATTTCAATATATTAATAGACCACAAGATTTCCGTTTATAAATATATGTACACTCGCAAGTGTATAAAAGTATTCTATAAGTTGTAGGCACCCGGTAACAAGCCTTAACGTTCATGTTTTACCCTCTGAAGTACACCAGATCAGGTGTGTTTAAAATAACCTCGAAGTACTAAAGCATCCCATAGTCAGGATGGGGTTTGTCAAGCCCAATAGATCTATCTTTAGGATTCGCGCCTACCGTACATAGACAAGTAGTTTAATGTTACCAAGCTAAGGGTATATTTCTGGTTTAAACCCACGTAGAATTAGTTTTAGTACTTGTGCCTATTTCGTAAAACATTTATAAAAACAGCGCATGTATTCTCAGTCCCAAAAATATATATAAAAGGGAGCAAATGAAACTCACCATACTGTATTTCGTAGTAAAAATACATATAACGTCATTTAACAAGTGCAAGGTTGGCCTCGGATTCACGAACCTATATTAATTATATATATTTATATGTTGGTCAATATTTGTCTAACAATTTTTGGTCAAGTCATAGTGTACCACAATCCTAATGCTCGAGACTAATATGCAAAAGTCAACTTAACCCAAAATGACTTCTAAAATTTATACGTGTTTATTATATAACTTAGCTATAGTCGTTTTATATATTTAAATATATTTATTAGATTTTATAATAATAAAAGTAATTTATTAATAAAAATTTATATTAACGTTTATATATGATAAAATATACTTTTATATATCTTAAGTAGTAAAATTTATAAAGTTCACTTAATATCGTAAAACTATAGTGGTAAGTATTATTAATGTAATTATATTACGCGTGGTGAAAAATATCTTTGTATCCCCTATTTATTTGATAAAATAATATTGATCATAATAATAATAAGTAAAAGTTGTATTATTTTGTAATAATAATTATTATTATTCTATAAAAAAATAACAATATTTATATTTACTAAAAATGTTATTATGATAAAATGATAATACTAACATAATAGTAATAATGATATTTTATAATAACAATGATATTTCTATTAAAATAATAACGACGATAGTAATAATAATCATTTTAACAATAATACTAAAATTCAGTTGACTATAACTTCAAATCCGTTCATCGAAACCATTCGATATCTAAATGAAAAGTTCTTAATTTTTCGCTAGCTTTCCAATGACATGCATATCATATACCCTATCTCAGTAGCATATGTATCTAATTCAGGATTCAACAAACCTATCTAAGGACAATATCGAATGTACAAGCATGCATAATCCTATATACTCGAGCACTAGTCAGGGATACACTATTGATATATAAAAGTTAAGTTATGAGTGCTCACGTATCAATATTGAGATTCAATATTGTAGAAAAGTACGTAGACGTAACGGAGATGATAAATACTAGATTGACCTCACGAGCATACCCATGAACCATACCCATCACCTCCATAGCTATAACCCATAATTTCCTTAGCTTCGACTCATTCAAAAAACTATTTTGAAATTACTCGGACATCACTCCGTCGTAATATTTTATGTATACTAATAATATCTTGAAATAATACAGAGCAAATATATATATATATATATATATATATATATATATATATATATATATATATATATATATATATATGTAAATCGATTGAGAGAGTTTAGAGAAATATATTTTCAAGTTTCTATGAAATAATGAAACCTATTGAATTCTATTTATAATAGATTTTTGAATTATTAAAGTATGAATTATTAAAGTGAATTATTAAAGTGAATTATTAAAGTATGAATTATTAAAGTGAATTATTAAAGTATGAATTATTAAAGTGAATTATTAAAGTATGAATTATTAAAGTGAATTATTAAAGTGAATTATTAAAGTATGAATTATTAAAGTGAATTATTAAAGTTAAAGTAAAGTAAAAGTAAAGTAAAGGTAAAGTTAAAGTATAGTAAAAGTATAAAAACTATGTATGTATAATACGTGTATAAATATATATAATATTAATTTAAATCGTTATATATATTTAATAAAATAAAATATAAATATCGTTATATTTATTATACTGGTTAAGTAATGAGTTGTCAAAAGTGATTCTAGATATTTATAAAAGTTATATACGTTTTAATAATAAAGTTCTTTTTAAACTGAAAACATTTTTGTACGTTTGAAAATAGATTAATAGAATATTATGGAAACCATTTCTCCAATAGCTTTTGTCTAACTTTCGTAAATGACACTTTTTATTTTTATTTATAAATAGCTTTACAAATTATTCCGAATATCGTTAAGAGGAATATATTTCTCAAATCATAGTGGACCCCTCAATAGAGACTTGTAATCATAATTCAATGTTTCTGATAATTCAATCATTTAATATATATTTTTTTTTAATTTCGTCGATAATCATATTGAAACAATTACGTTCATATAAAGCATTATACTTTTAAATACTTTGTTGACATTTTCAATTTATAACATATACACATATACATACATATTCATATATGTTCATTTAATGGTTCGTGAATCATTGGAATTTGGTCGAGGTTTAAATGAATGTATAAACATAGTTTAAAATCCTTGAGATTTAACTTAACAAACATTGCTTATCGTGTCAGAATAATATAAAGATAAAGTTTAAATTTAGTCGGAAATTTTCGGGTCGTCACAGTACCTACCCGTTAAAGAAATTTCGTCCCCGAAATTTGATAGAGGTCGTTATGGGTAACAATGAGAATGTTATTATGACGATTATGAAGTTTTATCATGTCTAAGAAGTATAGATAAAATAATTCGATTACTCAAAGTGTATGAGGGAAGTTATCGTAAATGAAGGAAATAAGATTATAGTGATTCGTCATATCTTTTGACGTCATCACAATTGATCTCCGAATTTAAAGAAAATCTTTGTAATCTATGTTGGATTTGATGCTTCGGTGATTAAGGAGATTATGATTCTCTTCGAATTAATACGATAATCCATCTTGATTTCTCTGTCGGGTATTTCACTATAAATCCACCTCCTTCATTTCCTTACAACTCACACCTTCTATTCTTTCTCCCTCAACTCATATTTTAAAGTATTTGTTAATATGCTTCATCCAGTACTGATTCTCGATATACTCCTCACTTTCATATCTGTCGTTCTTCTTTTTCATCTGCCTCCGGAAGAATCTATTTACTTCTACTATACTCTCGGTTTTATAGTATTTTTAGTTCTTCCGTGTCTTTATATTGCTATATGCATCGATATATACGGTTTATAATTTTTGGGTGGTTGTTGGGTTTTATATCTTCCCTTATATTTCAAAGCCCCTGCTTTTGTCTTCTATAATCATTGACATCCAAGTTAATGCTCCCTTCTATTTGCTGCGATTTATACTCCAATTTCTATTTTGGAGTTTTGTCCTTTCGTTTCTTCTTCTTGCGATTAAGCAACGTTTGTAATGGTCCAGTATTCGCAGATATGAATTTCAGAATGAACATAGTTAATGTTCTAAGAAGGAAATGGTAATAGCACGATCTTGATTTGTTAATTTACCAGAATACCCTAAAAAGACCGAATCATCAAGAAAATATATTCTTGATATTTTTAGAGATTAAATAGAATACAAGAGTCGTGTAACATGGAACATGATGACGGCATGGTCTGTGAATCGTCATGTCCCATTAGAAACTCAGCATGACTTACTGTAATATAATCACGTTGATCAAGTGTCATTATATTATACTAACTCATGCTTCAGTTCCCAACACTACTTCAAAACATTTATAATTTAAACTCGAAAGTTTATAGAATATAGAAACTAATAGTTTCTTATATGATGTAACACTGATAGCGCAAAGAGATAAATGACTTCAGATAAGATTAGTTGTGAAAATATCTTCAGAAATATCGCGGATATTTATAATGGAAGATATGATAATATCTTAGAATTTCTAATATTGATGGATGATGATGAAGATTTGTCTGTAAAGGTTTAGAATAAAGAGTAAGGTATTCGTTAATGACTTTAGCAGGCACTGAATCATTTGGATTCTTTGAAGGCAGATTTAGTCTTTGTGATTTGTCCACAGCCTCCTTCATAGTCTGTTCAATCCGTTTTCCAGTTCCAAACCTTCTCTTTTTCTCAGCTTTACCACCTTACTATTATTTGTCATCAAACTTTTTACTGTTAAGATCGTTTACAGTTTTTGATGCTTCGTCAGCATTTCAAGAACTAGTTTGCAGTTCAGAATATTTTTCAGAACTTCACATTCAAAGTATGTAAGTCCAGGAGATAGACGTTTTACGTACACATATAACTGTTGGCGTAGACATGCTGCGAGATTTCAAAATACTGGTTACTGTTTTTCGATGATTCGCATGACAATTCTCGTTACAAGATGCGAATGAGTAAATGATGTAATTTCAATAAATATAATGATTTTTCAAGAGTCAAAGATAATTGAAGTTGTTGGTAAGTTTATTACTAAGGTGGAGAGATATGAAAGGTCCCCAGTAACGATGACGAAAGGGCAACATATCTATCGGGGTTATAATAAGACTAGTCCGACTGAAAAGTCGAAGTTGACTTGCTGGAGCTGTGACAAACTGTCTACTTTGAAAAGGAATTGAAAAGTCATTTTAGCTAATAAATGCCAAAGGGTCTGACACGGATACGCGTCGAACTATGACTTTGGCTTCGAGAGCTTTTTAGGTACATAAATGTGGGTAATATGTGATTGGATCATCATCTCGATTGTTCATTGTTTGAAGTGTCTTCGAAAACTTCGGAGAGTTTGAACACAGTTTGTAATTGTTAATATACATATGATGTTCTAACACGGTTTTGAAGTCAAAGTATAGCTTTGAAAGATGTAGGAATCTAAGAGTGATGTCTTCTGTTAAATCATGACTTGAATTTTGATTTGTCAAAATCAGAGTGCGTAATCAAATTTGGGTGAGAATGGTTGTTTTGATTTCTATACAAGAATGTATATTGTTGTGAGATTTTGAGAGTATAGTTGATGATCTGCTTAATCAGATTCGAAAAATGTAATATATTAATTGTGAATTTATATATCTCTCGGGTATTACCTACCCGTTAAAAAAAATTTCACAATTAATATTTTGTACAACAGAATTTTATTACAGTCTTTATGAAAATATATATGTGCATATTTTCTTCAGATGTAACATAGATTTAATGAGTTAATATTAAATTAAACTCATTTGATTTACGGTTGAAACTAGAACTGAATAATCCCTAAAGACTTTAGAAATTACATAACTTTTACGGAGTATTTATTCAATAAAATTGAAATTATGAATTAATACTTCGTTATTTGTTGGTGTTTGTAACCCTTGCACCATATTCTCTAAAGCCACTACTCGAGCGCGAAGCTCGTTGACTTCTTCTATTACATCGGGGTGATTGTCAGTTCGGACGAGCGGATAAATAAAATCTAGAATTTGATGTAGTATATAATCGTGACGAGATACTCTGAAAATGAGAGAGAAAATGGTGTTTCAGACCGGTTCGCTGGTAAGTGCTTCAGGTTCATCGCCAAGAGGGCAATGTGGTGGATGGAAGGGATCACATTCTTCTTGTCTCCAATTATTGAGGAGGCTACGAACCTATCCCCAATTCATCCAGAATAGATGATGGCTAATTGGTTGATCCATTCCGGTCACACTACTTTCGGAGCTTGAGTGGGATTCCATATCGAAATTTGAGGGACTTGAACTAATGACGAATTCCATTTTGTTCGATTGAATAAAGAATTTTTCGATATGAAATGATTGTTCGGCTATCGGGTGGTATTCTAATTACATAGAATATCTATATATATAGCGCAAAAGATTTCGTAGATTACGGAGGAAATTACAGGATATGTCAGGCAAAGTTTACAGTAACAGATACGCTAAGATATGGATTAGCAGATACGCTAAGATATGAATTTTGTCTATACACTATTCATGCAATCAATGCAGTAAGACGTGTCTAGACTAAGAATGATAAGCAGGCAATTTCCGACAAAAATGATAAGCAAAACTTTTGACATGCAGACACGGTCGAAGTCCAGGCTCATTAATGCATCCTAACGACTATCAGTCAGACACACTAATGCAGACCTGGTTCGCTAAGACCACCGCTCTGATACCAACTGAAAGGACCCGTTCATATACATTATAAACGATTCACAATAGTTGATTACATCGCGAGGTATTTTGACCTCTATATGATACATTTTACAAACATTGCATTCGTTTTTAAAAGACAAACTTTCTTTACAACGAAAGTTGACGGAATGCACACCATTTCATAATACATCCAACTATAATTGACATAATAATAATCTTGATGAACTCAATGACTCGAATGCAACGTCTTTCAAAATATGTCATGAATGACTCCAAGTAATATCCTTAAAATGAGCTAATGCACAGCGGAAGATATCTTTAATACCTGAGAATAAACATGCTTTAAAGTGTCAACCAAAAGGTTGGTGAGTTCATAGGTTTATCATAATAATCATTTCAATATATTAATAGACCACAAGATTTCCGTTTATAAATATATGTACACTCGCAAGTGTATAAAAGTATTCTATAAGTTGTAGGCACCCGGTAACAAGCCTTAACGTTCATGTTTTACCCTCTGAAGTACACCAGATCAGGTGTGTTTAAAATAACCTCGAAGTACTAAAGCATCCCATAGTCAGGATGGGGTTTGTCAAGCCCAATAGATCTATCTTTAGGATTCGCGCCTACCGTACATAGACAAGTAGTTTAATGTTACCAAGCTAAGGGTATATTTCTGGTTTAAACCCACGTAGAATTAGTTTTAGTACTTGTGCCTATTTCGTAAAACATTTATAAAAACAGCGCATGTATTCTCAGTCCCAAAAATATATATAAAAGGGAGCAAATGAAACTCACCATACTGTATTTCGTAGTAAAAATACATATAACGTCATTTAACAAGTGCAAGGTTGGCCTCGGATTCACGAACCTATATTAATTATATATATTTATATGTTGGTCAATATTTGTCTAACAATTTTTGGTCAAGTCATAGTGTACCACAATCCTAATGCTCGAGACTAATATGCAAAAGTCAACTTGACCCAAAATGACTTCTAAAATTTATACGTGTTTATTATATAACTTAGCTATAGTCATTTTATATATTTAAATATATTTATTAGATTTTATAATAATAAAAGTAATTTATTAATAAAAATTTATATTAACGTTTATATATGATAAAATATACTTTTATATATCTTAAGTAGTAAAATTTATAAAGTTCACTTAATATCGTAAAACTATAGTGGTAAGTATTATTAATGTAATTATATTACGCGTGGTGAAAAATATCTTTGTATCCCCTATTTATTTGATAAAATAATATTGATCATAATAATAATAAGTAAAAGTTGTATTATTTTGTAATAATAATTATTATTATTCTATAAAAAAATAACAATATTTATATTTACTAAAAATGTTATTATGATAAAATGATAATACTAACATAATAGTAATAATGATATTTTATAATAACAATGATATTTCTATTAAAATAATAACGACGATAGTAATAATAATCATTTTAACAATAATACTAAAATTCAGTTGACTATAACTTCAAATCCGTTCATCGAAACCATTCGATATCTAAATGAAAAGTTCTTAATTTTTCGCTAGCTTTCCAATGACATGCATATCATATACCCTATCTCAGTAGCATATGTATCTAATTCAGGATTCAACAAACCTATCTAAGGACAATATCGAATGTACAAGCATGCATAATCCTATATACTCGAGCACTAGTCAGGGATACACTATTGATATATAAAAGTTAAGTTATGAGTGCTCACGTATCAATATTGAGATTCAATATTGTAGAAAAGTACGTAGACGTAACGGAGATGATAAATACTAGATTGACCTCACGAGCATACCCATGAACCATACCCATCACCTCCATAGCTATAACCCATAATTTCCTTAGCTTCGACTCATTCAAAAAACTATTTTGAAATTACTCGGACATCACTCCGTCGTAATATTTTATGTATACTAATAATATCTTGAAATAATACAGAGCAAATATATATATATATATATATATGTAAATCGATTGAGAGAGTTTAGAGAAATATATTTTCAAGTTTCTATGAAATAATGAAACCTATTGAATTCTATTTATAATAGATTTTTGAATTATTAAAGTATGAATTATTAAAGTGAATTATTAAAGTGAATTATTAAAGTATGAATTATTAAAGTGAATTATTAAAGTATGAATTATTAAAGTGAATTATTAAAGTATGAATTATTAAAGTGAATTATTAAAGTGAATTATTAAAGTATGAATTATTAAAGTGAATTATTAAAGTTAAAGTAAAGTAAAAGTAAAGTAAAGGTAAAGTTAAAGTATAGTAAAAGTATAAAAACTATGTATGTATAATACGTGTATAAATATATATAATATTAATTTAAATCGTTATATATATTTAATGAAATAAAATATAAATATCGTTATATTTATTATACTGGTTAAGTAATGAGTTGTAAAAAGTGATTCTAGATATTTATAAAAGTTATATACGTTTTAATAATAAAGTTCTTTTTAAACTGAAAACATTTTTGTACGTTTGAAAATAGATTAATAGAATATTATGGAAACCAATTCTCCAATAGCTTTTGTCTAACTTTCGTAAATGACACTTTTTATTTTTATTTATAAATAGCTTTACAAATTATTCCGAATATCGTTAAGAGGAATATATTTCTCAAATCATAGTGGACCTCTCAATAGAGACTTGTAATCATAATTCAATGTTTCTGATAATTCAATCATTTAATATATATATTTTTTTAATTTCGTCGATAATCATATTGAAACAATTACGTTCATATAAAGCATTATACTTTTAAATACTTTGTTGACATTTTCAATTTATAACATATACACATATACATACATATTCATATATGTTCATTTAATGGTTCGTGAATCATTAGAATTTGGTCGAGGTTTAAATGAATGTATAAACATAGTTTAAAATCCTTGAGATTTAACTTAACAAACATTGCTTATCGTGTCAGAATAATATAAAGATAAAGTTTAAATTTAGTCGGAAATTTTCGGGTCGTCACAAAAGGGCACAAAAATAGAGAAATCTAATTCCAACCCCGATGAACTTTATATGTATTGTCAACCCCCGAAGCCCTTAAGTTGTAACAATGACCCGGGAACCTCTAAACTACCAGGTTTTTCTAAACCGTTGTGGAAAACGACAGCTCGTATTAGGGGAACATCATATATCCCTAGAAACTTGGCAAAACGAACCAAAACCGAAGAAGAAGAAACGAGCGAGTCGGAATAAGATAGTTGTATTCGTGTGGTGTAATATATGTAATATAGTGTGCTTATGCTTTATGATATATGAAAAAATTGCTTGTATTAATAAGTATTTTTTTATGAATCTAACTCTTGTCTATTTTACAGTATAAAAACACAAAATGGATAGACAACCCAATATTTTAAGAGACCTACCCGGAGACATGATTGATGAAATCTTGTCTAGAGTCGGTCAGAATTCTTCGGCACAACTATTTACGGCGAAATCAGTTTGTAAGACATTCGAAGAACGTTCCAAGAATGTCTTGGTTTATAAGAGACTTTCGTTTGAAAGATGGGGGATATCACATTGGGAAACTCATAAGTTACGATGTGTTTACTTTGACGCATATATTGCGGGGAACCCAAATGCTATTTTGCGCAACGGGTTAAGAAACTATTTTGACTCAATGTATCCGAATATAGGACTTCATGATTTAGAAAAAGCGGCTAACATGCAGCATAAAGAAGCATGTTATGCTTACGGGTTAGTAATGTTCGCTTCTCACCAAAGTGAGAACAAGAACATCGGGCTACAACTATTAAACAAAACATTTCCACAAGTAACGGACTCAGTAGTTGGGGTGAGAAACAAGGTTTTTAGATTGTTACGGGACTGTTGGACATTACGTAACCCTCGTCCCTTTGACGATGTTACAACACGCTGTCTTATCAACGGCCATAACGGTTATGTTCCACAAGACCAAGGATGGGAAGTAGTCCTAGTAAAACCAGAATGCATGACTTGTTTCTGGACGTATGAATTACGTGTCTTTATTGCCTTTGCTGAACGATTTGTGTACTAGCTAGAATTATCTTCACAACTATCTTGTATCAAAGTTATTGTGTGATATATTTCATGCTTTATGTAAAATAAGTGGTATTGTAAGTTTGTAAAATATTGTATAAAAGTTTGAACGCGAAATATTATTATAATCAGTTTTTCATATAGATTTGTAGTAGTTGAATTGTATATTAGCTACTAAGTATGAACTTAACGGGTAGGTACTACCCGATTTAAACTTATAAAACGCTAATATGAAGAAAAAGCTTTTATAAATGAGTTCATATTATGCTATGAAATACTATTAACTACTCTTAATATTCTGTATGATTAACTTGTTCCATTTGACTATTTTGAAGGAAATGGCACCGACTACTCGACACACTGTGAATATGAATGAAGAGGAATTCCGTACTTTTCTAGCTTCAAACATAGCCGCAGTACATGCTGCGCTACATACCAACAATAACCTTGGATCTAGCAGTACAGGAAATCATGTAGGATGCACCTACAAAGAATTCACTGCCTGCAAACCTTTGGAATTTGATGGAATCGAAGGACCGATCGGATTGAAACGGTGGACCGAGAAGGTCGAATCGGTGTTTGCCATAAGTAAGTGAACTGAAGAGGACAAAGTGAAGTACGCTACGCATACCTTCACAGGTTCTGTGTTAACATGGTGGAATACCTATCTAGAGCAAGTGGGACATGATGATGCGTACGCACTACCGTGGTCAGCATTCAAGCACTTGATGAACGAGAATTACCGTCCCAGAACTGAGGACAATAAGCTCAAGACAGAACTTAGAGGGTTACGAACCCAAGGATTTGATATTACCACGTACGAAAGATGATTCACGGAATTGTGCCTATTGTGTCCGGGAGCGTTCGAAGATGAGGAAGAGAAGATCGACGCGTTTGTAAAAGGATTACCGGAAAGAATCCAAGAAGATATAAGTTCACATGAGCCCACCTCCATACAACATGCATGTAGAATGGCTCATAAACTAGTGAACCAGATTGAGGAAAGAATTAAAGAACAGACGGCTGAAGAGGCCAATGTGAAGCAAGTCAAAAGAAAGTGGGAGGAAAACGGTGATAAGAATCAGCAATACAACAACAACAACAACAGCAATTACAATAATAATCGCAACAATTATCCCAACAATCGCAACATCAATCGCAACTACAACAAACGGCCCAACAACAACAACAACAACAACAACAATAACAACAGCAACTACAACAATCATCCCAACAACAATAACAACCGCAACAACAACAACAATCAGAAGTAGCTATGCCAAAGGTGTGAAAAGTATCACTCGGGGTTCTACACCAAATTTTGCAACAAGTGTAAAAGAAATGGTCATAGTGTAGTGACCCGAACTTTTCCATGTTTATATATATTAATTGAGATTGATATTTACATGATTAAATGTTTCCAACATGTTAAGTAATCAAACTTGTTAAGACTTGATTAATTGAAATATGTTTCATATAGACAATTGACCACCCAAGTTGACCGGTGATTCACGAACGTTAAAACTTGTAAAAACTATATGATGACATATATATGGATATATATATAGTTAACATGATAATATGATAAGTAAACATATCATTAAGTATATTAACAATGAACTACATATGTAAAAACAAGACTACTAACTTAATGATTTTTAAACGAGACATATATGTAACGATTATCGTTGTAAAGACATTTAATGTATATATATCATATTAAGAGATATTCATACATGATAATATCATGATAATATAATAATTTAAAATCTCATTTGATATTATAAATATTGGGTTAACAACATTTAACAAGATCGTTAACCTAAAGGTTTCAAAACAACACTTACATGTAACGACTAACGATGACTTAACGACTCAGTTAAAATGTATATACATGTAGTGTTTTAATATGTATTTATACACTTTTGAAAGACTTCAATACACTTATCAAAATACTTCTACTTAACAAAAATTCTTACAATTACATCCTCGTTCAGTTTCATCAACAATTCTACTCGTATGCACCCGTATTCGTACTTGTACAATACACAGCTTTTAGATGTATGTACTATTGGTATATACACTCCAATGATCAGCTCTTAGCAGCCCATGTGAGTCACCTAACACATGTGGGAACCATCATTTGGCAACTAGCATGAAATATCTCATAAAATTACAAAAATATGAGTAATCATTCATGACTTATTTACATGAAAACAAAATTACATATCCTTTATATCTAATCCATACACCAACGACCAAAAACACCTACAAACACTTTCATTCTTCAATTTTCTTCATCTAATTGATCTCTCTCAAGTTCTATCTTCAAGTTCTAAGTGTTCTTCATATATTCTACAAGTTCTAGTTACATAAAATCAAGAATACTTTCAAGTTTGCTAGCTCACTTCCAATCTTGTAAGGTGATCATCCAACCTCAAGAAATCTTTGTTTCTTACAATAGGTTATCATTCTAATACAAGGTAATAATCATATTCAAACTTTGGTTCAATTTCTATAACTATAACAATCTTATTTCAAGTGATGATCTTACTTGAACTTGTTTTCGTGTCATGATTCTGCTTCAAGAACATCGAGCCATCCAAGGATCCGTTGAAGCTAGATCCATTTTTCTCTTTTCCAGTAGGTTTATCCAAGGAACTTAAGGTAGTAATGATTTTCATAACATCATTCGATTCATACATATAAAGCTATCTTATTCGAAGGTTTAAACTTGTAATCACTAGAACATAGTTTAGTTAATTCTAAACTTGTTCGCAAACAAAAGTTAATCCTTCTAACTTGACTTTTAAAATCAACTAAACACATGTTCTATATCTATATGATATGCTAACTTAATGATTTAAAACCTGGAAACACGAAAAACATCGTAAAACCGGATTTACGCCGTCGTAGTAACACCGCGGGCTGTTTTGGGTTAGTTAATTAAAAACTATGATAAACTTTGATTTAAAAGTTGTTATTTTGAGAAAATGATTTTTATTATGAACATGAAACTATATCCAAAAATTATGGTTAAACTCAAAGTGGAAGTATGTTTTCTAAAATGGTCATCTAGACGTCGTTCTTTCGACTGAAATGACTACCTTTACAAAAACGACTTGTAACTTATTTTTCCGACTATAAACCTATACTTTTTCTGTTTAGATTCATAAAATAGAGTTCAATATGAAACCATAGCAATTTGATTCACTCAAAACGGATTTAAAATGAAGAAGTTATGGGTAAAACAAGATTGGATAATTTTTCTCATTTTAGCTACGTGAAAATTGGTAACAAATCTATTCCAACCATAACTTAATCAACTTGTATTGTATGTTATGTAATCTTGAGATACCATAGACACGTATACAATGTTTCGACCTATCATGTCGACACATCTATATATATTTCGGAACAACCATAGACACTCTATATGTGAATGTTGGAGTTAGCTATACAGGGTTGAGGTTGATTCCAAAATATATATAGTTTGAGTTGTGATCAATACTGAGATACGTATACACTGGGTCGTGGATTGATTCAAGATAATATTTATCGATTTATTTCTGTACATTTAACTGTGGACAACTAGTTGTAGGTTACTAACGAGGACAGCTGACTTAATAAACTTAAAACATCAAAATATATTAAAAGTGTTGTAAATATATTTTGAACATACTTTGATATATATGTATATATTGTTATAGGTTCGTGAATCAACCAGTGGCCAAGTCTTACTTCCCGACGAAGTAAAAATCTGTGAAAGTGGGTTATAGTCCCACTTTTAAAATCTAATATTTTTGGGATGAGAATACATGCAGGTTTTATAAATGATTTACAAAATAGACACAAGTACGTGAAACTACATTCTATGGTTGAATTTTCGAAATCGAATATGCCCCTTTTTATTAAGTCTGGTAATCTAAGAATTAGGGAACAGACCCCCTAATTGACGCGAATCCTAAAGATAGATCTATTGGGCCTAACAAACCCCATCCAAAGTACCGGATGCTTTAGTACTTCGAAATTTATATCATATCCGAAGGGTGTCCCGGAATGATGGGGATATTCTTATATATATGCATCTTGTTAATGTCGGCTACCAGGTGTTCACCATATGAATGATTTTTATCTCTATGTATGGGATGTGTATTGAAATATGAAATCTTGTGGTCTATTGTCACGATTTGATATATATAGGTTAAACCTATAACTCACCAACATTTTTGTTGATGTTTAAAGCATGTTTATTCTCAAGTGAATACTAAGAGCTTCCGCTGTTGCATACTAAAATAAGGACAAGATTTGGAGTCCATGTTTGTATGATATTGTGTAAAAACTGCATTCAAGAAACTGATTTCGATGTAACATATTTGTATTGTAAACCATTATGTAATGGTCGTGTGTAAACAGGATATTTTAGATTATCATTATTTGATAATCTACGTAAAGTTTTTTAAACCTTTATTTATGAAATAAAGGTTATGGTTTGTTTTAAAAATGAATGCAGTCTTTGAAAAACGTCTCATATAGAGGTCAAAACCTCGCAACGAAATCAATTAATATGGAACGTTTTTAATCAATAAGAACGGGACATTTCACATAGCGCGGCGAAGTGTGAGGTCTACGGACCAGGGGTTAACAGAACGAAAGGAACAAATGGTGTCGGAACGAGTAATGGCGGAGCAAGTAGTGTCGGAGCAAGTTATGCCAATGTAATTTGTTATAAATGTGGAAAATCGGGCCACATTATTAGAAATTACCCGAACCAGGAGAACACGAATGGACAAGGCCGCGGAAGAGTTTTCAATATTAATGCGGCAGAGGCACAGGAAGACCCGGAGCTTGTTACGGGTACGTTTCTTATTGACAATAAATCTGCTTACGTTTTATTTGATTCAGGTGCGGATAGAAGCTATATGAGTAGAGATTTTTGTGCTAAATTAGGTTGTCCATTGACGCCGTTGGATAGTAAATTTTTACTCGAATTAGCAAACGGTAAATTAATTTCAGCAGATAATATATGCCGAAATCGAGAAATTAAACTGGGTAGCGAAATATTTAAGATTGATTTGATACCAGTAGAGTTAAGGAGTTTTGATGTAATAGTTGGCATGAACTGGCTGAAGAAGGTGAAAGCAGAGATCGTATGTTATAAAAATGCAATTCGCATTGTACGAGAAGAAGGAGAACCCTTAATGGTGTACGGAGAAAAGGGCAACATGAAGCTACATCTTATTAGTAATTTGAAGGCACAAAAACTAATAAGAAAAGGTTGCTATCATGTTCTAGCACACGTCGAGAAAGTACAAACCGAAGAAAAGAGCATCAATGATGTTCCCGTCGCAAAAGAATTTCTCGATGTATTTCCGAAAGAATTACCGAGACTACCTCCACATCGATATGTTGAATTTCAAATAGATCTTATACCAGGAGCTGCACCAATAGCTCGTGCTCCTTATAGACTCGCACCCAGCGAGATGAAAGAACTGCAAAGCCAACTGCAAGAACTATTAGAACGTGGTTTCATTTGACCAAGCACATCACCATGGGGAGCTCCTGTTTTGTTTGTCAAGAAGAAGGATGGTACATTTAGGTTGTGTATTGACTACAGAGAGTTGAACAAACTTACCATCAAAAACCGTTATCCACTGCCGAGAATTGACGACTTATTTGATCAACTACAAGGCACATCAGTTTATCCGAAGATCGATTTACGTTCTGGATATCATCAAATGCGAGTAAAGGAGGATGATATTCCAAAAACTGCTTTTAGGACGCGTTATGGTCGTTACGAGTTTATGGTTATGCTGTTTGGATTGACTAACGCACCAGCTGTGTTCATGGACCTTATGAACCGAGTGTGTGGGCCATATATTGACAAGTTTGTCATTGTTTTCATCGATGACATACTTATTTACTCAAAGAATGATCAAGAGCACGAAGAACATTTGAGAAAAGTGCTAGAAGTATTGAGGAAAGAAAAACTGTACGCTAAGTTTTCAAAGTGTGCATTTTGGTTGGAAGAAGTTCAATTCCTCGGTCACATAGTGAACAAAGAAGGTATCTAGGTGGACCCGGCAAAGATCGAAACCGTTGAAAAGTGGGAAACCCCAAAAACTCCGAAGCATATACGTCAATTTTTAGGATTGGCTGGTTACTACAGAAGATTCATCCAAGATTTCTCCAAAATAGCAAAACCCTTGACTGCATTAACGCATAAAGGGAAGAAATTTGAATGGAAGGATGAACAAGAGAAGGCGTTTCAATTATTGAAGAAAAAGCTAACTACGGCACCTATATTGTCATTTCCTGAAGGAAATGATAATTTTGTGATTTATTGTGATGCATCAAAGCAAGGTCTCGGTTGTGTATTAATGCAACGAACGAAGGTGATTGCTTATGCGTCTAGACAATTGAAGATTCACGAGCAAAATTGTACGACGCATGATTTGGAATTAGGCGCGGTTGTTTTTGCATTAAAGACTTGGAGGCACTACTTATATGGGGTCAAAAGTATTATATATACTGACCACAAAAGTCTTCAACACATATTTAATCAGAAACAACTGAATATGACGCAGCGTAGGTGGATTGAATTGTTGAATGATTACGACTTTGAGATTCGTTACCACCCGGGGAAGGCAAATGTGGTAGCCGACGCCTTGAACAGAAAGGACCGAGAACCCATTCGAGTAAAATCTATGAATATAATGATTCACACTAACCTTACTACTCAAATAAACGAGGCGCAACAAGGAGTTTTAAAAGAGGGAAATTTAAAGGATGAAATACCCAAAGGATCGGAGAAGCATCTTAATATTCGGGAAGACGGAACCCGGTATAGGGCTGAAAGAATTTGGGTACCAAATTTGGAGATATGAGAGAAATGGTACTTAGAGAAGCTCATAAAACCAGATACTCAATACATCCTGGAACGGGGAAGATGTACAAGGATCTTAAGAAACATTTTTGGTGGCCAGGTATGAAAGCCGATATTGCTAAATATGTAGGAGAATGTTTAACGTGTTCTAAGGTCAAAGCTGAACATCAGAAACCATCAGGTCTACTACAACAACCTGAAATCCCGGAATGGAAATGGGAAAACATTACCATGGATTTCATTACTAAATTGCCAAGGACTGCAAGTGGTTATGATACTATTTGGGTAATAGTTGATCGTCTCACCAAGTCAGCACAATTCCTGCCAATAAGAGAAGATGACAAGATGGAGAAGTTAGCATGACTGTATTTGAAGGAAGTCGTCTCCAGACATGGAATACCAATCTCTATTATCTCTGATAGGGATGGCAGTTTTATTTCAAGATTCTGGCAGACATTACAGCAAGCATTGGGAACTCGTCTAGACATGAGTACTGCCTATCATCCACAAACTGATGGGCAGAGCGAAAGGACGATACAAACGCTTGAAGACATGCTACGAGCTTGTGTTATTGATTTCGAAAACTGTTGGGATCGACATCTACCGTTAGCAGAATTTTTCTACAACAACAGCTACCATTCAAGCATTGAGATGATGCCGTTTGAAGCACTTTATGGTAGAAAGTGCAGGTCTCCGATTTGTTGGAGTGAAGTGGGGGATAGACAGATTACGGGTCCGGAGATAATACAAGAAACTACCGAGAAAATCATCCAAATTCAACAAAGATTGAAAACCGCCCAGAGTCGACAAAAGAGCTACGCGGACAGTAAAAGAAAAGATATAGAGTTTGAAATTGGAGAAATGGTCATGCTTAAGGTTTCACCTTGGAAAGGCGTTGTTCGATTTGGTAAACGGGGAAAACTAAATCCAAGGTACATTGGACCATTCAAGATTATAGATCGTGTCGGACCAGTAGCTTACCAACTGGAGCTACCTTAACAACTCGCGGCTGTACATAACACTTTCCACGTCTCAAATTTGAAGAAATGTTTTGCTAAAGAAGATCTCACTATTTCGTTGGACGAAATCCAAATCAATGAAAAACTTCAATTCATTGAAGAACCCGTCGAAATAATGGATCGTGAGGTTAAGAGACTTACACAAAACAAGATAAAGATTTTTAAGGTTCGATGGAATGCTCGTAGAGGACCCGAGTTCACCTGGGAGCGTGAAGATCAGATGAAGAAGAAATACCCGCATTTATTTCCAGAAGATACGTCAACACCTCCAACTGCTTAAAATTTCGGGACGAAATTTATTTAACGGGTAGGTACTGTAGTGACCCGAACTTTTCCATGTTTATATATATATTAAATAAAATTGTTATTTATATGATTAAGTGTTTCCAACATGTTAAGCAATCAAACTTGTTAAGACTTGATTAATTGAAGTAGGTTTCATATAGACAATTGACCACCCAAGTTGACCGGTGATTCACGAACGTTAAAACTTGTAAAAACTATACGATGACATATATATGGTTATTTATATAGTTAACATGATTTTATTATAAGTATGTATCTCATTAGGTATTTTAACAATGAGTTATATACATAAAAATGAGACTATTAATTTAAGAAACTCGAAAACGATATATATAACGATTATCGTTATAACAACGTCTTACTAGGTACATATGAATCATATTAAGATATTGATACACTTGGTTAATTATGTTAAATGATAAGTAAATATATTATTAAGTGTATTAACAATGAAATACATATGTAAAAATAAGACTACTAACTTAATGATTTCGAAACGAGACATATATGTAACGATTATTGTTGTAACGACATTTAACTGTATATATATCATACTAAGATATATTATATATCATAATATCATGATAATATAACAATTTAACATCTCATTTGTTATAATAAACAATGGGTTAACAACATTCAACAAGATCGTTAACCTAAAGGTTTCAAAACAACATTTACATGTAACGACTAACGATGACTTAACGACTCAGTTAAAATGTATATACATGTAGTGTTTTAATATGTATTCATACACTTTTGAAAGACTTCAAGACACTTATCAAAATACTTCTACTTAACAAAAATGCTTACAATTACATCCTCGTTCAGTTTCATCAACAATTCTACTCTTATGCACCCGTATTCGTACTCGTACAATACACAGCTTTTAGATGTATGTACTATTGGTATATACACTCCATGTGAGTCACCTAACACATGTGGGAACCATCATTTGGCAACTAGCATGAAATATCTCATAAAATTACAAAAATATGAGTAATCATTCATGACTTATTTACATGAAAACAAAATTACATATCCTTTATATCTAATCCATACACCAACGACCAAAAACACCTACAAACACTTTCATTCTTCAATTTTCTTCATCTAATTGATCTCTCTCAAGTTCTATCTTCAAGTTCTAAGTGTTCTTCATAAATTCCAAAAGTTCTAGTTTCATAAAATCAAGAATACTTCCAAGATTGCAAGTTTACTTCCAAGTTTTCTAAATCCATTCCAAGTAATCATCCAAGATCAAGAAACCTTTGTTACTTACAGTAGGTTATCTTTCTAATACAAGGTAATAATCATATTCAAACTTTAATTCAATTTCTATAACTATAACAATCTTATTTCGAGTGGAAATCTTACATGAAATTGTTTTCGTGTCATGATTCTACTTCAAGAACTTTCAAGCCATCCAAGGATCCTTTGAAGCTAGATCTATTTTTCTCATTTCCAATAGGTTTATCCAAGGAACTTGAGGTAGTAATGATGTTCATAACATCATTCGATTCATACATATAAAGCTATCTTATTCGAAGGTTTAAACTTGTAATCACTAGAACATAGTTTAGTTAATTCTAAACTTGTTCGCAAATAAAAGTTAATCCTTCTAACTTGACTTTTAAAATCAACTAAACACATGTTCTATATCTATATGATATGCTAACATAATGATTTAAAACCTGGAAACACGAAAAACACCGGGCTGTTTTGGGTTAGTTAATTAAAAACTATGATAAACTTTGATTTAAAAGTTGTTATTCTGGGAAAATGATTTTTATTATGAACATGAAACTATATCCAAAAATTATGGTTAAACTCAAAGTGGAAGTATGTTTTCTAAAATGGTCATCTAGACGTCGTTCTTTCGACTGAAATGACTACCTTTACAAAAATGACTTGTAACTTATTTTTTCGACTATAAACCTATACTTTTACTGTTTAGATTCATAAAATAGAGTTTAATATGAAACCATAGCAATTTGATTCACTCAAAACGGATTTAAAATGAAGAAGTTATGGGTAAAACAAGATTGGATAATTTTTCTCATTTTAGCTACGTGAAAATTGGTAACAAATCTATTCCAACCATAACTTAATCAACTTGTATTGTATATTATGTAATCTTGAGATACCATAGACACGTATACAATGTTTCGACCTATCATGTCGACACATCTATATATATTTCGGAACAACCATAGACACTCTATATGTGAATGTTGGAGTTAGCTATACAGGATTGAGGTTGATTCCAAAATATATATAGTTTGAGTTGTGATCAATACTGAGATACGTATACACTGGGTCGTGGATTGATTCAAGATAATATTTATCGATTTATTTCTGTACATCTAACTGTGGACAACTAGTTGTAGGTTACTAACGAGGACAGCTGACTTAATAAACTTAAAACATCAAAATATATTAAAAGTGTTGTAAATATATTTTGAACATACTTTGATATATATGTATATATTGTTATAGGTTCGTGAATCAACCAGTGGTCAAGTCTTACTTCCCGACGAAGTAAAAATCTGTGAAAGTGAGTTATAGTCCCACTTTTAAAATCTAATATTTTTGGGATGAGAATACATGCAAGTTTTATAAATGATTTACAAAATAGACACAAGTACGTGAAACTACATTCTATGGTTGAATTATCGAAATCGAATATGCCCCTTTTTATTAAGTCTGGTAATCTAAGAATTAGGGAACAGACACCCTAATTGACGCGAATCCTAAAGATAGATCTATTGGGCCTAACAAACCCCATCCAAAGTACCAGATGCTTTAGTACTTCGAAATTTATATCATATCCGAAGGGTGTTTACCATATGAATGATTTTTATATCTATGTATGGGATGTGTATTAAAATATGAAATCTTGTGGTCTATTGTTACGATTTGATATATATAGGTTAAACCTATAACTCACTAACATTTTTGTTGACGTTTAAAGCATGTTTATTCTCAGGTGAATACTAAGAGCTTCCGCTGTTGCATACTAAAATAAGGACAAGATTTGGAGTCCATGTTTGTATGATATTGTGTAAAAACTGCATTCAAGAAACTGATTTCGATGTAAAATATTTCTATTGTAAACCATTATGTAATGGTCGTGTGTAAACAGGATATTTTAGATTATCATTATTTGATAATCTACGTAAAGCTTTTTAAACCTTTATTTATGAAATAAAGGTTATGGTTTGTTTTAAAAATGAATGCAGTCTTTGAAAAACGTCTCATATAGAGGTCAAAACCTCGCAACGAAATCAATTAATATGGAACGTTTTTAATCAATAAGAACGGGACATTTCATAACTACTGCAACTTTCTTGTGGCTAGAAGAACCTCCCTTAAACCACCATATTGGGACTGTGACACTAATACTTGTTTCTGTTTACGTTCATATTCAACCCACAAACAACCCACGCCACCATCATCAAGAACCAAGCTACCACCCTATATTTTTTCGTGAAACCCAACCCACTCCATCACCTTTGTAAACACCATCGGTCACCCTTACAAACCCACCACCCATGATCTCCTGTATGAACAACAACTATCCTAGTTGAACCACCACGACATACCACTGCATCATTTACTTTTTTGTTTCTGTTTCCATAGCCACCCGACACCACAATCCTCCATCACCACGACACCCTAATTAAAACCGTTACCTCTCTCCACACAAGAACACCCACCTGCGTATTTTCGCTGTTTTCATTCCTACTACTTATAATTCGGTTATTATATAGAACAAAATTTTTTTTTAAAAAAAAGCAACATGTCACTCGATTATTGTATATGGAGACTAAATTATGAAATTTTCCAAGAAGAAGAAGCACGACCTCTTTATTTAAATTAACATATTAAAAGTATGGGTTCCACCGTTAGTGGATTTGTTGCTGGCATGTTCGACGATATATATATATATATAAAAAAAAGTCGCATGCTGTTTAATAAATGGGTTATGTTTTGGAATCATGGTTGTGCAAGTGGGCCAATGTAATAATAATCCAATACTAATGATAAATAATGGTGGGTTCGGTTTGAGATTAATAAGTCGATGTGATAAAAAAAATATATATGATGATAGTGACCAACATCGAACTTACTTCCAGCCTTAGTTTAATCATATTAAATCCAACAGACTACTTTAAATTGGTATTTCCTTGGGCCATGAGACGAGTATTTGGGCTAGTAAAATTGGGCCAAGACATGCATATATCATGGGTATTATGATGATTCTGATGAAGAAAAAGATATATGAAACGGATGTTAATAGGATTAAATATAATGGGGTTATGAAGTAGAACAGAAATATAACATATGGATCAGTGGTTAAGGGGTGTTGTGTGTATCCGAGAGGTCGTGGGTTCGAGCCTTGTCAGAGGCATTTTTTTTGGAAAACGCTTTTAAAGGTAGTCCTCTACTACTACTATTATTATTATTATTATTATTATTATTATTATTATTATTATTATTATTATTATTATTATTATTATTATTATTATTATTATTATTATTATTATTATTATTATTATTATTATTATTATTATTATTATTATTATTATTATTATCATTATTATTATTATCGTTATTATTATTATAAGTATCATTATCATTAATATTATTTCTACTATTAATATTATAACAAATAAACATTAATTATATAAAAATATATTTAATACATATAACATAACTATATTAGTATTTTTATCTATCTAAGTAAATAAAGTAAATATATCTAACTAAATTATTAAGGAAACCTATAAATTATTAAATATAATTATATCACTAAGAATAATATATAAATTTGTTCGATTACAATTATATGTGTTAATATATATAAATGATATAGGTTCGTGAATCCAGGGCCAACCCTGCATTGTTCAGTTGTTCAATATCGTCATATGTATTTTTACTACAAAATACAGTATTGTGAGTTCATTTGATTCCCTTTTACTCTTTACATTTTTGGGACTGAGAATACATGCGCTACTTTTACAACTGATTTATTAAATGCTTTTGAAATACATTTTGAACTGCGAATACATGAAATGCTTTTATAAATGTTTGACGAGATATGTAGTGACCCGAACTTTTCCATGTTTATATATATTAATTGAGATTGATATTTACATGATTAAATGTTTCCAACATGTTAAGCAATCAAACTTGTTAAGACTTGATTAATTGAAATATGTTTCATATAGACAATTGACCACCCAAGTTGATCGGTGATTCACGAACATTAAAACTTGTAAAAACTATATGATGACATATATATGGATATATATATATAGTTAACATGATACTATGATAAGAAAACATATCATAAAGTATATTAACAATGAACTACATATGTAAAAACAAGACTACTAACTTAATGATTTTTAAACGAGACATATATGTAACGATTATCGTTGTAAAGACATTTAATGTATATATATCATATTAAGAGATATTCATACATGATAATATCATGATAATATAATAATTTAAAATCTCATTTGATATTATAAACATTGGGTTAACAACATTTAACAAGATCGTTAACCTAAAGGTTTCAAAACAACACTTACATGTAACGACTAACGATGACTTAACGACTCAGTTAAAATGTATATACATGTAGTGTTTTAATATGTATTTATACACTTTTGAAAGACTTCAATACACTTATCAAAATACTTCTACTTAACAAAAATGCTTACACTTACATCCTCGTTCAGTTTCATCAACAATTCTACTCGTATGCACCCGTATTCGTACTCGTACAATACACAGCTTTTAGATGTATGTACTATTGGTATATACACTCCAATGATCAGCTCTTAGCAGCCCATGTGAGTCACCTAACACATGTGGGAACCATCATTTGGCAACTAGCATGAAATATCTCATAAAATTACAAAAATATGAGTAATCATTCATGACTTATTTACATGAAAACAAAATTACATATCCTTTATATCTAATCCATACACCAACGACCAAAAACACCTACAAACACTTTCATTCTTCAATTTTCTTCATCTAATTGATCTCTCTCAAGTTCTATCTTCAAGTTCTAAGTGTTCTTCATAAATTCCAAAAGTTCTAGTTTCATAAAATCAAGAATACTTTCAAGTTTGCTAGCTCACTTCCAATCTTGTAAGGTGATCATCCAACCTCAAGAAATCTTTGTTTCTTACAGTAGGTTATCATTCTAATACAAGGTAATAATCATATTCAAACTTTGGTTCAATTTCTATAACTATAACAATCTTATTTCAAGTGATGATCTTACTTGAACTTGTTTTCGTGTCATGATTCTGCTTCAAGAACTTCGAGCCATCCAAGGATCCATTGAAGCTAGATCCATTTTTCTCTTTTCCAGTAGGTTTATCCAAGGAAATTAAGGTAGTAATGATGTTCATAACATCATTCGATTCATACATATAAAGCTATCTTATTCGAAGGTTTAAACTTGTAATCACTAGAACATAGTTTAGTTAATTCTAAACTTGTTCGCAAACAAAAGTTAATCCTTCTAACTTGACTTTTAAAATCCACTAAACACATGTTCTATATCTATATGATATGCTAACTTAATGATTTAAAACCTGGAAACACGAAAAACACCGTAAAACCGGATTTACGCCGTCGTAGTAACACCGCGGGCTGTTTTGGGTTAGTTAATTAAAAACTATGATAAACTTTGATTTAAAAGTTGTTATTCTGAGAAAATGATTTTTATTATGAACATGAAACTATATCCAAAAATTATGGTTAAACTCAAAGTGGAAGTATGTTTTCTAAAATGGTCATCTAGACGTCGTTCTTTCGACTGAAATGACTACCTTTACAAAAACGACTTGTAACTTATTTTTCCGACTATAAACCTATACTTTTTCTGTTTAGATTCATAAAATAGAGTTCAATATGAAATCATAGCAATTTGATTCACTCAAAACGGATTTAAAATGAAGAAGTTATGGGTAAAACAAGATTGGATAATTTTTCTCATTTTAGCTACGTGAAAATTGGTAACAAATCTATTCCAACCATAACTTAATCAACTTGTATTGTATATTATGTAATCTTGAGATACCATAGACGCGTATACAATGTTTCGACCTATCATGTCGACACATCTATATATATTTCGGAACAACCATAGACACTCTATATGTGAATGTTGGAGTTAGCTATACAGGGTTGAGGTTGATTCCAAAATATATATAGTTTGAGTTGTGATCAATACTGAGATACGTATACACTGGGTCATGGATTGATTCAAGATAATATTTATCGATTTATTTCTGTACATCTAACTGTGGACAACTAGTTATAGGTTACTAACGAGGACAGCTGACTTAATAAACTTAAAACATCAAAATATATTAAAAGTGTTGTAAATATATTTTGAACATACTTTAATATATATGTATATATTGTTATAGGTTCGTGAATCAACAGTGGCCAAGTCTTACTTCCCGACGAAGTAAAAATCTGTGAAAGTGAGTTATAGTCCCACTTTTAAAATCTAATATTTTTGGGATGAGAATACATGCAGGTTTTATAAATGATTTACAAAATAGACACAAGTACGTGAAACTACATTCTATGGTTGAATTATCGAAATCGAATATGCCCCTTTTTATTAAGTCTGGTAATCTAAGAATTAGGGAATAGACACCCTAATTGACGCGAATCCTAAAGATAGATCTATTGGGCCTAACAAACCCCATCCAAAGTACCGGATGCTTTAGTACTTCGAAATTTATATCATATCCGAAGGGTGTCCCGGAATGATGGGGATATTCTTATATATGCATCTTGTTATTGTCGGTTACCAGGTGTTCACCATATGAATGATTTTTATCTCTATGTATGGGATGTGTATTGAAATATGAAATCTTGTGGTCTATTTTTACGATTTGATATATATAGGTTAAACCTATAACTCACCAACATTTTTGTTGACGTTTAAAGCATGTTTATTCTCAGGTGAATATTAAGAGCTTCCGCTGTTGCATACTAAAATAAGGACAAGATTTGGAGTCCATGTTTGTATGATATTGTGTAAAAACTGCATTAAAGAAACTGATTTCGATGTAACATATTTGTATTGTAAACCATTATGTAATGGTCGTGTGTAAACAGGATATTTTAGATTATCATTATTTGATAATCTACGTAAAGCTTTTTAAACCTTTATTTATGAAATAAAGGTTATGGTTTGTTTTAAAAATGAATGCAGTCTTTGAAAAACGTCTCATATAGAGGTCAAAACCTCGCAACGAAATCAATTAATATGGAACGTTTTTAATCAATAAGAACGGGACATTTCAGTTGGTATCCGAGCGTTGGTCTTAGAGAACCAGAAAATTTTCATTAGTGTGTCTTATCGAGTTTGTTAGGATGCATTAGTGAGTCTGGACTTCGACCGTGTTTTCTTTAAAAATGATTGCTTAACATTTTTGTTGAAAACTATATATTTTTAACATATGAATATTATGTGATATATTAATCTCTTAACGTGTTTGATATTATGTGATAGATGTCTACCTCTAGAACAAGTCCCATTGACTCACCTAATAATAATGAAGAGTCAAATGTAAATTGGAATGATTTGTGGACTGATTCACAAGTTCCCGAAGAGGAACCGGAAGAAGAGTCGGAACCGGAAGAAGAATCGGAACCGGAAGAAGAATCGGAACCGGATGAAGAAATAGAACCGGTGGGGGAAATAATAAAACGGTTAAGTAAAAGAAAATCCTCAACCAACCGACCAAAGTTAATTATGGTCAATGGTGTTTCCGCCAAGGAAGCAAAATATTGGGAGGATTACCAATTCTCCGATGAATCGGATTCCGACGAGAATTCCGATGATGTTATAGAAATTACCCCAACTGAATTTAAAAAGGCAAAATAAAATAATAAGGGAAAGGGCATAAAATAGAGAAATCTAATTCCAACCCCGATGAACTTTATATGTATCGTCAACCCCCGAAGTCCTTAAGTTGTAACAATGACCCGGGAACCTCTAAACCACCAGGTTTTTTCTAAACCAATGTGGACAACGACGGCTCGTATTAGGGGAACATCATATATCCCTAGAAACTTGGCAAAACGAACCAAAACCGAAGAAGAAGAAACGAGCGAGTCGGAATAAGATAGTTGTATTCGTGTGGTGTAATATATGTAATATAGTGTTCTTATGCTTTATGATATATGTAAAAATTGCTTGTATTAATAAGTATTTTTTTATGAAACTAACTCTTGTCTATTTTACAGTTTAAAAACACAAAATGGATAGACAACCCAATATTTTAAGAGACCTACCCGGAGACATGATTGATGAAATCTTGTCTAGAGTCGGCCAGAATTCTTCGGCACAACTATTTAAGGCGAGATCAGTTTGTAAAACATTCGAAGAACGTTCCAAGAATGTCTTGGTTTATAAGAGACTTTCGTTTGAAAGATGGGGGATATCACATTGGGAAACCCATAAGTTACGATGTGTTTACTTTGACGCATATATTGCGGGGAACCCAAATGCTATTTTACGCAACGGGTTAAGAAATTATTTTGACTCAATATATCCGAATATTGGACTTCGTGATTTAGAAAAAGCGGCTAACATGCAACATAAAGAAGCATGTTATGCTTACGGATTAGTAATGTTCGCTTCTCACCAAAGTGAGAACAAGAACATCGGGCTACAACTATTAAACAAAACGTTTCCACAAGTGACGGAGTCGGTAATTGGGGTAAGAAATGAGGTTTTTAGATTATTACGGGACTGTTGGACATTACGTAACCCTCGTCCCTTTGATGACGTTACAACACGCTGTCTTATCAACGGCCATAACGGTTATGTTGCACAAGACCAAGGATGGGAAGTAGTCCTAGTAAAACCAGAATGCATGACTTGTTTCTGGACGTATGAATTACGTGTCTTTATTGCCTTTGCCGAACGACTTGTGTACTAGCTAGAATTGTCTTCACAACTATCTTGTATCAAAGTTATTGTGTGCTATATTTCATGCTTTATGTAAAATAAGCGGTATTGTAAGTTTGTAAAATATTGTATAAAAGTTTGAACGCGAAATATTATTACAATCAGTTTTTCATATAGAATTGTAGTAGTTGAATTGTATATTAGCTACTAAGTATGAACTTAACGGGTAGGTACTACCCGAATTTAAACTTATAAAACGCTAATATGAAGAAAAAGCTTTTATAAATGAGTTCATATTATGCTACGAAATACTATTAACTACTCTTAATATTCTGTATGATTAACTTGTTCCATTTAACTATTTTGAAGGAAATGGCTCCGACTACTCGACACACCGTGAATATGAATGAAGAGGAATTCCGTACTTTTCTAGCTTCAAACATAGCCGCAGTACAGGCTGCGCTACATACCAACAATAACCTTGGATCTAGCAGTACAGGAAATCGTGTAGGATGCACCTACAAAGAATTCACTGCCTGCAAACCTTTGAAATTTGATGGAACCGAAGGACCGATCGGATTGAAACGGTGGACCGAGAAGGTTGAATCGGTGTTTGCCATAAGTAAGTGTACTGAAGAGGACAAAGTGAAGTACGCTACGCATACCTTCACAGGTTCTGCGTTAACATGGTGGAATACCTATCTAGAGCAAGTGGGACAAGATGATGCGTACGCACTACCGTGGTCAGCATTCAAGCACTTGATGAACGAGAAGTACCGTCCCAGAACCGAAGTCAATAAGCTCAAGACAGAACTTAGAGGGTTACGAACCCAAGGATTTGATATTACCACGTACGAAAGACGATTCACAGAATTGTGCCTATTGTGTCCGGGAGCATTCGAAGATGAGGAAGAGAAGATCGACGCGTTTGTGAAAGGATTACCGGAAAGAATCCAAGAAGATATAAGTTCACACGAGCCCGCCTCCATACAACAGGCATGTAGAATGGCTCACAAACTAGTGAACCAGATTGAAGAAAGAATTAAAGAACAGACTGCTGAAGAGGCCAATGTGAAGCAAGTCAAAAGAAAGTGGGAGGAAAACGGTGATAAGAATCACCAATACAACAACAACAGCAATTACAACAATAATCGCAACAATTATCCCAACAATCGCAACATCAATCGCAACTACAACAAACGGCCCAACAACAACAACAACAACAACAGCAACTACAACAATCATCCCAACAACAATAATAACCGCAAAAACAACAACAATCAGAAGCAGCTATGCCAAAGGTGTGAAAAGAATCACTCGGGGTTCTGCACCAAATTTTGCAACAAGTGTAAAAGAAATGGTCATAGCGCGGCGAAGTGTGAGGTCTACGGACCAGGGGTTAATAGAACGAAAGGAACAATGGTGTCGGAACGAGTAATGGCGGAGCAAGTAGTGTCGGAGCAAGTTATGCCAATGTAGTTTGTTATAAATGTAGAAAACCAGGCCACATTATTAGAAATTGCCCGAACCAAGAGAACACGAATGGACAAGGCCGTGGAAGAGTTTTCAATATTAATGCGGTAGAGGCACAGGAAGACCCGGAGCTTGTTACGGGTACGTTTCTTATTGACAATAAATCTGCTTACGTTTTATTTGATTCGGGTGCGGATAGAAGCTATATGAGTAGAGATTTTTGTGCTAAATTAAGTTGTCCATTGACGCCTTTGGATAGTAAATTTTTACTCGAATTAGCAAATGGTAAATTAATTTCAGCAGATAATATATGTCGGAATCGAGAAATTAAACTGGTTAGCAAAACATTTAAGATTGATTTGATACCAGTAGAGTTAGGGAGTTTTGATGTGATAATCGGTATGGACTGGTTGAAAGAAGTGAAAGCGGAGATCGTTTGTTACAAAAATGCAATTCGTATTATACGAGAAAAAGGAAAACCCTTAATGGTGTACGGAGAAAAGGGCAACACGAAGCTACATCTTATTAGTAATTTGAAGGCACAAAAACTAATAAGAAAAGGTTGCTTTGCTGTTCTAGCACACGTCGAGAAAGTACAAACTGAAGAAAAGAGCATCAATAATGTTCCCATTGCAAAAGAATTTCCCGATGTATTTCTGAAAGAATTACCGGGATTACCCCCACATCGATTCGTTGAATTTCAAATAGATCTTGTACCAGGAGCTGCACCAATAGCTCGTGCTCCTTACAGACTCGCACCCAGCGAGATGAAAGAACTGCAAAGCCAATTACAAGAACTTTTAGAGCGTGGTTTCATTCGACCAAGCACATCACCGTGGGGAGCTCCTGTTTTGTTTGTCAAGAAGAAAGATGGTACATTCAGGTTGTGTATCGACTACCGAGAGTTGAACAAACTTACCATCAAGAACCGCTACCCACTACCGAGAATCGACGACTTATTTGATCAACTACAAGGCTCGTCTGTTTATTCAAATATTGACTTACGTTCCGGGTATCATCAAATGCGGGTGAAAGAAGATGATATTCCAAAGACTGCTTTCAGAACACGTTACGGTCATTACGAGTTTATGGTCATGCCGTTTGGTTTAACTAATGCACCAGCTGTGTTCATGGACCTTATGAACCGAGTGTGTGGACCATACCTTGACAAGTTTGTCATTGTTTTCATTGATGACATACTTATTTACTCAAAGAATGACCAAGAACACGGTGAACATTTGAGAAAGGTGTTAGAAGTATTGAGGAAGGAAGAATTGTACGCTAAGTTTTCAAAGTGTGCATTTTGGTTAGAAGAAGTTCAATTCCTCGGTCACATAGTGAACAAAGAAGGTATTAAGGTGGATCCGGCAAAGATAGAAACTGTTGAAAAGTGGGAAACCCCGAAAACTCCGAAACACATACGCCAGTTTTTAGGACTAGCTGGTTACTACAGAAGGTTCATCCAAGACTTTTCCAGAATAGCAAAACCCTTGACTGCATTAACACATAAAGGGAAGAAATTTGAATGGAATGATGAATAAGAGAAAGCGTTTCAGTTATTGAAGAAAAAGCTAACTACGGCACCTATATTGTCATTGCCTGAAGGGAATGATGATTTTGTGATTTATTGTGATGCATCAAAGCAAGGTCTCGGTTGTGTATTAATGCAACGAACGAAGGTGATTGCTTATGCGTCTAGACAATTGAAGATTCACGAACAAAATTATACCACGCATGATTTGGAATTAGGCGCGGTTGTTTTTGCATTAAAGACTTGGAGGCACTACTTATATGGGGTCAAAAGTATTATATATACCGACCACAAAAGTCTTCAACACATATTTAATCAGAAACAACTGAATATGAGGCAGCGTAGGTGGATTGAATTATTGAATGATTACGACTTTGAGATTCGTTACCACCCGGGGAAGGCAAATGTGGTAGCCGATGCCTTGAGCAGGAAGGACAGAGAACCCATTCGAGTAAAATCTATGAATATAATGATTCATAATAACATTACTACTCAAATAAAGGAGGCGCAACAAGGAGTTTTAAAAGAGGGAAATTTAAAGGATGAAATACCCAAAGGATCGGAGAAGCATCTTAATATTCGGGAAGACGGAACCCGGTATAGGGCTGAAAGGATTTGGGTACCAAAATTTGGAGATATGAGAGAAATGGTACTTAGAGAAGCTCATAAAACCAGATACTCAATACATCCTGGAACGGGGAAGATGTACAAGGATCTCAAGAAACATTTTTGGTGGCCGGGTATGAAAGCCGATGTTGCTAAATACGTAGGAGAATGTTTGACGTGTTCTAAGGTCAAAGCTGAGCATCAGAAACCATCAGGTCTACTTCAACAACCCGAAATCCCGGAATGGAAATGGGAAAACATTACCATGGATTTCATCACTAAATTGCCAAGGACTACAAGTGGTTTTGATACTATTTGGGTAATAGTTGATCGTCTCACCAAATTAGCACACTTCCTACCAATAAGAGAAGATGACAAGATGGAGAAGTTAGCACGACTATATTTGAAGGAAGTCGTCTCCAGACATGGAATACCAATCTCTATTATCTCTGATAGGGATGGCAGATTTATTTCAAGATTCTGGCAGACATTACAGCAAGCATTAGGAACTCGTCTAGACATGAGTACTGCCTATCATCCACAAACTGATGGGCAGAGCGAAAGGACGATACAAACGCTTGAAGACATGCTACGAGCATGTGTTATTGATTTCGGAAACAGTTGGGATCGACATCTACCGTTAGCAGAATTTTCCTACAACAACAGCTACCATTCAAGCATTGAGATGGCGCCGTTTGAAGCACTTTATGGTAGAAAGTGCAGGTCTCCGATTTGTTGGAGTGAAGTGGGGGATAGACAGATTACGGGTCCGGAGATTATACAAGAAACTACCGAGAAGATCATCCAAATTCAACAACGGTTGAAAACCGCCCAAAGTCGACAAAAGAGCTACGCTGACATTAAAAGAAAAGATATAGAATTTGAAATTGGAGAGATGGTCATGCTTAAAGTTGCACCTTGGAAAGGCGTTGTTCGATTTGGTAAACGAGGGAAATTAAATCCAAGGTATATTGGACCATTCAAGATTATTGATCGTGTCGGACCAGTAGCTTACCGACTAGAGTTACCTCAACAACTCGCAGCTGTACATAACACTTTCCACGTCTCGAATTTAAAGAAATGTTTTGCTAAAGAAGATCTCACTATTCCGTTAGATGAAATCCAAATCAACGAAAAACTTCAATTCATCGAAGAACCCGTCGAAATAATGGATCGTGAGGTTAAAAGACTTAAGCAAAACAAGATACCAATTGTTAAGGTTCGATGGAATGCTCGTAGAGGACCCGAGTTCACCTGGGAGCGTGAAGATTAGATAAAGAAGAAATACCCGCATCTATTTCCAGAAGATTCGTCAACACCTTCAACAGCTTAAAATTTCGGGACGAAATTTATTTAATGGGTAGGTACTGTAGTGACCCGAACTTTTCCATGTTTATATATATTAATTGAGATTGATATTTACATGATTAAATGTTTCCAACATGTTAAGCAATCAAACTTGTTAAGACTTGATTAATTGAAATATGTTTCATATAGACAATTGACCACCCAAGTTGATCGGTGATTCACGAACGTTAAAACTTGTAAAAACTATATGATGACATATATATGGATATATATATATAGTTAACATGATACTATGATAAGAAAACATATCATAAAGTATATTAACAATGAACTACATATGTAAAAACAAGACTACTAACTTAATGATTTTTAAACGAGACATATATGTAACGATTATCGTTGTAAAGACATTTAATGTATATATATCATATTAAGAGATATTCATACATGATAATATCATGATAATATAATAATTTAAAATCTCATTTGATATTATAAACATTGGGTTAACAACATTTAACAAGATCGTTAACCTAAAGGTTTCAAAACAACACTTACATGTAACGACTAACGATGACTTAACGACTCAGTTAAAATGTATATACATGTAGTGTTTTAATATGTATTTATACACTTTTGAAAGACTTCAATACACTTATCAAAATACTTCTACTTAACAAAAATGCTTACAATTACATCCTCGTTCAGTTTCATCAACAATTCTACTCGTATGCACCCGTATTCGTACTCGTACAATACACAGCTTTTAGATGTATGTACTATTGGTATATACACTCCAATGATCAGCTCTTAGCAGCCCATGTGAGTCACCTAACACATGTGGGAACCATCATTTGGCAACTAGCATGAAATATCTCATAAAATTACAAAAATATGAGTAATCATTCATGACTTATTTACATGAAAACAAAATTACATATCCTTTATATCTAATCCATACACCAATGACCAAAAACACCTACAAACACTTTAATTCTTCAATTTTCTTCATCTAATTGATCTCTCTCAAGTTCTATCTTCAAGTTCTAAGTGTTCTTCATAAATTCCAAAAGTTCTAGTTTCATAAAATCAAGAATACTTTCAAGTTTGCTAGCTCACTTCCAATCTTGTAAGGTGATCATCCAACCTCAAGAAATCTTTGTTTCTTACAGTAGGTTATCATTCTAATACAAGATAATAATCATATTCAAACTTTGGTTCAATTTCTATAACTATAACAATCTTATTTCAAGTGATGATCTTACTTGAACTTGTTTTCGTGTCATGATTCTGCTTCAAGAACTTCGAGCCATCCAAGGATCCATTGAAGCTAGATCCATTTTTCTCTTTTCCAGTAGGTTTATCCAAGGAAATTAAGGTAGTAATGATGTTCATAACATCATTCGATTCATACATATAAAGCTATCTTATTCGAAGGTTTAAACTTGTAATCACTAGAACATAGTTTAGTTAATTCTAAACTTGTTCGCAAACAAAAGTTAATCCTTCTAACTTGACTTTTAAAATCAACTAAACACATGTTATATATCTATATGATATGCTAACTTAATGATTTAAAACCTGGAAACACGAAAAACACCGTAAAACCGGATTTACGCCGTCGTAGTAACACCGCGGGCTGTTTTGGGTTAGTTAATTAAAAACTATGATAAACTTTGATTTAAAAGTTGTTATTCTGAGAAAATGATTTTTATTATGAACATGAAACTATATCCAAAAATTATGGTTAAACTCAAAGTGGAAGTATGTTTTCTAAAATGGTCATCTAGACGTCGTTCTTTCGACTGAAATGACTACCTTTACAAAAACGACTTGTAACTTATTTTTCCGACTATAAACCTATACTTTTTCTGTTTAGATTCATAAA
The DNA here is from genome assembly GCF_046630445.1 of Rutidosis leptorrhynchoides. Classification (NCBI taxonomy): domain Eukaryota; kingdom Viridiplantae; phylum Streptophyta; class Magnoliopsida; order Asterales; family Asteraceae; genus Rutidosis; species Rutidosis leptorrhynchoides. Next base: position 124,038,283 of record NC_092333.1, on the reverse strand, counting down.
ATAGAGTTCAATATGAAATCATAGCAATTTGATTCACTCAAAACGGATTTAAAATGAAGAAGTTATGGGTAAAACAAGATTGGATAATTTTTCTCATTTTAGCTACGTGAAAATTGGTAACAAATCTATTCCAACCATAACTTAATCAACTTGTATTGTATATTATGTAATCTTGAGATACCATAGACACGTATACAATGTTTCGACCTATCATGTCGACACATCTATATATATTTCGGAACAACCATAGACACTCTATATGTGAATGTTGGAGTTAGCTATACAGGGTTGAGGTTGATTCCAAAATATATATAGTTTGAGTTGTGATCAATACTGAGATACGTATACACTGGGTCATGGATTGATTCAAGATAATATTTATCGATTTATTTCTGTACATCTAACTGTGGACAACTAGTTATAGGTTACTAACGAGGACAGCTGACTTAATAAACTTAAAACATCAAAATATATTAAAAGTGTTGTAAATATATTTTGAACATACTTTAATATATATGTATATATTGTTATAGGTTCGTGAATCAACAGTGGCCAAGTCTTACTTCCCGACGAAGTAAAAATCTGTGAAAGTGAGTTATAGTCCCACTTTTAAAATCTAATATTTTTGGGATGAGAATACATGCAGGTTTTATAAATGATTTACAAAATAGACACAAGTACGTGAAACTACATTCTATGGTTGAATTATCGAAATCGAATATGCCCCTTTTTATTAAGTCTGGTAATCTAAGAATTAGGGAACAGACACCCTAATTGACGCGAATCCTAAAGATAGATCTATTGGGCCTAACAAACCCCATCCAAAGTACCGGATGCTTTAGTACTTCGAAATTTATATCATATCCGAAGGGTGTCCCGGAATGATGGGGATATTCTTATATATGCATCTTGTTATTGTCGGTTACCAGGTGTTCACCATATGAATGATTTTTATCTCTATGTATGGGATGTGTATTGAAATATGAAATCTTGTGGTCTATTGTTACGATTTTATATATATAGGTTAAACCTATAACTCACCAACATTTTTGTTGACGTTTAAAGCATGTTTATTCTCAGGTGAATATTAAGAGCTTCCGCTGTTGCATACTAAAATAAGGACAAGATTTGGAGTCCATGTTTGTATGATATTGTGTAAAAACTGCATTAAAGAAACTGATTTCGATGTAACATATTTGTATTGTAAACCATTATGTAATGGTCGTGTGTAAACAGGATATTTTAGATTATCATTATTTGATAATCTACGTAAAGCTTTTTAAACCTTTATTTATGAAATAAAGGTTATGGTTTGTTTTAAAAATGAATGCAGTCTTTGAAAAACGTCTCATATAGAGGTCAAAACCTCGCAACGAAATCAATTAATATGGAACGTTTTTAATCAATAAGAACGGGACATTTCAAGATAGACACAAGCAAAACATTCCTCGAATGAATTATGTGAACGTGATAATTGCCACTATTGAATTATGTGGACGTGATAATTGCCACAATTGATATGAATATTTTTCCCCTGATTATTATTGCTTGGTAACCTAAGAATTAGGGAAAATCACTAATTTTTAGAATTAGTGCACGCCTAATTGACGCGAATTCTAAAGGTAGCTACCGGGTTTAACAACCCCACCTAGAATGTTCACTAGACGGAAGGGCTAGTGGGCGTGGTGTTTAGTACTTCAAAGTTTATATGATTATTATACAGACGAGATGTTCTGTTTTGGGGATATTATTATGCGCATTATATGTTAAGGTCGGTTACCAAGTCAAGCTATGAAAGCAACGAAAAGTGAATGTTATGTATCGAGAGAATGATTTTATACACAGGTTATGTGTATGTTATTTTTGTGCACAAGATATGTGTACAGTTACTAAGATTTATGAAAGATGATTTCGTACACGAGAAAGGTGTACAGTATTTAAAAGATATCTCATGTACATTACAGGTGGGTATAGGATTCGGGCCCATTTGTACCATGTAAGATTTAAATCTTATGGTCTATCAAAATGATGAATTTTATTATTTTATGATAAACCTATGAACTCACCAACCTTTTGGTTGACACTTGAAAGCATGTTTATTCTCAGGTATGAAAGAAATTTTCCACTGTGCATTTGCATCAAATTGATCTCTCTCTTATTCTCTCATACTGTTCTAAGTGTTATTCATTATTTTCTTCATAATCTACATCAATCTAGCTCATAAATCCTAACCTATATCAACTTATAAAACAACTACTCAAGAAAACTTCAAGAACACTTTCAGGTTTGCAAGTCTACTTCCAAGCTTTCTAATCCATTCCAAGTAATCATTTAAGCTCAAGAAATCTTTTTTATTTACAGTAAGATATCTTTATAATACAAGGTAATACTCATATTCAAACTTTGATTCAATTTCTATAACTATAACTATCTTATTTCGAGTGGAAATCTTACTTGAACTTGTTTTCGTGTCATGATTCTACTTCAAGAACTTTCAAGCCATCCAAGAATCCTTTGAAGCTAGATCAATTATTGTCACTTCCAGTAGGTTTACCTACTAAACTTGAGGTAGTAATGATGTTCATAACATCATTTGATTTATATATATAAAACTATCTTATTCGAAGATTTTAATATGTAATCACTAGAACATAGTTTAGTTAATTCTAAACTTGTTCGCAAACAAAGTTAATCCTTCTAAATTGACTTTAAAATCAACTAAACACATGTTCTATGTCCTTATGATATGTTAACTTAATGATTTAAAACCTGGAAACACGAAGAACACCGTAAAACCGGACATACGCCGTCGTAGTGAAACCGGGGGCTGTTTTGGGTGAGGAAAAAAAAACTATCTTAATCTTTGAGTTGGAAGTTTGTTTTCTAGAAAAATGATATTTCATATGAATATGATACTATATCCAAAAATCATGGTTAAACAAAAAGTTGAAGTTTGTTTTTCAAAATGGTCATCAAGATATCGTTTTTCGACGAAAATGACTACCTCTTTAAAAAATGACTTGTAACCTGTATTTTCGACTATAAACTTATACTTTTTCTATTTAGTTTCATAAATTTCAGTTCATTATGAAATCATAGCAACTTGAATAACTCAAAACGGATTTGAAACGTAGAAATGACGGGCAAAACAAAATTGGATAAACTTGCTAGTTTTAACTACGAAAATTTTGTAACAAATCTAGACTAAACATATCCTAACAAATTTATATTGTATTATACATATTATGTAATCTTGGATACCATAGACACGTATAGAATATTTTGACATATCATATCGACCCATCTATATATATTATTTTAAACAACCATAGACACTCTATATGCAGTAATGTTTGAGTTGAAGAATGACAGATTCCTCTGGTGATAAATGAGAGAGAAGAATGACAGAAGCAATATAAGGAAAATACAAAGTATTAGAACTGGATTAAGCATTTTCAGAATCTTTTGGAAGTATGAATTGAGTAAAGGAACGGTGAAAATAATGGAAACGAACGAAGTTAATTTATAATAGAAATATTCGACAGAGCAATCGAGACAGATGACTGCATTGAATTAAAGAGATCCTAATCTCTTTGAATCCCGAAGAATCGGATCTTATAGATTTCCAAGATTTCTTTTAAATCCCTTGAATTCCGGAATTCAATCGAGACAACGTCAAAAGTAAAGACGAATATCTATTACCTTATCTCAATCTTTTGTGATAGTTTCACTCATGCGCTTCGAATAATTGAATTGTTATATCTATATTACTCAGTAATGATAAAACTCTATTTACCAACTCATATTCGTCATGAAAACATTTTTATTGTTAGCTATGACGACCTCGATCAAATTTCGGGACGAAATTTCTTTAACGGGTAGGTACTGTGACGACCCGGAAATTTCCGACCAAATTTAAACTTGATCTTTATATTTTTTCGACACGATAAGCAAATTTTATTAAACTGAATCTCAAAATTTTTGAACTATTTTAATGTATTCGTTTAACCTTCGACCATTCCTGATGATTCACGAACCACTATTTGTAAATAGATACATATATATTTAAATATACGAATATATAATAATAAGTTAAATTATAATTTGTAATATTATATGATTTAATATTTAGAATTTATTATGTAAAATAAAATAAAATATGGTATTATAATAATTATTATTCAAAAAGTATATATATACATAAATAAAGTATATAGAATATATATTTTGTGATTTCGAAATTATTTAGTAAACGACGGTAACACTCAATTGTCATTCGATTGATAATAAACGAGTTAAAAAAAAGAACTTATGCGATTTTAAAATAAACGGTGATCCGGAAATGAGTTTTATAAATTATAGACTTATTAAAAATGTATTTAGGAACTATTTGTTGAATTTTAAATTTTTTTATATTTTACTTGGGGTTGGGAGTGAATAATTAATGTACTTTTTATTTAATAGTTAATGATTGAATTTTATACCATAATGACCAAAATAAATAAATATTGTTAATTTAAAAATATGCAATTTTTCTGAATAAGTTTATCCGCCACTAATTGACAACGGAGTACGAAATAATACTCCTAATTTTTGATGTCGATACAAAAGATTGGCTGCTATCCTATTTCAATTATTATTTTGATTATTGATTACCTTTATGCTTTCTATAATTAAAGTTAAATGGAATCCAGTTGTCACATTTAATTATACGTAAAGTTGAATTGATTGGTTTAAGTTATTTTTTTTCTTTATTGTTTCCTTTCCCTATCTCAATCTCGATTATATATATATATATATATATATATATATATATATATATATATATATATATATATATATATATATATATATATATATATATATATACATATATATATACATATATATATATATACATATATATATATACACACATATATATATATATATATGTATATATATATATACATACATACATACATACATACATACATACATACATATGCACGAACGGGGAGAAAACACAAAACCCATCACCCTTGTACAACTCTAGATCGTTTGATTTGAAGATCATTAACATAACCAACTTGATTTTTTTTAGCCATCACCGTTTTTTTATTAAACCTATCACTGTTGTTGCTACTTCTTTTTCGTGGTTCAACACCATCACCACCCTTATCTTATTCATCAAAAGCTTTCAAGTATTCTTCTCATCTATGCGATAACCGTCATTCGAACCTAACTACTGCAACTTTCTTGTTGCTAGAAGAACCTCCCTTAAACCACCATATTGGGACTGTGACACTAATACTTGTTTCTGTTTACATTCATATTCAACCCACAAACAACCCACGCCACCATCATCAAGAACCAAGCCACCACCCGATATTTTTTCGTGAAACCCAACCCACTCCATCACCTTTGTAAACAACATCAGTCACCCTTACAAACCCACCACCCATGATCTCCTGTATGAATAACAAATATCCTAGTTGAACCACCACGACACCCCACTGCATCATTTACTTTTCTGTTTCTGTTGCCATAGCCACCCGACACCACAATCCTCCATCACCACGACACCCTAATTAAAACCGTCACCTCTCTCCACACCAGAACATCCACCTGCGTATTTTCGCTGTTTTCATTCCTACTACTTATAATTCGGTTATTATATAGAACAAAATTTAAAAAAAAAACCAACATGTCACTCGATTATTGTATATGGAGACTAAATTATGAAATTTGCCAAGAAGAAGAAGCACGACCTCTTTATTCAAATTAACATATTAAAAGTATGGGTTCCACTGTTAGTGGATTTGTTGCTGGCATGTTCCAAGATATATATATAAAAAAAAGTCGGATGCTGTTTAATAAATGGGTTATGTTTTGGAATCATGGTTGTGCAAGTGGGCCAATGTAATAATAATCCAATACTAATGATAAATAATGGTGGGTTCGGTTTGAGATTAATAAGTCGATGTGATAAAAAAATATATATATGATGATAGTGACCAACATCGAACTTACTTCCAGCCTTAGTTTAATCGTATTAAATCAAACAGACTACTTTAAATTGGTATTTCCTTGGGCCATGAGACGAGTATTTGGGCTAGTAAAATTGGGCCAAGACATGCATATATCATGGGTATTATGATGATTCTGATGAAGAAAAAGATATATGAAACGGATGTTTATAGGATTAAATATAATGGGGTTGTGAAGTAGAACAGAAATATAACAGATGGATCAGTGGTTAAGGGGTGTTGTGTGTATCCGAGAGGTCGTGGGTTCGAGCCTTGTCAGAGGCATTTTTTTTGGAAAACGCTTTTAAAGGTAGTCCTCTACTATTATTATTATTATTATTATTATTATTATTATTATTATTATTATTATTATTATTATTATTATTATTATTATTATTATTATTATTATTATTATTATTATTATTATTATTATCATTATTATTATTATCATTATTATTATTATAAGTATCATTATCATTAATATTATTTCTACTATTAATATTATAACAAATAAACATTAATTATATAAAAATATATTTAATACATATAACATAACTATATTAGTATTTTTATCTATCTAAGTAAATAAAGTAAATATATCTAACTAAATTATTAAGGAAACCTATAAATTATTAAATATAATTATATCACTAAGAATAATATATAAATTTGTTCGATTACAATTATATGTGTTAATATATATAAATGATATAGGTTCGTGAATCCAGGGCCAACCCTGCATTGTTCAGTTGTTCAATATCGTCATATGTATTTTTACTACAAAATACAGTATTGTGAGTTCATTTGATTCCCTTTTACTCTTTACATTTTTGGGACCGAGAATACATGCGCTACTTTTACAACTGCTTTATTAAATGCTTTTGAAATACATTTTGAACTGCGAATACATGAAATGCTTTTATAAATGTTTGACGAGATAGACACAAGCAAAACATTCCTCGAATGAATTATGTGAACGTGATAATTGCCACCATTGAATTATGTGGACGTGATAATTGCCACAATTGATATGAATATTTTTCCCCTGATTATTATTGCTTGGTAACCTAAGAATTAGAGAACATCACTAATTTTTAGAATTAGTGCACGCCTAATTGACGCTCCTAAAGGTAGCTACCGGGTTTAACACCCCCACCTAGAATGTTCACTAGACGTAAGGGCTAGTGGGCGTGGTGTTTAGTACTTCAAAGTTTATATGATTATTATACAGACGAGATGTTCTGTTTTGGGGATATTATTATGCGCATTATATGTTAAGGTCGGTTACCAAGCCAAGCTATGAAAGCAACGAAAAGTGAATGTTATGTATCGAGAGAATGATTTTATACACAGGTTATGTGTATGTTATTTTTGTGCACAAGATATGTGTACGGTTACTAAGATTTATGAAAGATGATTTCGTACACGAGAAAGGTGTACTGTATTTAAAAGATATCTCATGTACATTACAGGTGGGTATAGGATTTGGGCCCATTTGTACCATGTAGGATTTAAATCTTGTGGTCTATCAAAATGATGAATTTTATTGTTTTATGATAAACCTATGAACTCACCAACCTTTTGGTTGACACTTGAAAGCATGTTTATTCTCAGGTATGAAAGAAATCTTCCGCTGTGCATTTGCATCAAATTGATCTCTCTCTTATTCTCTCATACTGTTCTAAGTGTTATTCATTATTTTATTCATAATCTACATCAATCTATCTCATAAATCCTAACCTATATCAACTTATAAAACAACTACTCAAGAAAACTTCAAGAACACTTTCATGTTTGCAAGTCTACTTCCAAGCTTTCTAATCCATTCCAAGTAATCATCTAAGCTCAAGAAATCTTTCTTATTTACAGTAAGATATCTTTCTAATACAAGGTAATACTCATATTCAAACTTTGATTCAATTTCTATAACTATAACTATCTTATTTCGAGTGGAAATCTTATTTGAACTTGTTTTCGTGTCATGATTCTACTTCAAGAACTTTCAAGCCATCCAAGAATCCTTTAAAGCTAGATCAATTATTGTCACTTCCAGTAGGTTTACCTACTAAACTTGAGGTAATAATGATGTTCATAACATCATTTGATTCATATATATAAAACTATCTTATTCGAAGATTTGAATATGTAATCACTAGAACATAGTTTAGTTGATTCTAAACTTGTTCGCAAACAAAGTTAATCCTTCTAAATTGACTTTAAAATCAACTAAACACATGTTCTATGTCCATATGATATGTTAACTTAATGATTTAAAACCTGGAAACACGAAGAACACCGTAAAACCGGACATACGCCGTCGTAGTGAAACCGGGGGCTGTTTTGGGTTAGAAAAAAAAAACTATCTTAATCTTTGAATTGGAAGTTTGTTTTCTGGAAAAATGATATTTCATATGAATATGATACTATATCCAAAAATCATGGTTAAACACAAAGTTGAAGTATGTTTTTCAAAATGGTCATCAAGATGTCGTTTTTTCGACAGAAATGACTACCTCTTTAAAAATGACTTGTAACCTGTATTTCTGACTATAAACTTATACTTTTTCTGTTTAGTTTCATAAATTTCAGTTCATTATGAAACCATAGCAACTTGACTCACTCAAAACGGATTTGAAACGAAGAAATGACGGGCAAAACAAAATTGGATAAACTTGCTAGTTTTAACTACGAAAATTTTGTAACAAATCTAGACTAAACATATCCTAACTAATTTATATTGTATTATACATATTATGTAATCATGGATACCATAGACACGTATAGAATATTTTGACATATCATATCGACCCATCTATATATATTATTTGGAACAACCATAGACACTCTATATGCAGTAATGTTTGAGTTGAAGAATGACAGATTCCTCTGGTGATAAATGAGAGAGAAGAATGACAGAAGCGATATCAGGAAAATACAAAGTATTAGAACTGGATTAAGCATTTTCAGAATCTTTTGGAAGTATGAATTGAGTAAAGGAACGGTGAAAATAATGGAAACGAACGAAGTTAATTTATAATAGAAATATTCGACAGAGCAATCGATATAGACGACTGCATTGAATTAAAGAGATCCTAATCTCTTTGAATCCCGAAGAATCAGATCTTATAGATTTTCAAGATTTCTTTTAAATCTCTTGAATTCCGGAATTCAATCGAGACAACGTCAAAAGTAAAGACGAATATCTATTACCTTATCTCAATCTTTTGTGATAGTTTCACTCATGCGCTTCGAATAACCGAATTGTTATATCTATATTACTTAGTAATGATAAAACTCTATTTACCAACTCAAATTCGTCATGAAAACATTTTTATTGTTAGCTATGACGACCTCGATCAAATTTCGGGACGAAATTTCTTTAACGGGTAGGTACTGTGACGACCCGAAAATTTCCGACCAAATTTAAACTTGATCTTTATATTTTTTCGACACGATAAGCAAATTTTATTAAACTGAATCTCAAAATTTTTGAACTGTTTTAATGTATTCGTTTAACCTTCGACCATTCTTGATGATTCACGAACCACTATTTGTAAATAGATACATATATATTTAAATATACGAAAATATAATAATAAGTTGAATTATAATTTGTAATATTATATGCTTTAATATTTAGAATTTATTATGTAAAATAAAATAAAATATGATATTATAATAATTATTATTCAAAAAGTATATATATACATAAATAAAGTATATAGAATATATATTTTGTGATTTCGAAATTATTTAGTAAACGACGGTAACACTCAATTGTCATTCGATTTATACTAAACGAGTTAAAAAAAAGAACTTATGCGATTTTAAAATAAACGGTGATCCGAAAATGAGTTTTATAAATTATAGACTTATTAAAAATGTATTTAGGAACTATTTGTTGAATTTTAAATTTTTTTATATTTTACTTGGGGTTGGGAGTGAATAATTAATGTACTTTTTATTTAATACTTAATGATCGAATTTTATACCATAATGACCAAAATAAATAAATATTGTTAATTTAAAAATATGGAATTTTTCTGAATAAGTTTATCCGCCACTAATTGACAACGGAGTACGAAATAATACTCCCAATTTTTGATGTCGATACAAAAGATTGGCTGCTATTCTATTTCAATTATTATTTTGATTATTGATTACCTTTATGCTTTCTATAATTAAAGTTAAATGGAATCCAGTTGTCACATTTAATTAACCGTAAAGTTGAATTGATTGGTTTAAGTTATTTTTTTTCTTTATTGTTTCCTTTCCCTATCTCAATCTCAATCATATATATATATATATATATATATATATATATATATATATATATATATATATATATATATATATATACATACATACATACATATACACGAACGGGGAGAAAACACAATACCCATCACCCTTGTACAACTCTAGATCGTTTGATTTGAAGATCATCAACATAACCAACTTGATTTTTTTTAGCCATCACCGTTTTTTTTATTAAACCTATCACTGTTGTTGCTACTTCTTTTTCGTGGTTAAACACCATCACCACCCTTATCTTATTCATCAAAAGCTTTCAAGTATTCTTCTCATCTATGCAATAACCGTCATTAGAACCTAACTACTGCAACTTTCTTGTTGCTAGAAGAACCTCCCTTAAACCACCATATTGGGACTGTGACACTAATACTTGTTTCTGTTTACATTCATATTCAACCCACAAATAACCCACGCCACCATCATCAAGAACCAAGCCACCACCCTATATTTTTTAGTGAAACCCAACCCACTCCATCACCTTTGTAAACACCATCGGTCACCCTTACAAACCCACCACCCATGATCTCCTGTATGAACAACAACTATCCTAGTTGAACCACCACGACACTCCACTGCATCATTTACTTTTCTGTTTCTGTTTCCATAGCCACCCGACACCACAATCCTCCATCACCGCGACACCCTAATTAAAACCGTCACCTCTCTCCACACAAGAACACCCACCTACGTATTTTCGCTGTTTTCGTTCCTACTACTTATAATTCGGTTATTATATAGAACAAAATTTTTTTTTTTTAAAAAAAAGCAACATGTCACTCGATTATTGTATATGGAGACTAAATTATGAAATTTGCCAAGAAGAAGAAGCACGACCTCTTTATTCAAATTAACATATTAAAAGTATGGGTTCCACCGTTAGTGGATTTGTTGCTGGCATGTTCCACGATATATATATAAAAAAAAGTCGCATGCTGTTTAATAAATGGGTTATGTTTTGGAATCATGGTTGTGCAAGTGGGCCAATGTAATAATAATCCAATAATAATGATAAATATTGGTGGGTTCGGTTTGAGATTAATAAGTCGATGTGATAAAAAATATATATATGATGATAGTGACCAACATCGAACTTACTTCCAGCCTTAGTTTAATCGTATTAAATCAAACAGACTACTTTAAATTGGTATTTCCTTGGGCCATGAGACGAGTATTTGGGCTAGTAAAATTGGGCCAAGACATGCATATATCATGGGTATTATGATGATTCTGATGAAGAAAAAGATATATGAAACGGATATTAATAGGATTAAATATAATGGGGTTGTGAAGTAGAACAGAAATATAGCAGATGGATCAGTGGTTAAGGGGTGTTGTGTGTATCCGAGAGGTCGTGGGTTCGAGCCTTGTCAGAGGCATTTTTTTTGGAAAACGCTTTTAAAGGTAGTCCTCTGCTACTATTATTATTATTATTGCTATTATTATTATTATTATTATTATTATTATTATTATTATTATTATTATTATTATTATTATTATCATTATTATTATTATCATTATTATTATTATAAGTATCATTATCATTAATATTATTTCTACTATTAATATTATAACAAATAAACATTAATTATATAAAAATATATTTAATACATATAACATAACTATATTAGTATTTTTATCTATCTAAGTAAATAAAGTAAATATATCTAACTAAATTATTAAGGAAACCTATAAATTATTAAATATAATTATATCACTAAGAATAATATATAAATTTGTTCGATTATAATTATATGTGTTAATATATATAAATGATATAGGTTCGTGAATCCAGGGCCAACCCTGCATTGTTCAGTTGTTCAATATCGTCATATGTATTTTTACTACAAAATACAGTATTGTGAGTTCATTTGATTCCCTTTTACTCTTTACATTTTTGGGACCGAGAATACATGCGCTACTTTTACAACTGCTTTATTAAATGCTTTTGAAATACATTTTGAACTGCGAATACATGAAATGCTTTTATAAATGTTTGACGAGATAGACACAAGCAAAACATTCCTCGAATGAATTATGTGAACATGATAATTGCCACCATTGAATTATGTGGACGTGATAATTGCCACAATTGATATGAATATTTTTCCCCTGATTATTATTGCTTGGTAACCTAAGAATTAGAGAACATCACTAATTTTTAGAATTAGTGCACGCCTAATTGACGCGAATCCTAAAGGTAGCTATCGGGTTTAACACCCCCACCTAGAATGTTCACTAGACGGAAGGGCTAGTGGGCGTGGTGTTTAGTACTTCAAAGTTTATATGATTATTATACAGACGAGATGTTCTGTTTTGGGGATATTATTATGCGCATTATATGTTAAGGTCGGTTACCAAGCCAAGCTATGAAAGCAACGAAAAATGAATGTTATGTATCGAGAGAATGATTTTATACACAGTTTATGTGTATGTTATTTTTGTGCACAAGATATGTGTACGGTTACTAAGATTTATGAAAGATGATTTCGTACACGAGAAAGGTGTACTGTATTTAAAAGATATCTCATGTACATTACAGGTGGGTATAGGATTCGAGCCCATTTATACCATGTAGGATTTAAATCTTGTGGTCTATCAAAATGATGAATTTTATTATTTTATGATAAACCTATGAACTCACCAACCTTTTGGTTGACACTTGAAAGCATGTTTATTCTCAGGTATGAAAGAAATCTTCCGCTGTGCATTTGCATCAAATTGATCTCTCTCTTATTCTCTCATACTGTTCTAAGTGTTATTCATTATTTTCTTCATAATCTACATCAATCTAGCTCATAAATCCTAATCTATATCAACTTATAAAACAACTACTCAAGAAAACTTCAAGAACACTTTCATGTTTGCAAGTCTACTTCCAAGCTTTCTAATCCATTCCAAGTAATCATCTAAGCTCAAGAAATCTTTCTTATTTACAGTAAGATATCTTTCTAATACAAGGTAATACTCATATTCAAACTTTGATTCAATTTCTATAACTATAACTATCTTATTTCGAGTGGAAATCTTACTTGAACTTGTTTTCGTGTCATGATTCTACTTCAAGAACTTTCAAGCCATCCAAGAATCCTTTGAAGCTAGATCAATTATTGTCACTTCCAGTAGTATTACCTACTAAACTTGAGGTAATAATGATGTTCATAACATCATTTGATTCATATATATAAAACTATCTTATTCGAAGATTTGAATATGTAATCACTAGAACATAGTTTAGTTAATTCTAAACTTGTTCGCAAACAAAGTTAATCCTTGTAAATTAACTTTCAAATCAACTAAAAACATGTTCTATGTCCTTATGATATGTTAACTTAATGATTTAAAACCTGGAAACACGAAGAACACCGTAAAACCGAACATACGCCGTCGTAGTGAAACCGGGGGCTGTTTTGGGTTAGAAAAAAAACTATCTTAATCTTTGAATTGGAAGTTTGTTTTCTAGAAAAATGATATTTCATATGAATATGATACTATATCCAAAAATCATGGTTAAACACAAAGTTGAAGTATGTTTTTGAACATGGTCATCAAGATGTCATTTTTTCGACGGAAATGACTACCTCTTTAAAAAATGACTTGTAACCTATATTTCTGACTATAAAATTATACTTTTTCTGTTTAGTTTCATAAATTTCAGTTCATTATGAAACCATAGCAACTTGAATCACTCAAAACGGATTTGAAACGAAGAAATGATGGGCAAAACAAAATTGGATAAACTTGCTAGTTTTAACTACGAAAATTTTGTAACAAATCTAGACTAAACATATCCTAACTAATTTATATTGTAATATACATATTATGTAATCTTGGATACCATAGACACGTATAGAATATTTTGACATATCATATCGACCAATCTATATATATTATTTGGAACAACCATAGACACTCTATATGCAGTAATGTTTGAGTTGAAGAATGACAGATTCCTCTGGTGATAAATGAGAGAGAAGAATGACAGAAGCGATATCAGGAAAATACAAAGTATTAGAACTGAATTAAGTATTTTCAGAATCTTTTGGAAGTATGAATTGAGTAAAGGAACGGTGAAAATAATGGAAACGAACGAAGTTAATTTATAATAGAAATATTCGACAGAGCAATCGAGATAGATGACTGCATTGAATTAAAGAGATCCTAGTCTCTTTGAATCCTGAAGAATCAGATCTTATAGATTTCCAAGATTTCTTTTAAATCCCTTGAATTCCGGAATTCAATCGAGACAACGTCAAAAGTAAAGACGAATATCTATTACCTTATCTCAATCTTGTATGATAGTTTCACTCATGCGCTTCGAATAACCGAATTGTTATATCTATATTACTCAGTAATGATAAAACTCTATTTATCAACTCATATTCGTCATGAAAACATTTTTATTGTTAGCTATGACGACCTCGATCAAATTTCGGGACGAAATTTCTTTAACGGGTAGGTACTGTGACGACCCAGAAATTTCCGACCAAATTTAAACTTGATCTTTATATTTTTTCGACACGATAAGCAAATTTTATTAAACTGAATCTCAAAATTTTTGAACTGTTTTAATGTATTCGTTTAACCTTCGACCATTCCTGATGATTCACGAACCACTATTTGTAAATAGATACATATATATTTAAATATACAAATATATAATAATAAGTTAAATTATAATTTGTAATATTATATGATTTAATATTTAGAATTTATTATGTAAAATAAAATAAAATATGATATTATAATAATTATTATTCAAAAAGTATATATATACATAAATAAAGTATATAGAATATATATTTTGTGATTTTGAAATTATTTAGTAAACGACGGTAACACTCAATTGTCATTCGATTTATAATAAACGAGTTAAAAAAAAAGAACTTATGCGATTTTAAAATAAACGGTGATCCGGAAATGAGTTTTATAAATTATAGACTTATTAAAAATGTATTTAGGAACTATTTGTTGAATTTTAAATTTTTTTATATTTTACTTGGGGTTGGGAGTGAATAATTAATGTACTTTTTATTTAATAGTTAATAATCGAATTTTATACCATAATGACCAAAATAAATAAATATTGTTAATTTAAAAATATGGAATTTTTCTGAATAAGTTTATCCGCCACTAATTGACAACGGAGTACGAAATAATACTCCCAATTTTTGATGTCGATACAAAAGATTGGCTGCTATTCTATTTCAATTATTATTTTGATTATTGATTACCTTTATGCTTTCTATAATTAAAGTTAAATGGAATCCAGTTGTCACATTTAATTAACCGTAAAGTTGAATTGATTGGTTTAAGTTATTTTTTTTCTTCATTGTTTCCTTTCCCTATCTCAATCTCAATCATATATATATATATATATATATATATATATATATATATATATATATATATATATATATATATATATATATATATATATATATATATATATATATATATACATACATACATACATACATATACACGAACGAGGAGAAAACACAATACCCATCACCCTTGTACAACTCTAGATCGTTTGATTTGAAGATCATCAACATAACCAACTTGATTTTTTTTTAGCCATCACCGTTTTTTTATTAAACCTATCACTGTTGTTGCTACTTATTTTTCGTGGTTCAACACCATCACCACCCTTATCTTATTCATCAAAAGCTTTCAAGTATTCTTCTCATCTATGCGATAACCGTCATTCGAACCTAACTACTGCAACTTTCTTGTTGCTAGGAGAACCTCCCTTAAACCACCATATTGGGACTGTGACACTAATACTTGTTTATGTTTACATTCATATTCAACCCACAAACAACCCACGCCACCGTCATCAAGAACCAAGCCACCACCCTATATTTTTTTGTGAAACCCAACCCACTCCATCACCTTTGTAAACACCATCGGTCACCCTTACAAACCCACCACCCATGATCTCCTGTATGAACAACTATCCTAGTTGAACCACCACGACACCCCACTGCATCATTTACTTTTCTGTTTCTGTTTCCATAGCCACCCGACACCACAATCCTCCATCACCACGACACCCTAATTAAAACCGTCACCTCTCTCCACACAAGAACACCCACCTGCGTATTTTTGCTGTTTTCATTCCTACTACTTATAATTCGGTTATTATATAGAACAAAATATTTTTTTTAAAAAAAAGCAACATGTCACTCGATTATTGTATATGGAGACTAAATTATGAAATTTGCCAAGAAGAAGAAGCACGACCTCTTTATTCAAATTAACATATTAAAAGTATGGGTTCCACCGTTAGTGGATTTATTGCTGGCATGTTCCACGATATATATATAAAAAAAAAAGTCGCATGCTGTTTAATAAATGGGTTATGTTTTGGAATCATGGTTGTGCAAGTGGGCCAATGTAATAATAATCCAATACTAATGATAAATAATGGTGGGTTCGGTTTGAGATTAATAAGTCGATGTGATAAAAAAAATATATATGATGATAGTGACCAACATTGAACTTACTTCCAGCCTTAGTTTAATCGTATTAAATCCAACAGACTACTTTAAATTGGTATTTCCTTGGGCCATGAGATGAGTATTTGGGCTAGTAAAATTGGGCCAAGACATGCATATATCATGGGTATTATGATGATTCTGATGAAGAAAAAGATATATGAAACGGATGTTAATAGGATTAAATATAATGGGGTTGTGTAGTAGAACATAAATATAGCAGATGGATCAGTGGTTAAGGGGTGTTATGTATATCCGAGAGGTCGTGGGTTCGAGCCTTGTCAGAGGCATTTTTTTTGGAAAAAGCTTTTAAAGGTAGTCCTCTATTATTATTATTATTATTATTATTATTATTATTATTATTATTATTATTATTATTATTATTATTATTATTATTATTATTATTATTATTATTATTATTATTATTATTATTATTATTATTCTTATTATTATTATTATTATTATTATTATTATTATTATTATTATTATTATTATTATTATTATTATTATTATCATTATTATTATTATAAGTATCATTATCATTAATATTATTTCTACTATTAATATTATAACAAATAAACATTAATTATATAAAAATATATTTAATACATATAACATAACTATATTAGTATTTTTATCTATCTAAGTAAATAAAGTAAATATATCTAACTAAATTATTAAGGAAACCTATAAATTATTAAATATAATTATATCACTAAGAATAATATATAAATTTGTTCGATTACAATTATATGTGTTAATATATATAAATGATATAGGTTCGTGAATCCAGGGCCAACCCTGCATTGTTCAGTTGTTCAATATCGTCATATGTATTTTTACTACAAAATACAGTATTGTGAGTTCATTTGATTCCCTTTTACTCTTTACATTTTTGGGACTGAGAATACATGCGCTACTTTTACAACTGCTTTATTAAATGCTTTTGAAATACATTTTGAACTGCGAATACATGAAATACTTTTATAAATGTTTGACGAGATAGACACAAGTAAAATATTCCTCGAATGAATTATGTGAACGTGATAATTGCCACCATTGAATTATGTGGACGTGATAATTGCCACAATTGATATGAATATTTTCCCCCTGATTATTATTGCTTGGTAACCTAAGAATTATGGAACATCACTAATTTTTAGAATTAGTGCACGCCTAATTGACGCGAATCCTAAAGGTAGCTACCGGGTTTAACACCCCCACCTAGAATGTTCACTAGACGGAAGGGCTAGTGGGCGTGGTGTTTAGTACTTCAAAGTTTATATGATTATTATACAGACGAGATGTTCTGTTTTGGGGATATTATTATGCGCATTATATGTTAAGGTCGGTTACCAAGCCAAGCTATGAAAGCAACGAAACTTGAATGTTATGTATCGAGAGAATGATTTTATACACAGGTTATGTGTATGTTATTTTTGTGCACAAGATATGTGTACGGTTACTAAGATTTATGAAAGATTATTTCGTACTTGAGAAAGATGTACTGCATTTAAAAGATATTTCATGTACATTACAGGTGGGTATAGGATTCGGGCCCATTTGTACCATGTAGGATTTAAATCTTGTGGTCTATCAAAATGATGAATTTTATTGTTTTATGATAAACCTATGAACTCACCAACCTTTTGGTTGACACTTGAAAGCATGTTTATTCTCAGGTATGAAAGAAATCTTCCGCTGTGCATTTGCTCATTCTAGAGATATTACTTGGAGTCATTCATGACATATTTCAAAAGAAGTTGCATTCGAAGTCATTGAGTTCATCAAGATTATAACTAGGTCAATTATAGATGGATATATTATGAAATGGTATGCATGCCGTCAACTGTCGATGTAATGAAAGTTTGTCTTTTAAAAACGAATGCAATGTTTGTAAAATTTATCATATAGAGGTCAAGTACCTCGCGATGTAACCAAATGTAATGTATTCGTCCAGATGGATTAGGACGGGTCCTTTCAGTTGGTATCAGAGCGGTGGTCTTAGCGAACCAGGTCTTGCATTAGTGTGTCTAACTGATAGATGATTAGATTTATTAGTGAGTCTGGACTTCGACCGTGTCTGCATGTCAAAAGTTTTGCTTATTATTTAGTGTCGAAAATTATTTGCTTCTCATCCTTAAAGTCTAGACACATCTTACTGCCTCTATTGCATAGACTGTGTATAGGTAAATTCATATCTTAGCGTATCTGTTATTGTTACCTTTGCCTGACAGCTTCCATAGATTTCTCCGTAACTTATGGGATTTTAGTATTATATATGCATATGTAAATTATGTATTGCAGGGTACTAATCTACATCCTATAATCTATTTCTTATCGAAAAATCCTTCATCTGATCGTACGAGATGAATCCCTCAACCAGTTCGAATTCCTCGGATTCCGACAGCTATTCCGATATGGAGTTTCACCTAAGCTCTGAAAGCAGTGTCACCAGAATGAATCAACCAATTCATCTGATGAGTTTGTAGTCGACTTAATCAATGAAGACGAGAAGAAGGCTATACTTTCCATCAACCAAATTTTCCTCTTGGCGATGAACCTGAAGCACTTATCAGCGAATCTGTCCGTAATACCATTTTCTCTCTCATCTCTAGGGTATCTCGTCACGACTACGTACTATCACAAATTTTAGATCTTATTCATCCACTCGTTCCGACCGAAAATCATCCCGGAATAATAGAAGAAATCAACGAACTTCGCGCTCGAGTAATCAATTTGGAAAACGTGGTGCAAAACTTACCAGCTTCAGTAACATCAACGGTCCCAACAGTACCACCAACAACTCAACTTTCAACATCACATGCCTCAACATCTCATTCTGTACGTCGAGTATAATCACCGTTCTACATGACGTTCTACATTAATTATCTTCGTTCTTCTTGATGATTATGTAATCTCTAATGTTTTAGAGATTATGTATTCTAGATCTAACGGTAAATCATATGAGTTTAATACTATATTTACTCATTAAATCCATGATTACATCTGAAGAAAATATATATGTATATATATTTTCATAAAGATTGTAATTTAAAAATTCTTTTGTGCAAACTGTTAATGGTGAAAATATTTTAACGGGCAGGTAATACCCGAGGAATATTTAGATTTCTCATTAATGAGTTACACTGTACATTCTTCCAATCTGATTCAACAGTCATGTACTATCCTACTTACATCCACAGATGTACGTATCCGTTCACCGCAGAATAATCATTTTCATTCAATTTCATAATTTTATTTTGAACTATCAGAATACAACAAGTGGCATAATGAAGAAAACATTGGACAAAATAAAATTTGTTAGAAACAAACAATTTAACTATGAGAAGAATTTTGATAAGAATCCACGCTAACTGTTCCTAGCTAACTGATTAATTCCGTATTACATTTTATTTATCGCAATTTATTATCGCAATTTAATTATCGCAATTTATTTATCGCAATTTAAATTCTCGAAATTTTATTTATCGTCATTTAATTTCTATTATTTATTTTACGCATTTTTAATATCGGGACACGTATACAAGGATTTGACATATCATGTCGACGCATATATATATATATATATATATTATTTGGAATAACCATAGACACTCTATATGCAGTAATGCTGGAGTTAGCTATACAGGGTTGAGGTTGATTCTACAATAATATATATACTTTGAGTTGTGATCGAGTCTGAGACATGTACACGGGTCACGACACGTATTAATTAATTCGAATATTATATATTGCTAACTGTGGACTATCAACTGAGGACTACCAACATTGAACAATTAAAGTGAATTAAAATATTGATTATAACATATGAAACTAAACAATTCTTCAAGTTTGCCACTTGATTTCATCTTAAACCTCATTGGTATTTTGACGGTTACAATATGCGTTCAAACCTTTCATAATTCTTGAAAACACCTCGATTGAGAGGATAAACCAACCGCACTTCAGCTATGGAAGAAAAGATTGATGCATATAGTTATGAACCTGAAAACACTCGGAACTTGAGAAAACGATTAACACGTATATGTGCTAGCTCATTTGGCATTGTTATTACCGAAAATAACATTGCAACTCTTTTTCAAATTAGCCAATTTTGTCACAGCTCCAACAAGTCAACTTTGATTTTTCATTCGAAACAACCTTATTATAACATTGATATATATGTGTGCTCTTTTATTGTTACCAGGGAACCTTTTATATTCCACCATATTACCAGCAGATGTACCAGCAACCTTGTTGCTTCTTGGCTTAAATCTCTCTGATAAATCATTATATTTATTCATTGAAACCTTATCATATACTCATCCGAATCTTGTAACGAGAACTACTATACCAATTACCGGGAATCAGCAATCAGTACTTTGAAAACTTACAGCATATCTACCTCAACAGTTATATGAATAACATTTATCTCTTAGAATTATGATCTTTCATTATGAAATTCTAAAAAGCACCCATTCTACAAATCAATACTTCAAATTCTAAAAAAGCTGAATGAAGCAGCGGAAAATGAAGACAACCGTAAATGACATTAATCGTCGAAAGTTTGATGATAAAGAATAGTATGTTGGAAAAGCTCAGAAATATTGGAACTGGAAAACGGATTGAGCTAACCACGAAGGAGACCAAGGACAAATACAAGGACCATACCCTATATTTAAAGAATCCAGGTAATTCTGGATCCGTTGAAATCTTTAGAGAATATCTTTCTCCGAAGTCATGTTAAAATCTTGCGGAAAATTTTTCTTCATCGACCTTCGAACTTGGAAATTCCAAAATATCATCATAAATATCTTCGATATTTCTGAGGATATTTTCATAAATATTCTCGTCCGAAATTATATACCTCATCGTGCTTCCTGTGATTCATTATATTGGAAACTTCTGTGAAATCTAAGTTTAATTTATGAATGAATTCTGGAGAAATATAAAGAAATTGATGCATGAATTAGTATAATATAATGACACTTGATCAACGTGATTATATTACAGTAAGTCATGCTGAGTTTCTAATGGGACGTGATGATTCACAGATCATAACGTCATCATATGCCATGTTACATAACTCTTTCATTCTGTCTAATTTCTGAACATATCAAGAAAGTATATTCTTGATAGTTCTATTCTCAGTGATTCAGGTAATTTAACAAATCAAATTGTGCTATTACGTTCTTTCTTGTTTAGAACATTATGTTCATTCGAAACTCCATATTTACGAATTCTGGATCATTACTCGCTTTACTAGAGGTCGAGAAGAGAATAAAAAGGCAAAGAGCTCCAAAAAATATAAGGGAAAATATAAAGCTCGACAACAACACCAAAATTACAAACCGTGTATATCAATACGTATTGCGTCGTAAAGACACGGGAGAATTAAAAACATTATAACCCCAAGGTAATCATAGAAGTAAACAGATTCCTCTAGTGATAAATGAGATAGAAGAATGACAGAAGCGATAGTCAGGAAAATACAAAGTATTAGAACTGGATTAAGCATTTTCAGAATCTTTTGGAAGTATGAATTGAGTAAAGGAATGGTGAAAATAATGGAAACGAAAGAAGTTAATTTATAATAGAAATATTCGACAGAGCAATCGAGATAGATCACTTCATTGAATTAAAGAGATCCTAATCTCTTTGAATCCCGAAGAATCGGATCTTATAGATTTCCAAGATTTCTTTTAAATTCCTTGAATTCCGAAATTCAATCGAGACAACGTCAAAAGTAAAGACGAATATCTATTACCTTATCTCAATCTTTTGTAATAGTTTCACTCATGCGCTTCGAATAACCGAATTGTTATATCTATATTACTCAGTAATGATAAAACTCTATTTACCAACTCATATTCGTCATGAAAACATTTTTATTGTTAGCTATGACGATCTCGATCAAATTTCGGGACGAAATTTCTTTAACGGGTAGGTACTGTGACGACCCGGAAATTTCCGACCAAATTTAAACTTGATCTTTATATTTTTTCGACACAATAAGCAAAGTTTATTAAACTGAATCTCAAAATTTTTGAACTGTTTTAATGTATTCGTTTAACCTTCGACCATTCCTGATGATTCACGAACCACTATTTGTAAATAGATACATATATATTTAAATATACGAATATATAATAATAACTTGAATTATAATCTGTAATATTATATGATTTAATATTTAGAATTTATTATGTAAAATAAAATAAAATGTGATATTATAATAATTATTATTCAAAAAGTATATATATACATAAATAAAGTATATAGAATATATATTTTGTGATTTCAAAATTATTTAGTAAACGACGGTAATACTCAATTGTCATTCGATTGATAATAAACGAGTTAAAAAAAGAACTTATGCGATTTTAAAATAAACGATGATCCGGAAATGAGTTTTATAAATTATAGACTTATTAAAAATGTATTTAGGAACTATTTGTTGAATTTTAAAATTTTTTATATTTTACTTGGGGTTGGGAGTGAATATTTAATGTACTTTTTATTTAATAGTTAAAGATCGAATTTTATACTATAATGACCAAAATAAATATAGTTAATTTAAAAATATAGAATTTTTCTGAATAAGTTTATCCGCCACTAATTGACAACGGAGTACGAAATAATACTCCCAATTTTTGATGTCGATACAAAAGATTGGATGCTATCCTATTTCAATTATTATTTTGATTATTGATTACCTTTATGCTTTCTATAATTAAAGTTAAATGGAATCCAGTTGTCACATTTAATTAACCGTAAAGTTGAATTGATTGGTTTAAGTTATTTTTTTTCTTTATTGTTTCCTTTCCCTATCTCAATCTCAATCATATATATATATATATATATATATATATATATATATATATATATATATATATATATATATATATATATATATATATATATATATATATACATATATATATATATATACATATATATATATATATACATATATATATATATATATATATATATATATATATATATATACACACGAACGGGGAGAAAACACAAAACCCATCACCCTTGTACAACTCTAGATCGTTTGATTTAAAGATCATCAACATAACCAACTTGATTTTTTTTAGCCATCACCGTTTTTTTATTAAACCTATCACTGTTGTTGCTACTTCTTTTTCGTGGTTCAACACCATCACCACCCTTATCTTATTCATCAAAAGCTTTCAAGTATTCTTCTCATCTATGTGATAACCGTCATTCGAACCTAACTACTGCAACTTTGTTGTTGCTAGAAGAACCTCCCTTAAACCACCATATTGGGACTGTGACACTAATACTTGTTTCTGTTTACGTTCATATTCAACCCACAAATAACCCACGCCACCATCATCAAGAACTAAGCTACCACCCTATATTTTTTCGTGAAACCCAACCCACTCCATCACCTTTGTAAACACCATCGGTCACCCTTACAAACCCACCACCCATGATCTCCTATATGAACAACAACTATCCTAGTTGAACCACCACGACACCCCACTGCATCATTTACTTTTTTGTTTCTGTTTCTATAGCCACCCGACCCACAATCCTCCATCACCACGACACCCTAATTAAAACCGTTACCTCTCTCCACACAAGAACACCCACCTGCGTATTTTTGCTGTTTTCGTTCCTACTACTTAAAATTCGGTTATTATATAGAACAAATTTTTTTTTTAAAAAGCAACATGTCACTCGATTATTGTATATGGAGACTAAATTATGAAATTTTCCAAGAAGAAGAAGCACGACCTCTTTATTCAAATTAACATATTAAAAGTATGGGTTCCACCGTTAGTGGATTTGTTGCTGGCATGTTCCACGATATATATATAAAAAAAAGTCGCATGCTGTTTAATAAATGGGTTATGTTTTAGAATCATGGTTGTGCAAGTGGGCTAATGTAATAATAATCCAATACTAATGATAAATAATGGTGGGTTCGGTTTAAGATTAATAAGTCGATGTGATAAAAAAAATATATATGATGATAGTGACCAACATCGAACTTACTTCCAGCCTTAGTTTAATCGTATTAAATCCAACAGACTACTTTAAATTGGTATTTCCTTGGGCCGTGAGACGAGTATTTGGGCTAGTAAAATTGGGCCAAGACATGCATATATCATGGGTATTATGATGATTCTGATGAAGAAAAAGATATATGAAACGGGTGTTAATAGGATTAAATATAATGGGTTGTGTAGTAGAACAGAAATATAGCAGATGGATCAGTGGTTAAGGGGTGTTGTGTGTATCCGAGAGGTCGTGGGTTCGAGCCTTGTCAGAGGCATTTTTTGGGAAAAAGCTTTTAAAGGTAGTCCTCTACTACTACTACTACTACTACTACTACTACTACTACTACTACTACTACTACTACTACTACTACTACTACTACTATTATTATTATTATTATTATTATCATCATCATTATTATTATTATCATTATTATTATTATAAGTATCATTATCATTAATATTATTTCTACTATTAATATTATAACAAATAAACATTAATTATATAAAAATATATTTAATACATATAACATAACTATATTAGTATTTTTATCTATCTAAGTAAATATATCTAACTAAATTATTAAGGAAACCAATAAATTATTAAATATAATTATATCACTAAGAATAATATATAAATTTGTTCGATTACAATTATATGTGTTAATATATATAAATGATATAGGTTCGTGAATCCAGGGCCAACCCTGCATTGTTCAGTTGTTCAATATCGTCATATGTATTTTTACTACAAAATACAGTATTGTGAGTTCATTTGATTCCCTTTTACTCTTTACATTTTTGGGACTGAGAATACATGCGCTACTTTTACAACTGCTTTATTAAATGCTTTTGAAATACATTTTGAACTGCGAATACATGAAATGCTTTTATAAATGTTTGACGAGATAGACACAAGCAAAACATTCCTCGAATGAATTATGTGGACGTGATAATTGCCACCATTGAATTATGTGGACGTGATAATTGCCACAATTGATATGAATATTTTTCCCCTGATTATTATTGCTTGGTAACCTAAGAATTAGGGAACATCACTAATTTTTAGAATTAGTGCATGCCTAATTGACTTGAATCCTAAAGGTAGCTACCTGGTTTAACACCCCCACCTAGAATGTTCACTAGACGGAAGGGCTAGTGGGCGTGATGTTTAGTACTTCGAAGTTTATATGATTATTATACAGACGAGATGTTCTGTTTTGGGGATATTATTATGCGCATTATATGTTAAGGTCGGTTACCAAGCCAAGCTAAGAAAGCAACGAAAAATGAATGTTATGTATCGAGAGAATGATTTTATACACAGGTTATGTGTATGTTATTTTTGTGCACAAGATATGTGTACGGTTACTAAGATTTATGAAAGATGATTTCGTACACGAGAAAGGTGTACTGTATTTAAAAGATATCTCATGTACATTACAGGTGGGTATAGGATTCGGGCCCATTTGTACCATGAAGGATTTAAATCTTGTGGTCTATCAAAATGATGAATTTTATTGTTTTATGATAAACCTATGAACTCACCAACCTTTTGGTTGACACTTGAAAGCATGTTTATTCTCAAGTATGAAAGAAATCTTCCGCTGTGCATTTGCTCATTCTAGAGATATTACTTGGGGTCATTCATGACATATTTCAAAAGACGTTGCATTCGAAGTCGTTGAGTTCATCAATATTATAACTAGGTCAATTATAGATGGATATATTATGAAATGGTATGCATGCCATCAACTGTCGATGTAATGAAAGTTTGTCTTTTAAAAACGAATGCAATGTTTGTAAAATGTATCATATAGAGGTTAAGTACCTCGCGATGTAACCAAATTTAATGTATTCGTCCAGACGGATTAGGATGGGTCCTTTCAAGTACTTCGAATTTATCATGTCCGAAGGGAGTCCCGGAATGATAGGGGATATTCTATATGCATCTTGTTAAGGTCGGTTACCAGGTGTTCACCATATGAATGATTTTTATCTCTATGCAGTTTGCAAAATGCCTGATACGAGATGTGTATTTATGAAAAATGAAATCTTGTGGACTATTATTACAATTTGATAAATATATAGGTTAAACCTATAACTCACCAACACTTTTTGTTGACATTTTAAGCATGTTTATTCTCAGGTGATTGTTAAGAGCTTCTGCTGTTGCATACTAAATTAAGGACAAGATTTGGAGTCCATGCTTGTATAATATTGTTTAAAAACTGCATTCGAATACATATATTGATGTGTAATATTATTGTAAACCATTATGTAATGGTCTTGTGAAAACGCTATATTTTAGATTATCATTATTTGATAATCATCGTAATATTTTAAAAGTTATGGTTTGTTTTAAAATCGAATGCAGCCTTTAAAAAATGTCTCATATAGAGGTCAAAACCTCGCAACGAAATCAATTAATATGGAACGTTTTTAATCAATATGAACGGGACATTTCAGTAGGGGTTTCCCATTTGCTAATGGATTTAATTTTTGCAGGATCGACCTTAATACCTTGATCGCTTACAACGTGACCAAGAAATTGAACCTCCTTCAACCAAAATTCACACTTGGAGAATTTGGCATAGAGTCGTTCTTGTCTCAAGAGTTCGAGCATGAGTTAAAGGGGTTGTTCGTGTTCTTCTTCACTTTTAGAATAGATTAAGATATCATCGATGAATACAATAACGAACTTGTCGAGATACGGTTTGCACACGCGATTCATAAGATCCATGAACACCGCCGGTGCATTAGTTAGACCAAATGGCATGACAAGGAATTCGTAACTACCATAGCGAGTCCGAAAAGCGGTTTTGGAGACATCTTCCCCTTTAACCCTTAGTTGATGATAACCCGAGCGGAGATCGGTTTTTGAATATACACAAGATCCTTGTAGTTGATCGAAGAGGTCATCGATGCGTGGAAGAGGATATCGGTTCTTAACCGTCAATTTGTTTAATTCACAATAGTCGATGCACATTCGTAGGGATCCATCTTTCTTCTTAACGAATAAAATCGGAGCACCCCATGGTGAATGGCTAGGTTGGAGAAAACTACGGTCAAGTAGTTCTTGGATTTGACTTTGTAATTCTTGCATTTCGGATGGAGCAAGTCTATACGGTACACGTGCTACGGGTGCGGCTCCCGGAATAAGATCAATTTGGAATTCTACCGGTCGATGAGGTGGAAGACCCGGCAATTCATCGGGAAATACATCAGAAAAGTCACTAACAATTAGCATATCATCGATATGCTTCTCATCGGTCTCAACTTTCTTAATGTGGGTTAGGATCACGAAACAACTTTATGAAGATATTTTTCAACTTTAAGGCACGAGACGAGGTTGGGTCCGGTACAACTCTTATCGCCATAGACAATCAAGGGTTAACCATTCTCGATAGGAATTTGAATCGCTTTAAAATCACAAAGGATGTGAGATTTCATTTTGGCTAAGAAATCCATACCAATTATTACATCGAAGCTCCCTAGTTCTATAGGTATCAAGTCAATTTCAAACTCTTTACCCATAAAGTTTAACGTACACCCCCGATAAAATTTGCCGGCACTCAATAGTTTCCCTTTGGCCACTTCAATGGTATAAGTAGTATCTAGTGGGAGTGGTGTAGTGCTAAAAGAATGAGTTAAAGTCTTGGCTACAAAACTCTTATCGGCACCCGAATCGAATAAGCAAGAGACATAAGAATTGTTGAGAAGAAATGTACCCATGAATAGTTCATTGTCATCTCGGGCTTCCTCAGTGTTAATGTTGTAAGCTCGACCGCGCGCATCGGGGTAGCTTTCTTCTTTGGGTATGCATTTCTAAAATGACCTTGTTAGCCACATCCGTAACAAGTGACCGTCTTTGGTGCATCGGGCCCCTTTCGAGCGACGGGGGCTGCACTTCTACAATCGTTGGCTATATGACCACTTCCTTGGCACCGGTGGAAAATTAGCTTGCCACATTCACCAAATTGATGCTTGTGGCATTTGTTGCAAAAAGGTTTGGTTTCGGCATAACTTTTCTTGCCGTCCGAGGTGAAGGGTTTCTTGGTGAAGTTGTTGTTGTTATAGTTGCTTGATTGAGAGGCTTCCCATTTTCTTTTATTACCACCCGATTTATCCTCGGCCTTAGGTGCCGGTACTACGATTTCATCCACCGTTTCAATCAATTGGCGGGCCATCTTTAAAGCTTCTTGTAGGTTGGCGGGTTTGGATGACATTACCCCGTGTTTGATGCTCTTAGGAAGGCTATCCATGTAAAGTTTAACTCGTAGAGGCTCGGGATTTACAAGGTTGGAACACATTAGAGCTAGCTCGGAAAATCGTTGATTATAAGCGTTGAGGTCGTTTCCGACCACTTTCAAACTTCTTAGCTCACTTTCGAGCCTTCGGGTCTCTTCGCGCGAAAAGCATTCGGTGATCATCTTATCTTTCAAATCGGACCAAGAGAGAGCGTGGGCTTCATCGGTACCCACCGATTGTACATACTTATTCCACCATGTGAGAGCGATACCGGCAAAAGTGTGGGTAGAATATTTGACCTTGTCTTGGTCCCGGCAACCTCTTATGCTGAAAACGGCTTCCGTTTGCTCAAACCATCGAGTGAGAGCAACCGGTCCTCCGGTCCCATCGAAAGTATGAGGTTTACACCCCATGAAAGCTTTGTAGGAGCATCCCTCATTTGAGTTACCGGCTCCATTGTTGTTGTTGTTGTTGTTGTTGTTGTTGTTGTTGTGGTTGTTGTTATTGTTATTGTTGTTGGAAAAGTGACCGGCCATGGCCGCATCTACGGCGGTGGCTATCATTCATTGAAGAGCTTGTTCAGGAGTTTCATTGCGTGGGACTAGGCGAGGAGGCATTTGAAATGTCCCGTTCTTATTGATTAAAAACGTTCCATATTAATTGATTTCGTTGCGAGGTTTTGACCTCTATATGAGACGTTTTTCAAAGACTGCATTCATTTTTAAAACAAACCATAACCTTTATTTCATAAATAAAGGTTTAAAAAGCGTTACGTAGATTATCAAATAATGATAATCTAAAATATCATGTTTACACACGACCATTACATAATGGTTTACAATACAAATATGTTACATCGAAATCAGTTTCTTGAATGCAGTTTTTACACAATATCATACAAACATGGACTCCAAATCTTGTCCTTATTTTAGTATGCAACAGCGGAAGCTCTTAGTATTCACCTGAGAATAAACATGCTTTAAACGTCAACAAAAATGTTGGTGAGTTATAGGTTTAACCTATATATATCAAATCGTAATAATAGACCACAAGATTTCATATTTCAATACACATCCCATACATAGAGATAAAAATCATTTATATGGTGAACACCTGGTAACCGACATTAACAAGATGCATATATAAGAATATCCCCATCATTCCGGGACACCCTTCGGATTTGATATAAATTTCGAAGTACTAAAGCATCCGGTAATTTGGATGGGGTTTGTTAGGCCCAATAGATCTATCTTTAGGATTCGCGTCAATTAGGGTGTCTGTTCCCTAATTCTTAGATTACCAGACTTAATAAAAAGGGGCATATTCGATTTCGATAATTCAACCATAGAATGTAGTTTCACGTACTTGTGTCTATTTTGTAAATCATTTATAAAACCTGCATGTATTCTCATCCCAAAAATATTAGATTTTAAAAGTGGGACTATAACTCACTTTTACAGATTTTTACTTCGTCGGGAAGTAAGACTTGGCCACTGGTTGATTCACGAACCTATAACAATATATACAAATATATCAAAGTATGTTCAAAATATATTTACAACACTTTTAATATATTTTGATGTTTTAAGTTTATTAAGTCAGCTGTCCTCGTTAGTAACCTACAACTAGTTGTCCACAGTTAGATGTACAGAAATAAATCGATAAATATTATCTTGAATCAATCCATGACCCAGTGTATACGTATCTCAGTATTGATCACAACTCAAACTATATATATTTTGGAATCAACCTCAACCCTGTATAGCTAACTCCAACATTCACATATAGAGTGTCTATGGTTGTTCCGAAATATATATAGATGTGTCGACATGATAGGTCGAAACATTGTATACGTGTCTATGGTATCTCAAGATTACATAATATACAATACAAGTTGATTAAGTTATGGTTGGAATAGATTTGTTACCAATTTTCACGTAGCTAAAATGAGAAAAATTATCCAATCTTGTTTTACCCATAACTTCTTAATTTTAAATCCGTTTTGAGTGAATCAAATTGCTATGGTTTCATATTGAACTCTATTTTATGAATCTAAACAGAAAAAGTATAGGTTTATAGTCGGAAAAATAAGTTACAAGTCATTTTTGTAAAGGTAGTCATTTCAGTCGAAAGAACGACGTCTAGATGACCATTTTAGAAAACATACTTCCACTTTGAGTTTAACAATAATTTTTGGATATAGTTTTATGTTCATAATAAAAATCATTTTCTCAGAATAACAACTTTTAAATCAAAGTTTATCATAGTTTTTAATTAACTAACCCAAAACAGCCCGCGGTGTTACTACGACGGCGTAAATCCGGTTTTACGGTGTTTTTCGTGTTTCCAGGTTTTAAATCATTAAGTTAGCATATCATATAGATATAGAACATGTGTTTAGTTGATTTTAAAAGTCAAGTTAGAAGGATTAACTTTTGTTTGCGAACAAGTTTAGAATTAACTAAACTATGTTCTAGTGATTACAAGTTTAAACCTTCGAATAAGATAGCTTTATATGTATGAATCGAATGATGTTATGAACATCATTACTACCTTAAGTTCCTTGGATAAACCTACTGGAAAAGAGAAAAATGGATCTAGCTTCAACGGATCCTTGGATGGCTCGAAGTTCTTGAAGCAGAATCATGACTATATATATATATATATATATATATATATATATATATATA
The DNA here is from genome assembly GCF_046630445.1 of Rutidosis leptorrhynchoides. Lineage (NCBI taxonomy): Eukaryota > Viridiplantae > Streptophyta > Magnoliopsida > Asterales > Asteraceae > Rutidosis > Rutidosis leptorrhynchoides. Next base: position 124,006,478 of record NC_092333.1, on the reverse strand, counting down.
TATATATATATATATATATATATATATATATATATATATATATATATATATATATATATATATATAAAACAAGTTCAAGTAAGATCATCACTTGAAATAAGATTGTTATAGTTATAGAAATTGAACCAAAGTTTGAATATAATTATTACCTTGTATTAGAATGATAACCTACTGTAAGAAACAAAGATTTCTTGAGGTTGGATGATCACCTTACAAGATTGGAAGTGAGCTAGCAAACTTGAAAGTTTTCTTGATTTTATGTAACTAGAACTTGTAGAATTTATGAAGAACACTTAGAACTTGAAGATAGAACTTGAGAGAGATCAATTAGATGAATAAAATTAAAGAATGAAAGTGTTTTTAGGTGTTTTTGGTCGTTGGTGTATGGATTAGATATAAAGGATATGTAATTTTGTTTTCATGTAAATAAGTTATGAATGATTACTCATATTTTTGTAATTTTATGAGATATTTCATGCTAGTTGCCAAATGATGGTTCCCACATGTGTTAGGTGACTCACATGGGCTGCTAAGAGCTGATTATTGGAGTGTATATACCAATAGTACATACATCTAAAAGCTGTGTATTGTACGAGTACGAATACGGGTGCATACGAGTAGAATTGTTGATGAAACTGAACGAGGATGTAATTGTAAGCATTTTTGTTAAGTAGAAGTATTTTGATAAGTGTATTGAAGTCTTTCAAAAGTGTATAAATACATATTAAAACACTACATATATATACATTTTAACTGAGTCGTTAAGTCATCGTTAGTCGTTACATGTAAGTGTTGTTTTGAAACCTTTAGGTTAACGATCTTGTTAAATGTTGTTAACCCAATGTTTATAATATCAAATGAGATTTTAAATTATTATATTATCATGATATTATCATGTATGAATATCTCTTAATATGATATATATACATTAAATGTCTTTACAACGATAATCGTTACATATATGTCTCGTTTAAAAATCATTAAGTTAGTAGTCTTGTTTTTACATATGTAGTTCATTGTTAATATACTTAATGATATGTTTACTTATCATAGTATCATGTTAACTATATATATATCCATATATATGTCATCATATAGTTTTTAAAGTTTTAACGTTCGTAAATCACCGGTCAACTTGGGTGGTCAATTGTCTATATGAAACATATTTCAATTAATCAATTCTTAACAAGTTTGATTGCTTAACATGTTGGAAACATTTAATCATGTAAATATCAATCTCAATTAATATATATAAAGATGGAAAAGTTCGGGTCACTACAGTACCTACCCGTTAAATAAATTTCGTCTCGAAATTTTAAGCTGTTGAAGGTGTTGACGAATCTTCTGGAAATAGATGCGGGTATTTCCTCTTCATCTGATCTTCACGCTCCCAGGTGAACTCAGGTCCTCTACGAGCATTCCATCGAACCTTAACAATTGGTATCTTGTTTTGCTTAAGTCTTTTAACCTCACGATCCATTATTTCGACGGGTTCTTCGATGAATTGAAGTTTTTCGTTGATTTGGATTTCATCTAACGGAATAGTGAGATCTTCTTTAGCAAAACATTTCTTCAAATTCGAGACGTGGAAAGTGTTATGTACAGCCGTGAGTTGTTGAGGTAACTCAAGTCGGTAAGCTACTGGTCCGACACGATCAATAATCTTGAATGGTCCAATATACCTTGGATTTAATTTTCCTCGTTTACCAAATCGAACAATGCCTTTCCAAGGTGCAAATTTAAGCATGACCATCTCTCCAATTTCAAATTCTATATCTTTTCTTTTAATGTCAGCGTAGCTCTTTTGTCGACTTTGGGCGGTTTTCAACCGTTGTTGAATTTGGATGATCTTCTCGGTAGTTTCTTGTATAATCTCCGGACCCGTAATCTGTCTATCCCCCACTTCACTCCAATAAATTGGAGACCTGCGCTTTCTACGATAAAGTGCTTCAAACGGCGCCATCTCAATGCTTGAATGGTAGCTGTTGTTGTGGGAAAATTCTGCTAACGGTAGATGTCGATCCCAACTGTTTCCGAAATCAATAACACATGCTCATAGCATGTCTTCAAGCGTTTGTATTGTCCTTTCGCTCTGCCCATCAGTTTGTGGATGATAGGCAGTACTCATGTCTAGACGAGTTCCTAATGCTTGCTGTAATGTCTGCCAGAATCTTGAAATAAATCTGCCATCCCTATCAGAGATAATAGAGATTGGTATTCCATGTCCGGAGACGACTTCCTTCAAATACAGTCGTGCTAACTTCTCCATCTTGTCATCTTCTCTTATTGGCAGGAAGTGTGCTGATTTGGTGAGACGATCAACTATTACCCAAATAGTATCAAAACCACTTGCAGTCCTTGGCAATTTAGTGATGAAATCCATGGTAATGTTTTCCCATTTCCATTCCGGGATTTCGGGTTGTTTAAGTAGACCTGATGGTTTCTGATGCTCAGCTTTGACCTTAGAACACGTCAAACATTCTCCTACGTATTTAGCAACATCGACTTTCATACCCGGCCACCAAAAATGTTTCTTGAGATCCTTGTACATCTTCCCCGTTCCAGGATGTATTGAGTATCTGGTTTTATGAGCTTCTCTAAGAACCATTTCTCTCATATCTCCAAATTTTGGTACCCAAATCCTTTCAGCCCTATACCGGGTTCCGTCTTCCCGAATATTAAGATGCTTCTCTGATCATTTGGTTATTTCATCCTTTAAATTTCCCTCTTTTAAAACTCCTTGTTGTGCCTCCTTTATTTGAGTAGTAAGGTTATTATGAATCATTATATTCATAGATTTTACTCGAATGGGTTCTCTGTCCTTCCTGCTCAAGGCATCGGCTACCACATTTGCCTTCCCCGGGTGGTAACGAATCTCAAAGTCGTAATCATTCAATAATTCAATCCACCTACGCTGCCTCATATTCAGTTGTTTCTGATTAAATATGTGTTGAAGACTTTTGTGGTCGGTATATATAATACTTTTGACCCCATATAAGTAGTGCCTCCAAGTCTTTAATGCAAAAACAACCGCGCCTAATTCCAAATCATGCGTCGTATAATTTTGTTCGTGAATCTTCAATTGTCTAGACGCATAAGCAATCACCTTCGTTCGTTGCATTAATACACAACCGAGACCTTGCTTTGATGCACCACAATAAATCACAAAATCATCATTCCCTTCAGGCAATGACAATATAGGTGCCGTAGTTAGCTTTTTCTTCAATAACTGAAACGCTTTCTCTTGTTCATCATTCCATTCAAATTTCTTCCCTTTATGCGTTAATGCAGTCAAGGGTTTTGCTATTCTGGAAAAGTCTTGGATGAACCTTCTGTAGTAACCAGCTAGTCCTAAAAACTGGCGTATGTGTTTCGGAGTTTTTGGGGTTTCCCACTTTTCAACAGTTTCTATCTTTGCCGGATCCACCTTAATACCTTCTTTGTTCACTATGTGACCGAGGAATTGAACTTCTTCCAACCAAAATGCACACTTTGAAAACTTAGCGTACAATTCTTCCTTCCTCAATACTTCTAACACCTTTCTCAAATGTTCACCGTGTTCTTGGTCATTCTTTGAGTAAATAAGTATGTCATCAATGAAAACAATGACAAACTTGTCAAGGTATGGTCCACACACTCGGTTCATAAGGTCCATGAATACAGCTGGTGCATTAGTTAAACCAAATGGCATGACCATAAACTCGTAATGACCGTAACGTGTTCTGAAAGCAGTCTTTGGAATATCATCTTCTTTCACCCGCATTTGATGATACCCGGAACGTAAGTCAATCTTTGAATAAACAGACGAGCCTTGTAGTTGATCAAGTAAGTCGTTGATTCTCGGTAGTGGGTAGCGGTTCTTGATGGTAAGTTTGTTCAACTCTCGGTAGTTGATACACAACCTGAATGTACCATCTTTCTTCTTGACAAACAAAACAGGAGCTCCCCATGGTGATGTGCTTGGTCGAATGAAACCACGCTCTAAAAGTTCTTGTAATTGGCTTTGCAGTTCTTTCATCTCGCTGGGTGCGATTATGTAAGGAGCACGAGCTATTGGTGCAGCTCCTGGTAAAAGATCTATTTGAAATTCAACGGATCGATGTGGGGGTAATCCCGGTAATTCTTTCGGAAATACATCGGGAAATTCTTTTGCAATGGGAACATCATTGATGCTCTTTTCTTCAGTTTGTACTTTCTCGACGTGTGCTAGAACAGCATAGCAACCTTTTCTTATTAGTTTTTGTGCCTTTAAATTACTAATAAGATGTAGCTTCGTGTTGCCCTTTTCTCCGTACACCATTAAGGGTTTTCCTTTTTCTCGTATAATGCGAATTTCATTTTTGTAACAAACGATCTCTACTTTCACTTCTTTCAACCAGTCCATACCGATTATCACATCAAAACTCCCTAACTCTACTGGTATGAAATCAATCTTAAATCTTTCACTAACCAGTTTAATTTCTCGATTCCGACATATATTATCTGCTGAAATTAATTTACCATTTGCTAATTCGAGTAAAAATTTACTATCCAAAGGCGTCAATGGACAACTTAATTTAGCACAAAAATCTCTACTCATATAGCTTCTATCCGCACCCGAATCAAATAAAACGTAAGCAGATTTATTGTCAATAAGAAACGTACCCATAACAAGCTCCGGGTCTTCCTGTGCCTCTACCGCATTAATATTGAAAACTCTTCCGCGGCCTTGTCCATTTGTGTTCTCCTGGTTCGGGCAATTTATAATAATGTGGCCCGGTTTTCCACATTTATAACAAACTACATTGGCATAACTTACTCCGACACTACTTGCTCCGCCATTACTCGTTCCGACACCATTTGTTCCTTTCATTCAATTTACCCCTGGTCCGTAGACCTTACACTTCGCCGCGCTGTGACCATTTCTTTTACACTTGTTGCAAAATTTGGTGCAGAACCCCGAGTGATACTTTTCACACATTTGGCATAGCTGCTTCTGATTGTTGTTGTTGTTGTTGAGGTTATTATTGTTGTTGGGATGATTGTTGTAGTTGCTGTTGTTGTTGTTGTTGTTGTTGTTGTTGTTGTTGGGCCATTTGTTGTAGTTGTGATTGATGTTGCGATTGTTGGGATAATTGTTGCGATTATTGTTGTAATTGCTGTTGTTGTTGTATTGGTGATTCTTATCACCGTTTTCCTCCCACTTTCTTTTGACTTGCTTCACATTGGCCTCTTCAGCAGTCTGTTCTTTAATTCTTTCTTCAATCTGGCTCACTAGTTTGTGAGCCATTCTACATGCCTGTTGTATGGAGGCGGGCTCGTGTGAACTTATATCTTCTTGGATTCTTTTCGGTAATCCTTTCACAAATGCGTCGATCTTCTCTTCCTCATCTTCGAATGCTCCCGGACACAATAGGCACAATTCTGTGAATCGTCTTTCGTACGTGGTAATATCAAATCCTTGGGTTCGTAACCCTCTAAGTTCTGTCTTGAGCTTATTGACCTCAGTTCTGGGACGGTACTTCTCGTTCATCAAGTGCTTGAATGCTGACCACGGTAGTGCGTACGCATCGTCTTGTCCCACTTGCTCTAGATAGGTATTCCACCATGTTAACGCAGAACATGTGAAGGTATGCGTAGCGTACTTCACTTTGTCCTCTTCAGTACACTTACTTATGGCAAACACCGATTCGACCTTCTCGGTCCACTGTTTCAATCCAATCGGTCCTTTGGTTCCATCAAATTCCAAAGGTTTGCAGGCAGTGAATTCTTTGTAGGTGCATCCTACACGATTTCCTATACTGCTAGATCCAAGGTTATTGTTGGTATGGAGCGCAGTATGTACTGCGGCTATGTTTGAAGCTAGAAAAGTACGAAATTCCTCTTCATTCATATTCACGGTGTGTCGAGTATTCGGTGCCATTTCCTTCAAAATAGTCAAATGGAACAAGTTAATCATACAGAATATTAAGAGTAGTTAATAGTATTTCGTAGCATAATATGAACTCATTTATAAAAGCAATTTTCTTCATATTAGCGTTTTATAAGTTTAAATTTGGGTAGTACCTACCCGTTAAGTTCATACTTAGTAGCTAATATACAATTCAACTACTACAATTCTATATGAAAAACTGATTATAATAATATTTCGCGTTCAAACTTTTACACAATATTTTACAAACTTACAATACCGCTTATTTTACATATAGCATGAAATATAGCACACAATAAATTTGATACAAGATGGTTGTGAAGATAATTCTAGCTAGTACACAAGTCGTTCAGCAAAGGCAATAAAGACACGTAATTCATACGTCCAGAAACAAGTCATGCATTCTGGTTTTACTAGGATAACTTCCCATCCTTGGTCTTGTGGAACATAACTGTTATGGCCGTTGATAAGACAGCGTGTTGTAACGTCGTTAAATGGACGAGGGCTACGTAATGTCCAACAGTCCCGTAACAATCTAAAAACCTCATTTCTTACCCCAATTACCGACTCCGTCACTTGTGGGAACGTTTTGTTTAAGAGTTGTAGCCCGATGTTCTTGTTCTCACTTTGGTGAGAAGCGAACATTACTAATCCGTAAGCATAACGTGCTTCTTTATGTTGCATGTTAGCCACTTTTTCTAAATCACGAAGTCCAATATTCGGATATATTGAGTCAAAATAATTTCTTAACCCATTGCGTAAAATAGCATTTGGGTTCCCCGCAATATATGCGTCAAAGTAAACACATCGTAACTTATGGATTTCCCAATGTGATATCCCCCATCTTTCGAACGAAAGCCTTTTATAAACCAAGGCATTCTTGGAACGTTCTTCGAATGTCTTACAAACTGATCTCTCCTTAAATAGTTGTGCCGAAGAATTCTGACCGACTCTAGACAAGATTTCATCAATCATGTCTCCGGGTAGGTCTCTTAAAATATTGGGTTGTCTATCCATTTTGTGTTTTTATACTGTAAAATAGACAAGAGTTAGATTCATAAAAAAAATACTTATTAATACAAGCAATTTTTACATATATCATAAAGCATAAGCACACTATATTACATATATTACATCACACGAATACAACTATCTTATTCCGACTCGCTTGTTTCTTCTTCTTCGGTTTTGGTTCGTTTTGCCAAGTTTCTAGGGATATATGATGTTCCCCTAATACAAGCCGTCGTTTTCCACATTGGTTTAGAAAAACCTGGTGGTTTAGAGGTTCCCGGGTCATTGTTACAACTTAAGGACTTCGAGGGTTGACGATACATATAAAGTTCATCGGGGTTGGAATTAGATTTCTCTATTTTAATGCCCTTTCCCTTATTATTTTCTTTTGCCTTTTTAAATTCAGTTGGGGTAATTTCTATAACATCATCGGAATTCTCGTCGGAATCCGATTCATCGGAGAATTGGTAATCCTCCCAATATTTTGCTTCCTTGGCGGAAACACCATTGACCATAATTAACCTTGGTCGGTTGGTTGAGGATTTTCTTTTACTTAACCGTTTTATTATTTCCCCCACCGGTTCTATTTCTTCATCCGGTTCCGATTCTTCTTCCGGTTCCGATTCTTCTTCCGGTTCCGACTCTTCTTCCGGTTCCTCTTCGGGAACTTGTGAATCAGTCCATGAATCATTCCAATTTACATTTGACTCTTCATTATTATTAGGTGAGTCAATGGGACTTGTTCTAGAGGTAGACATCTATCACATAATATCAAACGCGTTAAGAGATTAATATATCATATAATATTCACATGTTAAAAATATATAGTTTCCAACAAAATTTGTTAAGCAATCATTTTTCAAGTAAACACGGTCGAAGTCCAGACTCACTAATGCATCCTAACAAACTCGATAAGACACACTAATGCAAAATTCTGGTTGTCTAAGACCAACGCTCGGATACCAACTGAAATGTCCCGTTCTTATTGATTAAAAACGTTCCATATTAATTGATTTCGTTGCGAGGTTTTGACCTCTATATGAGACGTTTTTCAAAGACTGCATTCATTTTTAAAACAAACCATAACCTTTATTTCATAAATAAAGGTTTAAAAAGCTTTACGTAGATTATCAAATAATGATAATCTAAAATATCCTGTTTACACACGACCATTACATAATGGTTTACAATACAAATATGTTACATCGAAATCAGTTTCTTGAATATAGTTTTTACACAATATCATACAAACATGGACTCCAAATCTTGTCCTTATTTTAGTATGCAACAGCGGAAGCTCTTAGTATTCACCTGAGAATAAACATGCTTTAAACGTCAACAAAAATGTTGGTGAGTTATAGGTTTAACCTATATATATCAAATCGTAATAATAGACCACAAGATTTCATATTTCAATACACATCCCATACATAGAGATAAAAATAAATTCATATGGTGAACACCTGGTAACCGACATTAACAAGATGCATATATAAGAATATCCCCATCATTCCGGGACACCCTTCGGATATGATATAAATTTCAAAGTACTAAAGCATCCGGTACTTTGGATTGGGTTTGTTAGGCCCAATAGATCTATCTTTAGGATTCGCGTCAATTAGGGTGTCTGTTCCCTAATTCTTAGATTACCAGACTTAATAAAAAGGGGCATATTCGATTTCGATAATTCAACCATAGAATGTAGTTTCACGTACTTGTGTCTATTTTGTAAATCATTTATAAAACCTGCATGTATTCTCATCCCAAAAATATTAGATTTTAAAAGTGGGACTATAACTCACTTTCACAGATTTTTACTTCGTCGGGAAGTAAGACTTGGCCACTGGTTGATTCACGAACCTTTAACAATATATACATATATATCAAAGTATGTTCAAAATATATTTACAACACTTTTAATATATTTTGATGTTTTAAGTTTATTAAGTCAGCTGTCCTCGTTAGTAACCTACAACTAGTTGTTCACAGTTAGATGTACATAAATAAATCGATAAATATTATCTTGAATCAATCCACGACCCAGTGTATACGTATCTCAGTATTGATCATAACTCAAACTATATATATTTTGGAATCAACCTCAACCCTGTATAGCTAACTCCAACATTCATATATAAAGTGTCTATGGTTGTTCCGAAATATATATAGATGTGTCGACATGATAGTTCGAAACATTGTATACGTGTCTTTGGTATCTCAAGATTACATAATATACAATACAAGTTGATTAAGTTATGGTTGGAATAGATTTGTTACCAATTTTCACGTAGATAAAATGAGAAAAATTATCCAATCTTGTTTTACCCATAACTTCTTCATTTTAAATTCGTTTTGAGTGAATCAAATTGCTATGGTTTCATATTGAACTCTATTTTATGAATCTAAATATAAAAAGTATAGGTTTATAGTCATAAAAATAAGTTACAAGTCATTTTTGTAAAGGTAGTCATTTCAGTCGAAAGAACGACGTCTAGATGACCATTTTAGAAAACATTATTCCACTTTGAGTTTAACCATAATTTTTGGATATAGTTTCATGTTCATAATAAAAATCATTTTCTCAGAATAACAACTTTTAAATCAAAGTTTATCATAGTTTTTAATTAACTAACCCAAAACAGCCCGCGGTGTTACTACGACGACGTAAATCCGGTTTTACAGTGTTTTTCGTGTTTCCAAGTTTTAAATCATTAAGTTAGCATATCATATAGATATAGAACATGTATTTAGTTGATTTTAAAAGTCAAGTTAGAAGGATTAACTTTTGTTTGCGAACAAGTTTAGAATTAACTAAACTATGTTCTAGTGATTACAAGTTTAAACCTTCGAATAAGATAGCTTTATATGTATGAATCGAATGATGTTATGAACATTATTACTACCTTAAGTTCCTTGGATAAACCTACTGGAAAAGAGAAAAATGGATCTAGCTTCAACGGATCCTTGGATGGCTCGAAGTTCTTGAAGCAGAATCATGACTATATATATATATATATATATATATATATATATATAAAACAAGTTCTAGTAAGATCATCACTTGAAATAAGATTGTTATAGTTATAGAAATTGAACCAAAGTTTGAATATGATTATTACCTTGTATTAGAATGATAACCTACTATAAGAAACAAAGATTTCTTGAGGTTGGATGATCACCTTACAAGATTGGAAGTGAGCTTGCAAACTTGAAAGTATTCTTGATTTTATTTAACTAGAACTTGTAGAATTTATGAAGAACACTTAGAACTTGAAGATAGAACTTGAGAGAGGTCAATTAGATGAAGAAAATTGAAGAATGAAAGTGTTTGTAGGTGTTTTTGGTCGTTGGTGTATGGATTAGACATAAAGGATATGTAATTTTGTTTTCATGTAAATAAGTCATGAATGATTACTCATATTTTTGTAATTTTATGAGATATTTCATGCTGGTTGCCAAATGATGGTTTCCACATGTGTTAGGTGACTCACATGGGCTACTAAGAGCTGATCATTGGAGTGTATATACCAATAGTTCATACATCTAAAAGCTGTGTATTGTACGAGTACGAATACGAGTGCATACGAGTAGAATTGTTGATGAAACTGAACGAGGATGTAATTGTAAGCATTTTTGTTAAGTAGAAGTATTTTGATAAGTGTATTGAAGTCTTTCAAAAGTGTATAAATACATATTAAAACACTACATATATATATATATATATTTTAACTGAGTCGTTAAGTCATCGTTAGTCGTTACATGTAAGTGTTGTTTTGAAACCTTTAGGTTAACGATCTTGTTAAATGTTGTTAACCCAATATTTATAATATCAAATGAGATTTTAAATTATTATATTATCATGATATTATCATTTATGAATATCTCTTAATATGATATATATACATTAAATGTCTTTACAACGATAATCGTTACATATATGTCTCGTTTAAAAATCATTAAGTTAGTAGTCTTGTTTTTACATATGTAGTTCATTGTTAATATACTTAATGATATGTTTACTTATCATAGTATCATGTTAACTATATATATATCCATATATATGTCATCATATAGTTTTTAAAGTTTTAACGTTCGTGAATCACCGGTCAACTTGGGTGGTCAATTGTCTATATGAAACATATTTCAATTAATCAATTCTTAACAAGTTTGATTGCTTAACATATTGGAAATATTTAATCATGTAAATATCAATCTCAATTAATATATATAAAGATGGAAAAGTTCGGGTCACTACAGCATTGTTCCTTCAATACACAATAATATCGTTGATTAGTATTCTCAATAATACTAATCGTGATATGGAATAAGGATAAAGAGAAATTTTTCCTTGACTCGCCCTAAATTCTTTATGTCATAATGTCGGAATGTCCATGTGAGTCACCGTAATATAATCCCGGCAATTATATTACCCCGATTCACAGGTGCATTTAACATTACTTCATAAGGTCAAGGTGGCATGTCAATCAAATTAAGCAACATGAGATTAAGATGGAATAGAAGTTAGATATGAATAGAAGAGTTCGAGTATAAATGCACAAGTAGTCACGTAAATACTACTTCAAGTCTATATGCCGGTTGTAGTCTAGACTCACTAATGTACCCTATGACTCGGGGTTGACACCAATGACCTCTAAATCCCTACAACCAACGCTCCGATACCATCTGTAGTGACCTGAAAAAATTGTCATTGATGGCGCCGTCTACTTAGGTCCTGTTGCATAGTCATAAGTCTTTAAAACAACGTTTGACCAAAATATGTCGCATTTATTTCAAATGTAAGGATGTTTCAAGGTTTACAAAAGTAGTTCAACGACTAGTTACATTACAACGTTTAAAGTACAATTGAAACCTATGCGACACAATTTAAAAGTAAGTCAAAAGATGCTCCAAATATGCATGTATACTCGACATCCAAGCAAGTATCAAAAATAGAGTGCGGAAGCATGTATCACTTAGCGTTCAAGGACCTGAGAAAACATATAGAAAACTGTCAACGAAAAACATTGGTGAAATCATAGGTTTAGTAAGTGAGTATGTAAGTTGAACCACAAGATTTATAACGTTGAAATAATAGTAAACCATTCTAAAATTTGTTATCACGAGCACCTAATTATCAAGGCTTAACTAACGTTACCCCATACACATAGCGTTAGAACCTACACTTATTCTCGAAAATATATTTCATCCCCATAACGGTAGCGAACCGTTCGAATGAGGGTTTGTAAAATCCATATGGCCATACAACATAAGTTTTCGCTTACACCCGGCAAGTGTAACTAATGATAATTGAATTGAGGCATTTTTGTTCTAACTCGTACGTAGAATGTTTGTTTTTGTACTTTTGTTCACTTTGTAAAACGAAATGTGTATGTTTTCTCATCCCAAATGTAAGTATAAAAGAGTAAAAGTGGGACTATGATCTCACCTTGAGTGCACGAATGTAAATGTACTTCACAAAGTAAACGTGTGCAAGAAAGAATGCTAGTCTTGACTTAAACATTAGGTTGTATCAATATCGGTAAGCATGAAGTTGATCAAAGTGTTCAATTAGTCCTATGGCTCATTACGACTCGATTATATAGCATGTGAATCACGTTGTCAAGTTTAATGCAAGATACAAGTATAAAAGTAAGCTAGAATGATTGCATAAGTATTTGGTTAGGTTTGACTAAAAGTCAAACTTGGTCAAAGTCAAAGTCAACGGGGTCAGGTCGGGTATCCAACAGTTTTTCCATGATGAGAAATCATATATGAGCATGTTAGCCAAATTTCATGTTAATCGGAGTTACGGTTAAGCGGAAAAGAATTTGTGAAAAATAAAACACAAAGAAAATTTGGCATGGGGATATGCGCGGTGCGCTCAGGTATGCGCGGTGCGCACTAAGGCGTGGAACCAGGTCAGATATAATCTCAGGGGTTAAGCATTTGCTCCTTCACAATTACACGGTGCGCGAAGGTATGCGCGGCGCGCATTACTGGAAAAGTGCTGTTTGCAGCATTTTTGTTAAGTCTCGAACCAAACTTCAATTTAACATAACTCATGAACCGAAAACATTCAAAACGCATGCCATACATCGTTGAAAAGGTAATTTAACGAGGAACACAACTAAACATATTTCATCAACCAAAATCATCATTTACAATAATAAAATCCAAGTTGAAAGTTCATTAAATGTTCACCATAAATGCTTTCAAGTTCATAAATGCACTTTGATGATTCGGGAATTAAATGCACACATATGATACACTGTTTCGTAGGTAATTACGCATACAATATAACTAAATACTTACAAACAACATTGCAAAGCATTCAATGCATCAAAAGTTCATTTTACTTCTATCAAACCTTAACTCAAAATCACAAATTTAGCAATTAAGTTTATGGTGTCTTTCTAAGTCAACCTACACATCAAATTGAAACTAGTGATGCTAGTAACACATTTATTACATGCACTTTTAACATCTAACAACATTTAAGCAACCAAATCTCAAGATCAAACACACACGTTTGTCAAGTTCATGCTAGTTACTCAAAACAACAAGATCGAGCATATAAATCACATATTCATGTTAGACTTGAGCCATAGACACTAATTAACACACTTTTAAGTTTTAAAGATCAAGAACACGAAATTTAGTGTTTTCAGAAAGTTACCCAAACGAGATGAAGTTGGTATGGATTCGAAGAGGAAGATGCAAGGATTCAAAATATGTAATTTGTTTGAGTTAATGCTTGCTAGATATTGAATAGATGATGAATCTTTGTTTGAGAGTTGAGAGGATTTGGAAGTATCAAAAGAAGAAAGAGGAGGTGAATAAGTGAGTGGAGGAGAAAGGGTTTGACTAGTTGACCTAGTCACTAGTTTGACCCTTTGGAGACTTTAGTCCCTCTAGTTTAAAAACGGGTGCGTGAATTACCTAAACGAAATATTTTAAAAATGCGTATCAACGAAAGATGTTATAATTATTTAACGGACTTTAAAATAGTTAAACAGAAAGTAAACAGAAAAAGACAGGATGTTACAAAAGAGCGTGTGTAGGTTAGTGATATCCGTCATGATTCACTATAGTGTGGCAGTGCGCGATGTTGCAATACTCATTGAGTAATCGAGGCCTAAAGAGCGTGGATGCGATGTGGGTTTAAAGTTCACGTGTTCGATACCACATCGTGTTGGCATGTGATATGGGTTTAAAGTTCGGGCGTTCGATACCATATCATCATGTGTGCGTGGGCGTGTTAGGTGAGTTTAAGTTCCTGAGTTCGATACCACCTAGGGATTAGTGTTACGCGGTGGTGAGTACGCTAATGGTTATTGTGAACACCGACAGTCATTGTGCGAGTATCGCTCCCTTGTGTGCGCGTGTTATTGGGTTGGTGTGTACCGGGTGTTTTATCACCACGTGAGGGTACGTGACATGTGAACGTCTTAGCTAGAGCGTCGTGTTTTGATGCTCGTTGTAAGTGATGTGGCAAGTGACATCCTGGCATAAGGATTCGCTTTTGTTGGCTACTTGATGTAGTGTGGTGAGTGATCCCACGAGATTTCACTCTTCGTTGACCACGATTGCAGTTTGATGTTTGTGTGGCGAGTGATGTTCACTCTTCGTCGGCCACATTTGCGTGTGAGTTATGTAGTGAGTGTGGTTCATTCTTTGTTGACCACTTTTCCCGTGTGTATGCGTGGTAGTGCCGTTCGGTAGGCGCTTTCATTGACCACATGCGTGTGCTAGTAGGGTCATGATTGTTGACTAGATTTGATGTTAGAGTAACCGTGTTAATGGTTATGACGAAGTTGGAAAGGGTGTAAGCCTCGGTGTTCCCGAGCATCTCCTTAGTGTTGAGTTGAAGGGTAAATAGGCTAGCTGTGTGGCGTAGGTGGATTGTGACTAGCGAGTGTCGCTAGAACGTTGTGGGAGTTGAGCCGTAAGGGTCGTTAGATTTGTATCACTTCGAGTAGTCAGGTGACGTGCGACACCGAGAGTAGACCCCGTGAGGGTCGAGTTATTGAGACTCGGTGGTAGTGGTAGGAGTTGTATAACACTGCGTCAGGTGCCTCCGTATACATGCTAGTGGAATGCTTCACTCCGACGGTGTGGTTACCTTGTACTTGGGTACCGATGAGAAACCCGAAGGTACAATTGTGGTTTATATTCTTGTTGAGTGGGCGTTAACGCTTGACCGACTTGAAAAATCGAGGTTCGAGTACCTTGTTGTGAGTTCGTGAAGAATGGTTGAGTATGACCAACGTCGAGACCGGTCATGTGTGTGTCGTAGAATGTTGAAATTCCGCAAGATGTTATCATCTTGGTGGTGAAAGTATAGGGTTGAAACCCTAAGTGGGGGAGTATGTACCCAGAGGGTACGGTGTTGCCTCGGTATGGTAGGTGTGTTTGGGCGGTTTGCTGTAAGTCGTCCCGTTCGGTGAGCGAACTCGGGACGTAAAGTGTTGATTCTCGATTGTCTCATGTAGAGATACGTTAGTGTAGTGTGCGAGAGTTCTCTAGAGTATTGAGGACTTGTACGTGCGAGAAGCGACAAGATCATCCTTAATGGACGATCGAAACGATGTTCACAAGGTAATGGTGGACGAGTTGTGAGTCATGAAGGGTTACGTGTCGGTTGGAGTTACCGAAGAGCATGACTCAGATTAGTTGACACTTGGCCAGGATACTCTACGTTGTTGATGTGTGCGAGGCGTACTAGGAAATAGTTATATTTTTACTAAGAAAATTCTATTAAATACGATACAATTTTACACAAGTGATTTATTTATTTATAGAGTGGATATATCAAAACCTTGCTACAACACTTATAGGCAGTGTACCTAATCGTATAGTAGTGTAGTTTTTAGTAAGTCCGATTCGTTCCACAGGGAACTTAGCCAAGTTTAACACTATATTTTTAACTTATAATTGTAAAAATACAAAAATATATATAAGTAGTATTATTATTATAAAAGGGGGGTTTTTACCGTTTAATGACCGGTTTGTCGATTTTAAAACTTTAGTCGCAGTTAAAACCTAATGTAAAATATTAAAAATAAATATAACTTAAATTAAAGCGTAAATTAAATAACGATAATGAAATTGCGATAAATAAAAGTACGATAAATAAAAGTGCAATAATAAAAAAGTACGATAATTAAAAGTGCAATTAAATACAATGACAATAAATAAAAGTGCGATAATTAAAAGTGCAATTAAATATGAAATAAAGGAATTATGCTTATTTAAACTTCCGTAATCATGATGTTCGACGCGTTGTTTTTAGTTTATTCCCATGGGTTAATTGTCCTTTGTCCTGGATTATTTGATATGTCCATACGGATTTATCCATAATAGTCCATCAGTCATAATCATAAAGTGCAGAAGTCTTCGTCAAATTATTCTTATTCTCGAAGTTAAATATTCTAACTAATTGGGGATTCGAATTGTAACAAGGTCTTAATACTTTGTTTAATGAATACACCAGGTTATCGACTGCATGTAAACCAAGGTTTTAATACTTTGTTAACAATTACACCAATTACCCTTGAATGTAATCCACCCCTGTTTCAACAAGTCTATTAACTATTAATCCAGTTCCGTGTCCGGTAAAATGAACAATTATTGGTATTTATAGATATCTCGCCCACCGTGCCCAGTCAAGCGTATGTGGTTATATATAAATACGTCAAATTATAAGTCTATATATTAAATTAACGAGGTATCATTTAGTTAATATAAAGCCCATTAATAGCCCATAGTCTAATTTCCACAAGTGTCGTTCTTTTATCCATGCCCCAATTATGGTTCAAAGCCCAATTACCCAATTTTAATATTTTTAGCCCAACATCATGATTACTTCAATTTAAATAAGCATAATAATAACTTAACTACAAGACATTAATTTAACAATAAAATTAAACATAACTTACAGTAGATATTAATAGCGTAGTGGTAAACGGACAGAGTTTCAACTTGCAAAACCTTAAGACATTCGACTAACCTAACCTTATTATTATCACTAACTTAAAATTAAAATTACAAATTGAGATTAATATTTGGAGTGATATTTGATACATAGGATAAGAGAAAAGAAAAAGATATATATATATATATATATATATATATATATATATATATATATATATATATATATATATATATATATAATTCTGGCCGAATTCGTTGCAATTTATAGATGTGGCCAGTATTTTGGGCTCATGCGATTGCATGAGAATCGTGCTTCCAGGCCATGTGATCGCATGGCCATCTGGGACAGCTCACATTGCTTTGTTTTCTTGCTTGTCGATGTTATTTTTAAATATATATAATATATAAATAATTTATATAATTATTTAAATATTATATAATATTCTTGTGCATAGTTGACTCATAATTTTTAGTCCGTTGCGTCGAGCGTTGAGAGTTGACTTTGGTCCCGGTTCCGGATTTTCGAACGTCCTTGCGTATAATTTAATATCTTGTACTTCGCGTTTTGTGTCTTGTACTCTTGTAATTTCGAGACGTTTCTCATCAATAATTTGAACCACTTTGATTGTACTTTGTACTTTTGAGCTTTTTGGTCTTTTGCGTCTTCAATTCGTCGAATTTGTCTTTTGTCTTCACCTTTTATTATTTAAACGAATATTGCTTGTAAATAGAACAATTGCAACTAAAAACTTGTCTTTCTTGAGGGATAATGCTATGAAATATATGTTCATTTTTAGCATTATCAAATATTCCCACACTTGAGCGTTGCTTGTCCTCAAGCAATATAGTCTTGAAATAAAAATACTAGAATCACTTCTTTATTCTTCACACTTTGTACATCAGTGATTTCTATACGGCGGTATAAACAATGATAGTAACGTTGTGCTTTACAGTCCCACATGACTATAAAAAATTAGATCCTTTAGGAAATTGGATCTTTATGAAAACATTTGATCTTTTTCCAGAATAACCCTTCACCGGTGTTTGCAAAATATTTTTGTGGGTTTTGTGGGTTTCAGATTTGAAAATTTTAGCTCAAAAACTTGCGGTTTTGTGTCACCCAATTTCTAACCTTGTATTAGGAAAGCAACACGTCCAGTATACTTGCTCTGTATATTACCTTTCGGTAAACTACCGTCCGGTTGTAAAGGAAAGCGTTGAACAAGCAACTTTTAAGGTAATGTCCCCTAACATGCTTTTAATTATGGTCTATAACGTGTCGGATGCAATTACTATCCTTTGTAGGAGCAATAGTAAAGCTCACCCTATAATTTTTCGATCTGGCACAAGGTCCTGTCTTCGACCATGCTATGCAACTACCGTTCTTACGGTTGACACCCGATTTGGTTCAGGTGACCTAATGATTTCTAGGTGAATTTCTAGGATTTTACGTTCAATGGTAATGAACGCATTAAAAATGGGTTTTTCAGAAAACAAATCGGTTTGTAATTTTGATCAAAATATTTTCTCGTTCAAGCTCGAGTTTAGATATCATCGAATTCCATGAGTTTGTAATTCTCAATCTTTAAAGTCAATCTCTAGGATTGAGTAATATCAGGCTTAAAAGCTGATTTTTGATCTTTTAAGGAGATTATCCTTTCTGGGGATCTGATTCAATAGTCTTATCAAGCTAATTTGCACGGCGTCCTCCCTATTTTACGAGACATATCCTCTCATGGTTAGGATAAGTCTGACCACTTGGCGATCCTGTTTGATGCTGAGGTCCGTGGATTTCCAGCTGATTTTCGAGAAAACTTTTCAAGGTTTTTCGTAGACTCTACAACTGGTTTGGACGACAACTTCCTGACCTAAATCAAGAAGCGCGTTTCTTTTTCAGAAGACTTTACTTCCTTTTAATGATGGAATTGATTCATCGTGTAGATCCATCTTTCTTTCAAATATCTTACAATTTACCGGGTAAAACGGTTAATTTTGTCCAAAACAAAAGTATCTTCAATTATTTGTACAAAAATATGTGATATATGTTTTTAAATAACTTGGTAAATTTTTCTCACACTTGGCTTTTATTTTCCTTTTTATTGTCCTCTATTCCATTTTAAATGAATTCTAACATTTTGGTTTGTTTCTCAATTTATGTCCTTTCTGAGGTAACAATAATTTCGGTGTTGACACCTAGTTTTATCGTTCATAAATATGTATAAACATGATTTTGAATTCATTTAATTGAAAATTTTGAATTTTTTTACTAGAATTGGGTAGTCAGTATATAAGACTAGGGCTGTTCTTTATTATCAGAGAGCACTAGATTCTAATACAACTACTGCGTTACTAGTATTTTTTTTAATGGTAACGTGATGTTTAAATTAAAAATTTTTTAAATCCAAAAGAATTTAACCTCTTCCCACACTTAAGATCTTGCAATGCCCTCATTTGCAAGAAATCAGCAACAATTTAAATTATTGAGGGTGATTAGCGTAGAAAAATGATTAAATTTTACCAAAGTTTCCAAACATATTGGCGTTTGTTTGCAGAATGATAAATGGTGCATATCATTTGTTCATTCCGTCTTGTTGTTACATCACATTTGTTTTTCGTTTTGTCGTCAAAATCAGTAGCTTTTGCTGAACTTAATGCCAGTCTTTGAAAATGGGCTGTTTTACCCTGTTGTGTATATGAAATAAAATACATACAATACAAATATAAACATGCATGGTAATTTGAAATGGGACTTAAAATTCCACTTTCAAATCAAATATGAAATATTAGTACAAAATAATAAAAATATCAAACAATACATTAATATATCACAATATCATATGTTTAAACATAAATAAATAAAAATAATAAATAATAAAGATCATAGAAATCACCAACTGGAACTATATCAATTTGGATAGGGGTTCCAGTTCATGTTGTCGTCCGGGTTCCATGGTTGGTGATAGGTGTACTGGTAGGCCTGGTTAGGGTCGTAGAGAGTATATGGTGGTCTCATCTGGGGCTGGTGTGGAGGATAGTAAGCGGGTCGGGTCGGTACGTAGTGATCCTGAGGTGACAGCCGGCTCATGATCTGATGCTGATGATAGTCCCATCTATCATGCTGTCATTTCCTGGAATGCTCGTAATTATTCCGGGCTTGCCACTGCTCCATCCGACTAAATCTCTCCCCGTTTGTCATATCTACCTCATCTACACGCTGGTAGACATCAATCATAGCCTCCCTAATGACATCCCTAATGTCATCCGCTTCCTCCATTTCCTCATCTGATCCTCTCTCTACCTGTGGATGACGACCTTCATAGGGTACTGCCTGGTTTCGTCTGCTCTTTAATACCTTAGCATCCTGATAGACCTTCAATCCTATAGGCTCAACCTGTTCCCTACATTCCAAAAGTGGACCCCCTTGGTCCCTATCTACACCCAAATACTCTCAAATAAGAGTAACAAAAATACCTCCTCCTATTATCCCCCCTTCCTGTATTCCTTCTACCATCTTAGCCAAATAAAAACCAACACAGTAAGGGATATTAACAAAGCCTCTTGGGTCTCGAATAAACTTTAGGTAAAATAAATCATGTAAGGTCATTTTCTCCTTGTTGTGACCTCTCTGTGTAATCGAGTTAGCCAAAAATCTATGAATTATACGAAGCTCGGCTTTGTTAATATGTAAGTAGGAGTGTTTTCCTCCCAGCGTAAAAACATTATAATCTGACATACGCCTCCAGACGGCGTTCGCGTCAAAATTCCTATCTACCCTTTCACCACGATAAATCAAATTCATACAATCGGGTAGTAGTAATTCACTAGGAGTATATATCTGCAAAGCCCTGGCCATGTCCAGCATGGACATCCTGTATATCCTACGGCCAAGTATAAACCTAAGAAAACTTCTATCATCTAACCTATCTAAATCTGCATTTAATGCTATAGTACTCATAAGCTCAATACACCATTCCTTATATACAGGTCTACGAATGGTGAATAGACGTTCCCAATCGTGAAAAGAAGAACTGCCATACCTTTGGATCAGATGCTCCCTAACTGAGTTAGCAAGTTGGACCCTTTCTAAAGGCTCCCAATCGATTACCCTTGGCACTTCTACATTTTTTGGTATCAGTTTGAATTTGTTACTTTGATATGTCGGGTAATCTCTCCAGCTTCTTTCAAATCTTAGATTAGGATGCAACGTGTGTTCAGGAATAGTTAGGTATTCTACTGGGGGATGCATCGGAAATACTATAAAGGCATCAAAAAATTGTATCGGATCATAATAAGGTACGTGTTGATCAGGCTGTTGTTGTGGTTCCTGTTGTTGTTCCGGTTCAGGTTCATATTGCATTTCAGGTTTAGGTTCTGGAGCAGGTTGCCTGGATGATGATGTTGCACCATCAGTATCTGTAAATCTCTGCAAAACACATTAAACACAAAATTTGTGCATCCAAATATGCATTAGTGTTAGCAAAATAACAAATTGAAACAATTACAATAACATGTTAAATCAAAAACTTATACACATTTTCACAATTTTTACAATTCTACACTTTTTCAAATAAGCATATATAAAAATATTTACAAAGTTCATAAGCATTTAACTCAAATAACATGTTAAAACAACTATTACTAGCAATTAAACAAGTTTCAAATGGTATTTACATCAAATTAATCAAGTTCATGAATTTTAGACTTAAAAAGTCCACTTTAATTCTCAAAAATCATGTTTAGGATTAAAGTTTGGATTATTTAGCTACCTAAACATGTTACACTACTTAATTTAGCTATAATTCATGACAAAAATCGGCCATAACCTGTTTATATCAAAAAGCCCCAAATTGCTCAAGAACACAAACCCTATATTCCTAAAAATTTTGAAGTTTTTGGCTTCAAATCATGTTAAATAGCATCAATCTAGGCTATACATGCATAAAATACTAACAATTTAACTCTAATTACACTAGAAATTAACAAAATCAAATTAGGAAAAATATAGCTCAAGAACACTAAAAATCAAATTTAAAGAGGTTTAGGAATGTAATTGTTACCCTTCTTGATAAACTCCTTATCAAATTCATGTTTAGAGCGGATTGTAGCGAGAAATTTGGTGAAATTTGTTGAAAAAATGATGAAATTTGAGAGGTTTTGGGGTGTATGTTCGTGTGTTTATGTGTGTGTGTAGATACAGAGAACAGCTCGCTGGAGCTTTTGTTCCTGACCTGAATTTCAGCCTCATGTGATCGCATGAGGTTACAGGGTAAATGTCATGCGATCGCATGAGGTCCCTTTTTTTTATTGTTTTTGGCTTACTTTAATTCAGTAAGATTAAAAATAATGATAATAAAAGTTCTCGTCCCTCCCTTGGGTAGAGCAATTTCGGTTCAACGACCTAGTTTTCAACTCACGACGAATTTTAAAAATCAATTTTTAACTTAGTGAAATAAAGTAAATTTTTGTTTTTAAATTCACACCAAACTTAAATTTAAAATGCATAAAATTAAAAAATCATATTTAAAATTTTAAAAATTCACACCAAACTAATATTATATTTTTATTTTTATACATACAAACTTATATTAAAAATATTAATTTTTTAAATATTTGCAAACTTAAATATATTGATTTTAAAAAGTTTATAATGATTATTTAATATTAATTTTAAAAACAAGTAAAAATAAAATTAAAAATCTTTTTGGTCTTTTATCCCACTTTAATCAATCAAATATTATCAAAAATATACGTCCCTCTTTTTCGGTAAAGTAATTTCGGCTATATTACCTAGTTTTACTCCTGATGAATTTTTGAAATATTTTGGGTTGATTGATTAAAGATATTTATACCTTAAGAATAAACGGTAAATTTCGCAGTGATGTAATAAATTTTTGTATGATATCAAAAATTTCGGTTGCAAAACCTAATTTTATTGAGTATCAATTTAATACTTTATAGCGAACAATTTAGCGTTTATTATCAAAAGGTTAAAAGCAATAAAAATAGAAATAAAAACTGTACAAACTTACCTGTGAGATAGAATTCTCAGTGACCTGCTTTAGCCCACTCATAAGATAGTTGGACTAATTGGTTTTCCATAGCTACATAGGCATAACCTCGAGCATTCAACGATTTTTCTTCGAAACATATGAACGGTCCTTCTCTGCATAAAGTAACGAACTCGGTATTGGAATATGTCTGATTCGTCGAGCATTTTCCTTCGTGTGACCATTTTCCGCATTTGTGACATCTTTCAAGGTGTCGTGCTATTCTTTTCGTTGCGGATTTTGATTTTTCTTTACCAAAATGTAACTTATTATGATCATTTCTGAGTTCTTTTCTTACTCCGTCCAATTTAGCTCTTATTACTGATACCAGGTCACTCGGGAGTGTGTCATTATTACGTTTAGAGATCAAAGCATGTAGCATTAAACCATGGTTTAGTTCACAGGAATTCTTCATCTCGTAAAACCTAGAGAAATAAAAATTCAGAATGGGGGGAGAAGACTAGTTCTTTAGGGTCTGCTAGGGAAAGACAATTCGGAATCCATTCTCGAGAACTACACGAAAACAGAATATCTAACTCTAACAGAATTACGTATTACCCTTAAAAGACTCGAATCTCCCCACACTTAGTTAGCTGTGGTGTTGAAATTGTGATTAACTTCGTTTTCAATTTACAACGGTCCATGTATGTAATGTTTAACTCTGTGACCATTAACTTTAAATTCAATCCCATTTGAATTTATTAACTCTATTGTTCCATATGGAAAAACTCTTTTGACTATAAATGGTCCAGACCATCTTGATTTCAATTTTCCAGGAAATAGCTTGAATCGTGAATTGAAAAGAAGAACTTTGTCTCCTTCTTTAAATTCTTTTGAACTTCTGATTCTTTTATCATGCCATTTCTTCGTTCTTTCCTTATAGATTAACGAATTTTCGTATGCTTCATGTCTTAATTCTTCTAATTCGTTTAGTTGACTTAATCGTAGACGTCCGGCTTCATGTAAATCAAGATTACATGTCTTCAAAGACTAAAATGCTTTGTGTTCAATTTCTACTGGAAGATGACATGCTTTTCCGTAAATGAGTTTAAAAGGTGTGGTTCCAATTGGAGTTTTGTAGGCTGTTCTAAAAGCCCAGAGTGCATCCTCCAATTTCATGGACCATTCCTTTGGATTTGATCATACGGTTTTCTCTAGAATACGTTTTAATGCTCGGTTGGTATTTTTAACTTGCCCACTTGTTTGTGGATGATAAACGGTTGAGATTTTATGAGTTACTCCATATCTTTTGAGAACTTTCTCAAGTTGATTATTACAAAAATGAGTACCCCGATCACTTATTAAAGCTTTCGGTGTTCCGAACCTTGCAAAAAGACGTTTTAAAAAGTTGACTACAACTCGTGCATCATTAGTTGGGAGAGCTTATGCTTCCGCCCATTTAGATACATAATCAATGGCAACGAGAATGTAGAGATTATTATGAGATTTTGGAAATGAACCCATAAAGTCAATACCCCAAACGTCAAATACTTCACATACTTGAATGACATTTTGTGGCATTTCATCACGTTGACTTATTTTTACTGCCCTTTGACAAGCATAACAGGATTTGCAAAGAAGGTGTGCATCTTTGAAAATTGTAGGCCAATAGAATCCAGCATCGTAAACTTTTCTTGCTGTGAGCTGAGGCCCATAATGCCCTCCTGTTGGTCCTGTGTGACAATGGTTTAAGATTTGACTAGCTTCATCTCCGAATACACATCGGCGTATTATTCCATCGGGACAACTTTTAAACAAATGTGGATCTTCTCAGAAATAGTGTTTTAAATCACTAAAGAATTTCTTTCGTTTTTGGTACGATAATCCTTTTTCAAGGAATCCACATACTAAGTAGTTTGCATAGTCTGCAAACCATGGAATTTCATTATAATCTATCTTCAATAGATATTCATCAGGAAAGTTGTCTTGTATGGCCGATTCATTTAGAACTTCTAATTCAGGATTTTCAAGACGAGAAAGATGATCAGCGGTGAGATTTTCTGCTCCCTTTTTATCTCGAATTTCAATATCGAACTCTTGTAAGAGTAAGATCCAACGGATTAATCGTGGTTTAGCATCTTGTTTCGAAAATAGGTATCTAAGAGCAGAATGGTCGGTATAGACCAACGTTTTAGCTAGAACGAGATATGAACGAAATTTATCAAAAGCAAATACAATAGCAAGGAGTTCTTTTTCAGTAGTTGTGTAATTCGTTTGTGATCCTTGTAACGTCTTACTAGCATAATATATAGGTTGAAATCGTTTTTCAATCCTTTGTCCTAAAACGGCTCCCATTGCAAAATCACTTGCATCGCACATTAGTTCAAACGGTAGATTCTAATTTGGAGTTATCATGATCGGCGCATTAGTGAGTTTTTCTTTAAGAATATTAAAAGATTTGATGCATTCATCCGAAAAGATGAATGGAGCATCCTTTTCTAGGAGTTTATTCATAGGAGTGGCAATTTTAGAAAAATCTTTTATGAAACGTCGGTAAAAACCGGCATGCCCTAGAAAACTCCTAACTCCTCTAACATTGGTGGGATGTGGAAGTTTAGCAATTACATTTACTTTAGCTCTATCCACTTCAATTCCTTCCTTTGAGATTTTATGACCAAGAACGATGCCTTCTTTAACCATGAAATGGCATTTCTCCCAATTAAGTACTAGATTTGATTGTTCACATCTAGTAAGCATTCGTTCAAGATTAACTAGACATGTTTCAAAAGTATCACCGAAGACTGAAAAGTCATCCATGAAAACTTCCATGCATTCTTCTATCATGTCGTGAAAAATCGCCATCATGCACCTTTGAAAGGTTGCAGGGGCGTTGCAAAGTTCAAATGGCATGCGTTTGTAAGCAAAAGTACCATAAGGGCACATGAATATGGTTTTCTCTTGGTCCTCGGGTGCTATTGGAATTTGAAAATATCCGAAAAATCCGTCAAGAAAACAATAGTAACTATTTCCGGCTAATCTTTCCAACATTTGATCAATGAAAGGTAAGGGAAAGTGATCTTTTCTGGTGGCGTCATTTAATTTTCTATAATCAATACAAACACGCCATCCTGTTACAGTCCTAGTAGGAATAAGCTCATTTTTCTCATTTGTGATGACAGTCATGCCACCCTTCTTAGGTACGCATTGAACTGGGCTTACCCATGGACTATCAGAGATTGGATAAATTAAACCAGCATCTAGCAGTTTAATAATTTCTTTCTTAACAACTTCTTGCATATTAGGATTTAGTCTTCGTTGGCGTTGCACATACGTTTTATGACCTTCTTCCATAAGGATTTTATGTGTGCAATACGAAGGACTTATTCCTTTAATATCATGAATTTTCCATGCAATAGCTAGTTTATGAGCTTTTAGCACAGTAATGAGTTGAGATTTTTAATTTTTCGTAAGAGAAGACGATATTATTACAGGTAATTTAGATTCACCATGTAAATAAGCATATTCCAAATGGTTTGGAAGTAGCTTTAACTCTAATGTCGATGGTTCTTCTATCGATGATTTATATCAATATCTGTCTTCCTCTTTTAGCATTTGAATTTCTTCTGTTGTTGGTTCATATCCATTAGCCATAAGTGTAGCTAACATTTTAGTTTCATCAATTGGTTCAGTTCCTTCTCCTAAAGAACATTCTCCTATTAATTGTAATTCTGGAAATTCTTCTAATAATTCTGTATGTGAATCTATAGTTTGAATATAATAACATGTATCATCTGCAGATTGCGGTTGTTTCATGGCTCTATCAACTGAAAAGGTAACACTATCGTCCTCTATACTTAGGGTCAGTTTCTTACCAAACACGTCTATTATTGCTTTAGCCGTGTTTAAGAATGGTCTTCCTAATATGAGAGGAACTCGAGAATCTTCTTCCATGTCCAAAATAACAAAATCTACTGGAAATATTGAAGTACCAACTTTAACTAGCATGTTCTCCATTATCCCTCTAGGATATTTTACTGATCGATTGGCTAGTTGTATGCTTATTCATGTTGGTTTCAATTCTCCAAGGTCTAGTTTAGCGTATAGTGAATACGGCATTAAATTTATACTAGCACCTAAATCTGCCAATGCTTCTATTGAACTAAGACTACCCAGAAAACATGGAATTGTGAAACTTCCTGGATCTGATAATATTTCTGGTATCTTATTCAAAAGCACTGCAGAACAATTAGCATTCATAGTAACAGCCAAGAGTTCTTCCATTTTCTTTCTATTTGTGATTAGATCTTTCAGAAATTTAGCATATCTTGGCATTCCTGAAATTACATCAATGAAAGGAAGATTGACATTTATTTGTTTAAACATATCCAAGAATTTGGATTGCTCGGCTTCAAGTCTCTCTTTTCTCATTTTACTAGGGTAAGGAAGTGGTGTTTGGTATGGTTTAACATAAGGTTTAGCCTTAACTGTGTTATCTTCATTAACCTTTTCAACTACCGGTTCTTTTTCCTTATCTTGTTCAGATTGTGGTTCTTGTAGAGTAGGAATAGAGTCATCAGAAATTACAGGTATTTTAGGTGATTTAAGTGTAATACCACTTCTTGTGGTAATGGCTTTAGCTGTTTCATTCCGGGGGTTAGTATTTGTATCACTAGCTAGACTTCCCGGTTTTCTTTCACCTATCAACCTTGCTAGGTTGCTTACTTCTTGTTCAAGATTTTAAATAGAAGCTTGTTGATTTCTAAATGCTTGAGCATTTTGTTCATTGGTTTGTTTCTGAGATGTGAAAAAATGCGTTTGAGATTCAACTAGCTTCGACATCATATCTTCTAAATTTGGCTTTTTATCATCGGTTTGTGGTGGTTTATTTTGAAAAATAGGTCTTTGCTGATTGTAAGTATTATTAGATACTTGTTGATTACTTGGACCTTGTTGGTTGTTGTATGGAACATTTTGGTTATAATTCTGGTTTTGATTGTAGATTGGTCTTGGCGGTTGATAATTATTCTGATAATTATTTCCAGGCCTTTGGTTTATGTATGAAACATTCTCTCTTTGTTCCATTGTTAGTTCAATACTGAGACAATCTTTTGTTAAATGTGGTCCTTCACACTGTTCACAACTAATTCGTATTGAATGAATATCTTTAGTCATCTTTTCCATTCGTCTCTCGATAGCATCTATCTTTGCGGAAATGGAATCAAAGTCATGGCTAGAATCGGCTCTAGCCGCTTTAGATGATCTAACGATATCTTTTTCTTGATGCCACTCATGTGAGTGGGAAGCAATGTTATCAATAATTTTGTAAGCGTCAGTTGCGGTTTTCTTCATAATGGAACCACCAGCTGCTATATCGATGTCTTTTCTTGTAGTGATGTCGCATACTTGGTAGAATATTTGTACTATTTGACAAGTGTCTAAACCATGTTGCGGACTTCCTCTTAATAACTTTCCAAATCTTGTCCACGCCTCATATAGAGTTTCATTTGGTTTTTGTGTGAACGTAACAATTACTCCTTGAAGTCTCACGGCTTTAGACGACGAGAAGAATTGTTTAAGAAATTTTTCAACTAAAACGTCCCATGTATCAATCGCCCCTTCAGGTAATGATTCTAACCAATCTTTGGGTTCTCCCTTTAAAGTCCAGGGAAATAACATGAGATATATCTGTTCATCCTCAACTTCTCGGATTTTAAATAAAGTACAGATCCTATTAAAGGTACGAAGATGTTCATTTGGATCTTCCTTCGGTGCACCACTAAATTGGCATTGATTAGTTACCATGTGTAGAATTTGTCCTTTGATTTCATAATCTGGCGCATTAATGTCAGGTTGAGTAATTGCGTGACCTTGGCCAGTGCGTTTAGCTCGCATTCGGTCTTCCATACTTAGAGGTTTCAGATTCTCCATAATTGAATCTGTTGAATCTGAATCACTAGAGGATTCTGATTTAATGGTTGGTTCCTCTACAATCTCTGTTTGAATGATTGGTGGTTCCGGAGGAAAGATTAGTGGTTCAGGATCTCTGAATTGTCCCTGAATATCCTCCAGATTCTCAATTGTGAGGTCGGGTTCAAAAAATAGATTATCGGAAATTTGAATTGGAGTACTTGGTCGACTGGATGACGATTCTAAAGAAAAATCAAAGGCGACAATATTGGCTAGATGTCTTGATCGAGTTACAGGTGGTGAACGTACAAAAGGTGGTGAACGTTTTGCTCGATGCATTCACTGAATATCCTATTAGTTATAAAAGATAAAAAATTATTTAAGTTATCAAATTAATAGACTTTTCTGCTTTTGCCCACGTTTCGAATAGCCAATAGATGCAGCAGGGAGCCAGAACCCTTTAAATCGGAAGCTCACAACTCAGCCACTAACAAATCCAACTATTACTACGAAACAGAAAATTTGGATGTCTATCAATTTAACTGCTTAAAATAATTTTTCGTTGAAATTTAAAGAAATTTAGAGAAGAAATAGAAAATTCTATGTCCTAAAAACTAGAGCGTCGAAAAATAAGAAAGAAAAAGAGCGCGTCGAAAAACGTCGAAAAATAAAAGTCGAAAAATAATAAAAAAACGTAACGCGTCGAAACTTAAAAGTAACTAAAAACTAAGAATTAAAAGTTGCGTCTAAAGATATTAAAGCTTAAAAGAAAAACTATATCCCAAATGGCAATAACTTAAAAAGGTACTAAAAACTTAAAACGGCGTCGCAAAATTCTAAAGCACTTAAATCTTAGTCTAAAGAAAAAGCACTTAAGGGATTTTACGGCAAAGCCTAAAAATCTAGAAATAAAAATAACTATGGCAAAAACTATGACTTAAAACTAATTACGAGCGAAAAATACAAAAATTACGCTAAAACAAATAAAAAGATACAAAATATAAAAATATACTTAAAGTTGTAAGAAGTACAATTTTTATAAAAATATTATTTTTATATTATTTATTTTATAAAAGAATTAATTTTATAATTTATAAAAACTAATTAAACTAAAAATACAAATTAAATAAAACTAAAACAAATTATTATTAAATATAACCCTAATTAGGGTTTTAAATATATAATAATAATAATAATTACGTAATTATTGCAGCAAGAAGTCAAATGTGGTGTGTCAGAAACGTTCATGCGGTCGCATGGATTTTTGCCTTCGGGTTCATGCGATCGCATGGGCTAGGGTTTCGGGCCAAAGTTGGGCTGCTACAGTACCGGGCCTCGTGTTTTTACTTTTTTTTTTGTTTTCTGATTAAATAAAATATAAATAACTTAAATAAAAATTTAATTTTAAAAACTAAAATAAAAATACTTTTATAAATTTTTAACAACTCTTAACAACAAATATATAGATTTTTTTATATATATATAGCATCGCGCTTTCGGCGTTTTAGTATCCCCGGCAGCGGCGCCAAAAATACTTGATGTGTGCAAGGCATACTAGGAAATAGTTATATTTTTACTAAGAAAATACTATTAAATACGATACAATTTTACACAAGTGATTTATTTATTTATAGAGTGGATATACCTAAACCTTGTTACAACACTTATAGGCAGTGTACCTAATCGTACAGTAGTGTAGTTTTTAGTAAGTCCGGTTCGTTCCACAAGGGAATTAGCCAAGTTTAACGCTATATTTTTAACTTATAATTGTAAAAATACAAAAATATATATAAGTAGTATTATTATTATAAAAGGGGGTTTTTACCGTTTAATGACCGGTTTGTCGATTTTAAAACTTTAGTCGCAGTTAAAACCTAATGTAAAATATTAAAAATAAATATAACTTAAATTAAAGCGTAAATTAAATAATGATAATGAAATTGCGATAAATAAAAGTGCAATAATAAAAAAGTACGATAATTAAAAGTGCAATTAAATACAATGACAATAAATAAAAGTACGATAATTAAAAGTGCAATTAAATATGAAATAAAGGAATTATGCTTATTTAAACTTCCGTAATCATGATGTTCGACGCGTTGTTTTTAGTTTATTCCTATGGGTTAATTGTCCTTTGTCCTGGATTATTTGATATGTCCATACGGATTTGTCCATAATAGTCCATCAGTCATAATCATAAAGTGCAGAAGTCTTCGTCAAATTATTCTTATTCTCGAAGTCAAATATTCTAACTAATTGGGGATTCGAATTGTAACAAGGTTTTAATACTTTGTTTAATGAATACACCAGGTTATCGACTGCGTGTAAACCAAGGTTTTATTACTTTGTTAACAATTACACCAATTACCCTTGAATGTAATCCACCCCTGTTTCAACAAGTCTATTACCTATTAATCCAGTTCCGTGTCCGGTAAAATGAACAATTATTGGTATTTATAGATATCCCGCCCACCGTGCCCAGTCAAGCGTATGTGGTTATATATAAATACGTCAAATTATAAGTCTATATATTAAATTAACGAGGTATCATTTAGTTAATATAAAGCCCATTAATAGCCCATAGTCTAATTTTCACAAGTGTCGTTCTTTTATCCAAGCCCCAATTATGGTCCAAAGCCCAATTACCCAATTTTAATATTTTTAGCCAAACATCACGATTACTTTAATTTAAATAAGCATAATAATAACTTAGCTACGAGACATTAATTTAACAATAAAATTAAACATAACTTACAGTGGATATTAATAGCGTAGTGGTACACGGACAGAGTTTCAACTTGCAAAACCTTAAGTCATTCGACTAACCTAACCTTATTATTATCACTAACTTAAAATTAAAATTACAAATTGAGATTAATATTTTGAGTGATATTTGATACTTAGGATAAGAGAAAAGAAAAAGATATATATATATATATATATATGTATATATATATATATATATATATATATATATATATATATATATATATATATATATATATATATATATATATATATATATATATATATATATATATATATATATATAATTCTGGCCGAATTCGTTGTAATTTATAGATGTGGCCAGAATTATGGGCTCATGCGATCGCATGAGAATCGTGCTTCCAGGCCATGCGATCGCATGACCATCTGGGACAGCTCACATTGCTTTGTTTTCTTGCTTGTCGACGTTATTTTTAAATATATATATTATATAAATAATTTATATAATTATTTAAATATTATATTATATTCTTGTGCATAGTTGACTCATAATTTTTAGTCCGTTGCGTCGAGCGTTGAGAGTTGACTTTGGTCCCGGTTCCGGATTTTCGAACGTCCTTGCGTATAATTTAATATCTTGTACTTTGCGTTTTGCGTCTTATACTCTTGTAATTTCGAGACGTTTCTCATCAATAATTTGAACCATTTTGATTGTACTTTGTACTTTTGAGCTTTTTGGTCGTTTGCGTCTTCAATTCGTCGAATCTGTCTTTTGTCTTCGCCTTTTATTATTTAAACGAATATTGCTTGTAAATAGAACAATTGCAACTAATAGCTTGTCTTTCTTGAGGGATAATGCTATGAAATATATGTTCGTTTTTAGCATTATCAGTTGTAAAATCAGAATGTTCCAAAGAATTATGGAGGATAGTTGTGTGATTGGAATGTTGCGTTGGCGAGAAAGTATGACCGATAGGATTCAATGGTGACATCAAGGGGGTACCGTGAGTTATGTTATAGTGTACAAGTGAGCGTTGTCATGTAGTAAACGTTCGGATTAACGTATTGTGTTGCGGATAGCGAAATATTGTGTATGACAGAGGACCATCGAACGTGGTCTTATTGGTTAAGTGACGCGGATCATGAGGACGTGATCGAATCTAAGTGGGGGAGAGTTGTAACACCCCTTTTTCGTAAGTACAAGTTGGTACATTTCACGTACTGAATCGAAATGTGGAATTTTAAATAAAGAGAAAGTGCTGCTAGGCACAGCGCTGCGCCGCGCCAATACATGCCGCGCCGCGCCCTTTTGTGGTTTCAGGTGCTTGTTACACATGTATGGAGGCTGTTAACAACTTTAACTACAAGCTGCGCCGCGGTAGCTTTCTGGCGCGCCGCGCCTAGCGTGTTGTCAGCTTCTGGATTTTTGCAATTTAAAGGAATTTTGAGGGGTAATTCCGTATTTTTACGTGGTGACCAGCTCATAACACCGCACCACATCCACATATTTCATTTTATCATTTTCTTTTCTTTCTTCCTCTCAAACTCACATTTCTTCCCAAGATCAAAGTGGTAAATCGAAAGGGAAGACTCGAGTGTCGATCTTTGGAGCAAGAGTTAATATTGTTCTCCTCGTTCACAGCTACGTTTTGATACTTGTGGTAAGCCTCGAATCTGAAATTTGTTTTCATGTTCATTGTTCATAATTAGGGCCTTTGTCTTGGATGACCTTGAGTGAACCCCACTAGCTCATGAATGGGTGATTTAGACTAGTATCGGGTGTGGTTGACCCTCGTTGGTGGAATTCGGGTTGGTTAATGATTTAACCTAGATTGGAGTTTGTAATTGGTGTTTAATCACTAGTTTAGGTGATTATGGAAGTTGGAAATTAGTTGTAAGTGTTGATTTGACTAATTTTGAAAAGGGTCAAAATTAGGGTTTGTAGGTGATTTTGAGATAGACAAGTGTTTAACACTTATGATTTGGTTTATTTGGTGTATTAGGACCACTTTCACTAGTGTTAGCGATTATTGGTTAGTTTGGGCATGATTTGTGCTTAGAAGTGCAATTGGGTTAAAATTTGCACTAAGTGTCAATTTGGGTTGGTTTGTAATCTACCATAATTGTGTTGTTTGTTATGTGATAAATGGAATAGGTACTTTCCATTGACGTGTTGCGGATTTGAATTTTCATTCATCAAGGCGTTAAGGTAAGTGTAAATATATTATATGTGTATGTATGCATAGGATGGGTGCGGGTGGGGTTGAGTGATCCTCGGGCGTTCGGGTTCACTTTACATGTGTATGAGATAATGGACTCTATGAGTTTTGGGTCCATGTGGCATGGTTGTGCGTTTTGGGTTACCACCCTTGAGGTAGTGAATTTCGGGCTGTACGAATTCACGTTGACGAGTAGGTCAACCCCGTGATGTTGTTGAGGTGATGTGGGTAGTGATTCGCGTGTAGTTCAGCTTCACTAGTGAATCTCATGTAGTTTGGACATTCTCATTGTTGTTGTGTTGCGGCCTAGGGTAGCGATTCTCGTGTAGTTCGGCTTCACTAGTGAATCTCGTGTAGTTCGGATTCACAATGTCGCGTGTAGTTCGGGCATCCCTATTGGACGTTCTCATTGTTCGGCGTCACGATGTCGTGTGTAGTTTGGACGTTCTCATTGTTGTTGTGTTGCAGCCTAGGGTAGTGATTCTCGTGTAGTTCGGCTTCACTGGTGAATCTCGTGTAGTTCGGATTCACAATGTCGCGTGTAGTTCGGGCATCCCTATTGTCGTTGTGGTGAAGGTAGTGAATCACGTGTAGTTTCGAATTCACTTAGGCACGTGTATTTTGGCCAACCTTCATGTGTATAGGGTTAAGGGGTTAACCTTGTTGTATCGGTTATAAATTGTATGTGCGTTTATATACATAGATTGTTGTAGCTAATCTTGTGGATTTTGCTTGGTGGTACGTTACGTATAGCTTTGCTTAGTTATACTTGGAATGCGGTATGTGTTTACTAATTGTGTTGGTGTACGTATTCATTTTTTATATATGTATTTATATAGTATGTTTATCCTCACTAAGCTTTCATAGCTTACCCTCTCGTTGATATTATTTTTATAGGTTCGCATGGTGGCGGCTCGGGTAAGCTTGGGAACTAGTGGAATTTTGTAGGTTGCTTAGAAGACTTGTTTTTGGATCGATTTAGGATTGGGTAGTGTTTTTCCCAATCACCATGCTCGGTTTTATTGGAGATTAAAACTAGTCGAGTCGAAACTATCTTTTAATGATGTAAAGGGTTACGTGAATGCCCGTTTGGACATTTTAACTTATGTATTAAACGTTTAAAAGTTGTCTAAACTTAACATTGAAATGGAAGCGTTTTGAAAACATAATTGGGACCTTAATGTTAATATTATTAATGTATTATAAAGGAATTTTTTTATGGGTCGAAATACGTCGGGTTGGGTCGTTACACACGTTCAATCTTCCGAGGCTTTAGATGCCATTATTGCTAAGGAAGTGGATCCTCTGGCAGCGCAAAAGAGCAAGGAAATAGCGCCGACGCTGGTGAACATCATGGTTCCTTCATTGGTAGCTTTGTCCAACGACCCTACTGCTGATGCCCACCGCTTGTTAAACGAACAATTGTAGCTTATAATTCCCTTTATCTATGTAATGACTTTTATGGGAATAAAATATTTATCTTAATGCCTTTTCTTTATTGTGGATGCCGTTTATGTTATAAAGTTTATGAACGTGTGTCAGTGATTCGTACTTGGGTAAATTTAATTGTTGTTAATCATAGACGATATTCGTGCGCTAGATGTGACTTTACCCTTTGTGGTTTGCGCGTTTCGTCCAAGTGACGGTTGCTAAGTATTCGTACGACCAGGTATATGGGTTTTGTTTGCGATTATATTATGATCATGCGCGTAAGATCATTTGTTAACATTTTTCTTTTGGCTAAGTTCTCGTTGATTTTAATCGTAATTATACTCAAGGCATGTCAACATTTAACTTATCACATATATTGTTGTGCACACAATATATGCTTAAGTTAAATATCTGTATGTGCGCATCGGGAGTCTTCTAAGTGCGCCAACACTTAGGACTGAGGTCAGGCGCGACCAACGCCATCGTTTATAGTCATGACTTGCAGATCTCAAGTTCTGCGCTGGTTGGTTAGGTCAATCCAATGACGCTTAACCGTCTGGTTATAATAGACTAGCTCGTCGCAAAACGAGCTTCTGCCGCACGGGTGCCGGAGAAAGCAACCCTTTAAAGGCAGGAGTGCGCTGCCTAAAAGATTGTGTGCACCGTTTTCAAGTTATAGAACTAATTTACATATAATGGTACAAAGATTATGGCAGACAATAACTTAGAGAACATGATTAAACATAGATAGATAATGCGCGTAAAACGCTTAGAGATTGTCATCAGTACAGATTTCAAATACGCGCTAAACAGGGTGCGATTGAGAACTTCCAAACTTTCTAATACCAGTAATCGCTGTATCCACCTTGATCATAACTGTAGCCACATGCTCTCTCCCTCAACTTCTCGTCCTTGTACTCTTCGAACTCATAGTCCACGCCGGCAATTTCGTCTCCCTCGTCATTTCCAGCTCCAGAAGAATCGGCCCCATCTTTTGTCGCCTTTGCCGCGGCTTGAATACTTTGGATCTGTGGATACCAGTAAGATAGTGTTACAAATCAACGAATGCGTGAGTATGTGTGCAAGCGCACTCTAATATGTGTCTTATGTTTCGGATTATGTAAGATTGTGCTCATTTTAATGCGGTAAGAGCGCAGACTGGTTGCGCATTTATTGCATTCCATCCGATGAAGTATGCAAGTGCCAATTTTGCTATTATGTGGCTGCACGTGATCTGTGATTTTAATTTTTGAAACGATTTGTTATATATGTTTACGTGTACCTGTCAAAGTCGATAGTTCTCTGCGGTCACTTTAGACTTGAGTGTGGCTTCTCCTTGCGGGGTAGGTAGCATTATGGTCCCCCGATAAAGGCAGGTGCTGATGGCGAAGTGCGATAACGCTGGTTGTCCAAGGATAACGTCGTATTTCGATTCCACGCGTATCACTTTAAAGTCAACCACCATCGTGTGCGCCCTTTCCTTGTCTTGATCATCTCGCAGGGTCAACGCTGCCCCGAGTATCCCTTTTGACCAAGCGGGGTCCCCGCTTATTCCTCTAAATTGTTGCTTCACCATTCTTAGGTAGTGCTTCATTGTGTAGGATAGGTTGTCGAAGCAGTGAAAGAACATAACATTGGCGCAGCTGCCAGTATCGATGAGAATTTTGTCAATGTGTTGGGTGCATTCATGAAAGTAACCATCCAAACCAGCTGAGCGCATTTCCTTTCATAAATGGGCTCACGTGGAAGGTGCTCCTTGAGGGTTTCATATGGCAGCAACAGTTCTTTCTCGATTTCCTTCTTCTTCTCCCATGAAAAGACATAGATAACTTTGTCCTTTTCAGCTTCTTCATTCTCCTTCTTGTACCCACCTGATTCATCCTTCACTGGCTTCAAGTGTTTCAGCTCTCCGCGCTTTAGGCAAGCGACCACCTTATCAACCAATGCTTTGCAACGATTGGTCTCATGTCCGAAGTCATAGTGAAAGTCTCAGAATTTAGACTTATCACGTCACGCATATTCAGACATGCGCGCAGGTTTCTCAAACATTTTCGAGATGGACTCCGTTATGTATATCTCTTTTAGGCTCTTGGTGAGGCTTCTGATTAAGGCTTGCTTGTTTTCCCTTGTGTCGTTATCCCTGTTCCGATGATGCTGCTGGTTGTTGTTGTTGTTGTTATTGTTGTTGTTGTTCCCTTGATGGTTTAGCTGGTGTTTTCTATTGCTGTGATGATTATTACCATGGTGGCGGTAGGGGCTGGAGTCGTGCTGGTTTCTCCTGAAACTGCCTGATTGGCGTCCACCCCTTGGCAAATCGTAACCATCGCGTCGACCATTTCCCGAACCTCTGTAACCTGAGTACCTGGTGGTGTCTTCTTCAACGCGCATGTGGTTGTGTGCTTCTCTTATTGCTTCTGCTAGTGTCTCTGGGGGGCACTTCCTAAGTCTCTGCCACAACGTTAGGTGACGCTCCCGACAGATTCCATGTATGAAACCGGATACCTTCAATGATTCGGCGCAGTTAGGGATTCTGGCTACCTCTTGGCAGTATCTATCGATGAACTGTCCCAGGGATTCTCCTCGCTCATGCTTGATGTCATGACACTCGACATGTGTCATTCGAGTTGCGCGCATGTTATGGAAGTTAAGCAGGAAATGTGTTCGGAGATCATCATACATCTTATAACAGGCACTGGAAGGTTGTTGAACCAATGTCGAGCCACAACTTCAAGCAGTGGAGGGAACTCCTGCATTTTGTCTCATCAGCCCAGTGCTGGTTTCGCGCTATTCCCCCATACTTCTGTAAAAAGTCATCAGTGTCCGAGAATCCGTCGTAATACCCCAGGGTTAGAGGTATCACAGGCAGTGGCGTCGAGACGTGGTTCAGTATATGCGCTGAGAACTTTTCTCCAATGGGAGCGGTTTCAAAAGAGGGTTTGACGGGCACTCCTTTCATTCCCGCATATAGGTTTTTGATCATGAGTTCGGCCTTCCCGGGCTGCTCAAATTCATGCACCATGTCGTCCGGTGCAGTATTCATCAAAGCATAAATCAGATTGGCCTGGCTGAGAGCGCGTTGTTCGCGTGTTCGAGCCGGTGATTCAGTGGATGCGCCTCTTCCTACAGGCGAAGTTCCCTGTGCAAAAGTAGTGGCGCTAGATCCGGGAGTTGTTAGAGAGGCATCCCTTCGTGGCGAAGGCGAAGGTCTTGCGCTTTGTGGGCCAGTAGGACTGCTAGTGTGACCAGGGGTACTGCGCATGACTTCAGGCGTGGGTAGGCGGGGGTGAACCCCGTGCTTGTGGTGTTCGAGGCCCAAGGTATTAGCCTAATCGCTTCTAGGGTCTTGAAAGATGATGCGGGCGCACCAAGGGTAGGTACCTGGGCACCTCTTGGTGGCGCGCTATCGGAGGTTCCTGCAGGTCCTTTGATGGCGGGCTTAGGTCCTGTGGGCGAGGTGACTCGCGTTTGCGTAGGTTTAGGTAGTCTGGCTTGCTAGTCATTTCAACACCTGTTACTGTATCAAAAAGAAACAAGCGAGTTGTTAGTGGACATACAGAAAAAAGATCAAATCAAAATCTTTTAACTTGTGTGTCACATGGATGGCGCCAAATGATCAAGCATAGAATAATTGGGTCGGGTTCGGTCCGTGCTTGACATCAATGAAGGGGATTTAAGGGTCAATTGGGTTTAATTCTCCGGTCTGGAGTACAGTGAATAACCCCTTGCGAGATGAGGATCTCAGCAGGGGTGGTTAAACATAGACCCACCATCGACGGGTAGCCCGGTTAATGATGGCTCGCGCTAGGTTGTAGGGTTTGTGTGAAATGCCCCGTTCATATACATTATAAACGATTCATAATAGTTGATTACATCGCGAGGTACTTGACCTCTATATGTTACATTTTACAAACATTGCATTCATTTTTAAAAGACAAACTTTCATTACATCGAAAGTTGACAGCATGCATACCATTTCATAATATATCTAATTATAATTGACTTAGTAATAATCTTGATGAACTCGACGACTCGAATGCAACGTCTTTTGAAATATGTCATGAATGACTCCAAGTAATATCTCTAATATGAGAAAATGCACAGCGGAAGGTTTCTTTAATACCTGAGAATAAACATGCTTTAAAGTGTCAACCAAAAGGTTGGTGAGTTCATAGGTTTATCATAAAACAATAAAAATTCATCATTTTGATAGACCATAAGATTTAAATTCTGCATGGTACAAATGGATCTGAATCCTATACCCACCTGTAATGTACATGCGATATCTTTTAAATACATTACACCTTTATCGTGTACGAAATCATCTTTCATAAATCTTAATAACCGTACACATATCTCGTGCACAAAATAACATACACATAACCTGTGTATAAAATCATTCTTTCGATACATAACATTCACTTTTCATTGCTTTCATAGCTTGGCTTGGTAACCGACCTTAACATATAATGCGCATCAATAATATCCCCAAAACAGAACATCTCGTCTGTTTAATATATAAACTTCGAAGTACTAAACACCACGCCCACTAGCTCTTCTGTCTAGTGAACATTCTGGGTGGGGGTGTTAAACCCGGTAGCTACCTTTAGGATTCGCGTGAATTAGGGACATACCCAATTCTAATTCTTAGGTTACCAAGAAATAATAATCTGGGGAGAAATGGTGACAATTATCACGTCCACATAATTCAACGGTGGCAATTATCATGTCCACATAATTCAATGGTGGCAATTATCATGTCCACATAATTCATTCGAGGAATGTTTTGCTTGTGTCTATATCGTGAAACATTTATAAAAGCATTTCATGTATTCGCAGTTCAAAATATATTTCAAAAGCATTTAATAGAGCAGTTATAAAAGCAGCGCATGTATTCTCAGTCCCAAAAATGTAAAGAGTAAAAGGGAATCAAATGAACTCACAATACGATATTTTATAGTAAAAATATGCATACGACGGAACTGAACAATACAGGGTTGGCCTTGGATTCACGAACCTATATCATTAATATATATATTAACACATATAATTGTGTTCGAACAAATTTATATATTATTATTAGTGATATAATTGTTATATTTAATAATTTATAGGTTTTATTAATTAATTAAGTATATTTATTTTATATACACTTTTTAAAATATTAATATAGTTATGTTATATGTATTAAATATATTTTTATATAATTAATATTTATTTGTTATAATATTAATAATAGGAATAATATTAATAATAATGACACTTATAATAATAATGATAATACCAATAATAATGTTACTATTAATGATAAAAATGATAATAATACTAAAATATATAAAATTTTAATAATGATAGTAATAATAAAAAGATAAAAAGATTTTATGAACATACTAATTTTGATAAAAATTCTTAATACTAATAATACTTAATAATAATACTTGTTAATGAATATATTAATGTTAATAATAGTAATAATAATAATGATAATAATAATTATAAAAATGATAGTAATAATAATACTAATGATAATAATAACAAAATGTATTATTTTTATAATAATAATAATAATAATAATAATAATAATAATAATAATAATAATAATAATAATAACAAAATTTTAGAATACAACCTTTGAAGAAACAAGCTTCTAAAAATAAAACGCCACTGCCCGGACTCGAACCCGAGACCTCTCGCTTAACCACAAACACCCCTAAACCATTTAGCTGCTAGTAACTTTCTGATTATAACCTGCATTTTTATTGATTTACTCCATAAGAAACGATTTACCATCATTTTCTATTATCATTCGTCATCATCATCATCTTATAAACATCTCACTATCATTTCCATAACCGTTATCATTATCCTATATCGTATCCATCATCTATATCTATTTTATCTTTGAAAATAAT
Source organism: Rutidosis leptorrhynchoides (assembly GCF_046630445.1). Taxonomy (NCBI): domain Eukaryota; kingdom Viridiplantae; phylum Streptophyta; class Magnoliopsida; order Asterales; family Asteraceae; genus Rutidosis; species Rutidosis leptorrhynchoides. Next base: position 123,965,440 of record NC_092333.1, on the reverse strand, counting down.
AATAATAACAATATTATTAAATCATATTAAACCTTCATCATCATTCACTTAAACTACCATCATCATCTCATCATTATAGAATCATAACATCATGATTATCGACATATCATTATCATCATCATCATACCATCGTCATTATAGCATCACAATTGTTATTTAATTAATCTCATCATACCATCTAGATTTTGGGTTTCGGCCCAAATAAAGAATTAAAACATAAGGCCCAACTACTAAAACATTTTTGTAGCCCAATAACCATTTAATAAGCCCGAATAATTATAAAAAGTTGTGGGCTGTTTGATTACCACATAATATTCGACCGAAAACAAACAAAAAGTTGAACAACTGCATGGTGATCGGACAAGCAACATGTATCAGGTTTATTATGATGGGTTTGTGATGGTTCCATAGAGATCGATGGCAGCAAACAATAGTTGTTCTATTATCATCATCAAGCTCGAGTAAAACAAGTGGGTTTTTCAGATAGAACAGAAGCAACAACAATAAGCAACTTAACTAGTGATCGTTGAGTGGTATTATTATCGAACAGAAACAACAAAAGTAGTAGGTGTTGAGGGCTGTGTTTGATCAAGGAAATGAAAAAGAATGAATGATGTGCAGTTTTGTCGAATGGGAATAATGAAATGGGTTTTTGTGGTTTCTAATGTTACAATTAATCATAAATAGTTGCAGGTGTTCAATGAATAAATCAGAAAACAGAAATCATGGTAGCAGTGATTCACGATGGAGTTTAGGAGAGAGAGAGAGAGAGAGAGAAAAATAATATTTAGAGGGAGAGGAGAGAGAGAGGTGGCTAGTTGGTGGATCACGATGGTAGTGAGTAGTGTGTGGTGATGATGGGTTGTCGGGTGAAGGGTGGCGATTTGGTAATGGAAGTGATGGTGTTCTTGAAGGTGAGGGTTGTAAGTGGCAAGGTGGATTGGTGATCGACTTGGTGGTGATCAGACGAGAGCAGAGGTTGTGGTTGTGATGTGGTCGAGCTAGTGATCATGGGTTATGGGTTTAAGGTGGTCAGTAAGCATGTATATGACTAACAACAAACAAACCTTGATCTGGTATGATTTGATCATATATCCCATGATAATACTGTGATAGAAGAACCATATGTTCATCAACCTAAGTTTGAGTTTGAGTTTTCATATGGGTTGCCATTTATTTATTTATTTATTTATTATTATTATTATTATTATTATTATTATTATTATTATTATTATTATTATTATTATTATTATTATTATTATTATTATTATTATTATTATTATAATTATTTTATGTCTCTCAACAATTGGCAGAGGTGATCTTCTTTGATGAAACAAGTGAATGGCTTAGGGTGGGTACATTGTAGTGACCCGAACTTTTCCATGTTTATATATATTAATTGAGATTGATATTTACATGACTAAATGTTTCCAACGTGTTAAGCAATCAAACTTGTTAAGACTTGATTAGTTGAAATAGGTTTCATACAGACAATTGACCACCCAAGTTGACCGGTGATTCACGAACGTTAAAACTTGTAAAAACTATACGATGACATATATATGGTTATATATATAGTTAACATGATTTTATTATAAGTAAGTATCTCATTAGGTATTTTAACAATGAGTTATATACATAAAAATGAGACTATTAAATTAAGAAACTCGAAAACGATATATATAACGATTAGCGTTATAACAACGTCTTACTATGTACATATGAATCATATGAAGATATTGATACACTTGGTTAATTATGTTAAATGATAAGTAAATATATCATTAAGTGTATTAACAATGAACTACATATGTAAAAATAAGATTACTAACTTAATGATTTCGAAACGAGACATATATGTAACGATTATCATTGTAATGACATTTAACTGTATATATATCATACTAAGATATATTATATATCATAATATCATGATAATGTAGCAATTTAATATCTCATTTGATATAATAAACAATGGGTTAACAACATTTAACAAGATCGTTAACCTAAAGGTTTCAAAACAACATTTACATGTAACGACTAACGATGACTTAACGACTCAGTTAAAATGTATATTCATGTAGTGTTTTAATATGTATTTATACACTTTTAAAAGACTTCAAGACACTTATCAAAATACTTCTACTTAACAAAAATGCTTACAATTACATCCTCGTTCAGTTTCATCAACAATTCTACTCGTATGCACCCGTATTCGTACTCGTACAATACACGGCTTTTAGATGTATGTACTATTGGTATATACACTCCAATGATCAGCTCTTAGCAGCCCATATTAGTCACCTAACACATGTGGGAGCCATCATTTGGCAACTAGCATGAAATATCTCATAAAATTACAAAAATATGAGTAATCATTCATGACTTATTTACATGAAAACAAAATTACATATCTTTTATATCTAATCCATATACCAACGACCAAAAACACCTACAAACACTTTCATTCTTCAATTTTCTTCACCTAATTGATCTCTCTCAAGTTCCATCTTCAAGTTCTAAGTGTTCTTCATAAATTCCATAAGTATAGTTTCATAAAAATCAAGAATACTTCCAAGTTTGCAAGTCTACTTCCAAGCTTTCTAATCCATTCCAAGTAATCATCTAAGATCAAGGAACCTTTGTTATTTATAGTAGGTTATCTTTTTAATTCAAGGTAATATTCATATTCAAACTTTAATTCAATTTCTACAACTATAACAATCTTATTTCGAGTGAAAATCTTACTTGAACTGTTTTCGTGTCATGAATCTGCTTCAAGAACTTTCAAGCCATCCAAGGTTCCTTTGAAGCTAGATCTATTTTTTTCATTTCCAGTAGTTTTATTCAGAAAACTTGAGGTAGTAATGATGTTCATAACATCATTCGATTTATACATATAAAGCTATCTTATTCGAAGGTTTAAACTTGTAATCACTAGAACATAGTTTAGTTAATTCTAAACTTGTTCGCAAAAGAAAGTTAATCCTTCTAACTTGACTTTTAAAATCAACTAAACACATGTTCTATATCTATATGATATGCTAACTTAATGATTTAAAACCCGGAAACACGATGAACACCATAAAATCGGATATACGCCGTCGTAGTGAAACCGGGGGCTGTTTTGGTTTGGATAATTAAAAACTATAATAAACTTTGATTTAAAAGTTGTTCTTCTGGGAAAATGATTTTTCATATGAACATGAAACTATATCCAAAAATCATGGTTAAACTCAAAGTGAAAGTATGTTTTTTAAAATGGTCATCAAGATGTCGTTCTTTCGACGGAAATGACTACCTCTTTAGTAATTGACATGTAACTTAAATTTCCAACTATAAACCTATACTTTTTATGTTTGGATTCTTAAATTAAAGTTCAATATGAAACCATAGCAATTTGATTCACTCAAAAAGGATTTTAAATGAAGAAGTTATGGGTAAAACAAGATTGGATATTTTTGATCTTTTTAGCTACGGGAAATGTTTAACAAATCTATACAAATCATATCCTAGATAACTTATATTGTACTATACATGTATTATAATATATTATGTAATCTTGGGATACCATAGACACGTATGCAAATATTTTGACATATCACATCGACCCATGTATATATATTATTTGGAACAACCATAGACACTCTATATGCAGTAATGTTGGAGTTAGCTATACAGGGTTGAGGTGGATTCCAAAAATATATATACTTTGAGTTGTGATCTAGCCTGAGACGTGTATACACTGGGTCGTGGATTGATTCAAGATAATATATATCGATTTATTTCTGTACATCTAACTGTGGACAACTAGTTGTAGGTTACTAACGAGGACAGCTGACTTAATACACTCAAATCTTTAAAACATAATAAAAATGGTTGTAATTATATTTTGATCATACTTTGATATATATGTACATATTTGTATAGGTTCGTGAATCGATCCGTGGCCAAGTCTTATTTCCGAGGAAGGAAATATCTGTGAAAGTGAGTTATAGTCCCACTTTTAAAATCTAATATTTTTGGGATGAGAATACATGCAGGTTTTATAAATGATTTACAAAATAGACACAAGTACGTGAAACTACATTCTATGGTTGAATTATCGAAATCGAATATGCCCCTTTTTATTAAGTCTGGTAATCTAAGAATTAGGGAACAGACACCCTAATTGACGCGAATCCTAAAGATAGATCTATTGGGCCTAACAAACCCCATCCAAAGTACCGGATGCTTTAGTACTTCGAAATTTATATCATATCCGAAGGGTGTCCCGGAATGATAGGGATATTCTTATATATGCATCTTGTTAATGTCGGTTACCAGGTGTTCACCTTATGAATGATTTTTATCTCTATATATGGGATGTGTATTGAAATATGAAATCTTGTGGTCTATTGTTACGATTTGATATATATAGGTTAAACCTATAACTCATCAACATTTTTGTTAACGTTTAAAGCATGTTTATTCTCAGGTGAATGCTAAGAGCTTCCGCTGTTGCATACTAAAATAAGGACAAGATTTGGAGTCTATGTTTGTATGATATTGTGTAAAAACTGCATTCAAGAAACATATATCGATGTAATATATTTCTATTGTAAACCATTATGTAATGGTCATGTGTAAACAGTATATTTTAGATTATCATTATTTGATAATCTACGTAATGCTTTTAAAACCTTTATTGATAAATTAAAGGTTATGGTTGTTTTAAAAATGAATGCAGTCTTTGAAAAACGTCTCATATAGAGGTCAAAACCTCGCAATGAAATCAATTATTATGGAACGTTTATAATCAATACGAATGGGACATTTCATACATATCAACGAAGACTTGATTTATAAAGGTGGAGTGATGTATGTATATGTTTATATGTGATACAAATAATAATGTAATAATAATAATACTTCACCTTTAATTCAATAAGGAGATGGTTATCGTTGGAAAAAAGAGAATCAATTAAAAACAGTAATATAATATAATATTGATTATAATATTCAAAAATAAATAAACATGTTAGAAGATTAGCAGCCTTCATTATTGATTTACTATTCTTTCACGGGCTGGATTTCGTACTCCGTTTTTAATCAGTGGCGGATAAAGGTGTTCAGAAAAATCCCATATTTTCAAATTAATTACGTTTAATTATTTTGGTCATTATGGTATAAAATACAGTCATTAACTATTAAATAAAATTTACATTAATTATTCACTCCCATCCCTGAGTAAAATATAAAAAGTTTTAAAATTTATCAAATAACGTCTAAATATATTATTAATAAGTCTATAATTTATAAAACTCATTTTCGGATCACCGTTTATTTTAAAATCACATAAGTTCGGATTTAACTTGCTTAAATAATTATCGAATGATCGACGAGTGCTACTATCGTTTACTAAATGAATTCAAAACCAAAATATATATATTCATTATACTTCATTTACATATATAGATATATTTTAAATAATAGTTATTATACATTATTTTATTTTGCATTATTAATTCTAACAATTACGTCATATAATATTTCAATTTATATTTCAAATTCATATATTTAAATATATATGTATCTATTTACAAATAGTGGTTCGTGAATCGTCGAGAATGGTCAAAAGGGCAAATGCATTCATGTAAACTGTTCCAAAGTTTTCGAGACTCAACATTACAGACTTTGCTTATCGTGTCGAAATCATATAAAGTTTAAGTTTAAATTTGGTCAGAAATTTTCTGGTCGTCACAGTACCTACCCGTTAAAGAAATTTCATCTCGAAATTTGATTAGGATGGTCATGACTGACAATAAGTATTTTTCATGACGTATACGAGCTAGAAATTAGAGTTTTTATCATTAGTGAGTAATATGGATAACGCGATTCATTTATGTGAAGAGTACGAGTGAAGCTATCACAAAAGAGTGAAATGATTAAATGCAAGTTCGTCTTAACCGGTGACGTAGTCACGGTTGATTTCCTAAATTTAAGGGAAAAGATAGAACTATCAAGATAATATGTTCTTGATATGTTTAGAGGTTAGATAGAATGTAAGAGTCGTGTAACATGGCACATGATAACGTTATGGTCTGTGAATCTTCACGTTCCATTAGAACTCAGCATGACTTACTGTAATATAATCATATTTATCAAGTGTCATTATATTATACTAACTCATGCTTCAGTCCCCAAGATTACTTCAGACATTAAATTTTTAAATTCGAATTTTTCAGAGTTTAGAAACGAAAACAGTTTCCTTTCAAATTTAACACTGATAACGCGAGAAGATAAATGATTTTGGATAAGAATAGTTATGAAAATATCTTCAGAAATATCGAGGATATTTATAATGAAAGATGCGATGATATCTTAGAATTTCTAATATCGAAGGATGATGAAGAAAATTTGTCCGTAAAAGTTTAGAGTCAGGAGCAAGATATTCGTTAATGACTTCAGAAGATACTGAATTATTTGGATTCTTTGAAGGCAAGTTTAGTCTTTGTGATTTGTCCACAGCCTTCTGCATGGTTTGCTCAATCCGTTTTTCAGTTCCAACATTTTGAGCTTTTTCAGTATGCCGCTCTTTATTATCAAACTTTTGACTGTTTAAATAGTCTTTAGTTTTCACTGCTTCATCAGCTTTTTCAGAACTCAGAGATCTGATTCGTAAGCTAGAGTGCTTTTTAGGAATTCAGAGATTCCGAACTGAAATTCATCAGTCCAGAAGATATACGATATATATAGATATATAACTGTTGACGTAGGAACGCTGCAAAATTAAAGAATTAATGATTAATGCTTCCCGGTAACAATAACAATGGAAAACATATATATCAAGTTATAATAAGGTTGATTTGAACGAAAAGTCGAAGTTGACTTGCTGGAGCTGTGACAAAACTGACTATTGTGAAAGAGAATTGCAATGTTATTTTCTGTAATAACAATGCCAAAGGAGCTAGCACAGATACGTGTTAAACGTTTGCTCAGGTTTCGAGTGTCTTCAGGTGCATAACTATGTGCATAAATCTTTCCTTCCATAGATGAAATGCGGTTGGTTCATCCTCTCGCTTGAGGTGTTTTCAAGAATCATGAAAGGTTTAAACGTAGATTGTAATCGTCAAGGTATAAATGAGGTTTAAGATGAAATCAAGTGGCAAACTTGAAGAAATGTTTAGTTTCATATGTTATAATCAATATTTTAATTCATTTTTAATTGTCCAATCTTGGTAGTCCACAGTTAGCAGTCCACAGTCACTAACTCAATAATTCATATATAGTTTATAATATTCGAATTAATTAATACGTATCGTGACCCGTTATATACATCTCTCAGACTCGATCACAACTCAAAGTATATATATTATTATAGAATCAACCTCAACCCTGTATAGCTAACTCCAGCATTACTGCATATAGAGTGTCTATGGTTATTCCAAATAATATATATAGATGTGTCGATATGATATGTCAAAACCTTGTATACATGTCCCGATATTTAAAGTGCGTAAAATAAATAACAGAAATTAAATGACGATAAATAAAACTGAGAAAATTTAAATTGCGATAAATAAATTGCGATAATTAAATTGCGATAAATAAAATGTAATACGGAATTAGCAGTTAGCTAGGAATAGTTAGCGTGGATTCTTAACAAAATTTTCTCATAGTTAATTTGTTTGTTTCTAACAAATTTTATTTTGTCCAATGTTTTCTTCATTATGCCACTTGTTGGATTCTGATAAGTCGAAATCCAATTATGTAATTGAATGAAAATGGTCATTCTGTGGTGAAAGGTTGCGTATATCGGTGGATGTAAGTAAGATAGTAAATGACTTTTGAATCAGATTGGAAGAATGTACAGTATAACATGTTAATATGAAAACTAAATATTTCCTCGGGTATTACCTACCCGTTAAAATATTTTCACCATTAACAGTTTGTACAAAAGAATTTTCAATTACAATTTTTATGAAAATATATATACATATATATTTTCTTCAGATGTAATCATGGATTTAATGAGTCAATATGATATTAAACTCATTTGATTTACCGTTAGAACAAGAATATACATAATCTCTAAAACATTAGAGATTACATAATCATCATGTCAAACGGAGATAAATGGTGTAGAACGATTCGTAGAACGATGATTATACTCGAGGTACATAATGAGATGTTGAGGCATGTGATGTTGAAACTTGGATTGTTGGTGGTACTGGTGATGTTGTTGAAGCTGGTAAGTTTTTTACTATATTCCTAAGGCTACAACCCGGGCGCGAAGCTCGTTGACTTCTGCTATTACTCCGGGATGATTGTCGGTCAGAACAAGTGGATGAATAAGGTTTAGAATTATGGATAGAATATAATTGTGTCGAGATACCCTGGAAATGAGGCTGAAAATGGTGTTTCAGATAGGTTCGCCGGTAAGTGCTTCAGGTTCATCGTTGAGAGGGAAATAAGGTGGGTGGAAGTGATCACCTTCTTCTTATCTCCAGTGATTTAGTAGACTACGAACCCATCAGATAAATTGGGGATGGATGATTGGTTGATTCATTCTCGTGTCGCTGCTTCCGGAGCTTAAGTGAATATCCATGTCGGAATAGCTGTCGGGTTCCGAAGAACTTGAACTAGTGACATGTTCCATTTCGTACGATTGAAAAAAGAATTTTTCGATATGAAATGATTTTCGGATACCAGATGATATTCTAATTACATAGAATATCTATATATATAGTACTAAAGATTTCATAGACTACAGAGGAATTTATGGCATATGTCAGGCAATCTACAGTAACAGATACGCTAAGATATGAATTTTGTCTATACACTATTCATGCAATCAATGCAATAAGATGTGTCTAGATTAAGAATGATAAGCAGGTAATTTCTGACAACAAATGATAAGCAAAACTTTTGACATGCAGACACGGTTGAAGTTCAGACTCACTAATGCATCCTAACGACTATCAGTTAGACACACTAATGCAGACCTGGTTCGCTAAGACCACCGCTATGATACCAACTAAAATGCCCCGTTCATATACATTATAAACTATTCATAATAGTTGATTACGTCGCGAGGTACTTGGGCTCTATATGTTACATTTTACAAACATTACATTCGTTTTTAAAAGACAAACTTTCATTACATCAAAATTTGATGGCATGCATACCATTTCATAATATATCCAACTATAATTGACTTAGTAATAATCTTGATGAACTCGACGACTCGAATGCAACGTCTTTTGAAATATGTCATGAATGACTCCAAGTAATATCTCTAATATGAGCAAATGCACAGCGAAAGGTTTCTTTAATACCTGAGAATAAACATGCTTTAAAGTGTCAACCAAAAGGTTGGTGAGTTCATAGGTTTATCATAAAACAATAAAAAATCATCATTTTGATAGACCACAAAATTTAAATTCTGCATGGTACAAATGGGCCCGAATCCTTTACCCACATGTAAAGTACATGCGATATCTTTTAAATACAGTACACCTTTCTCATGTACGAAATCATCTTTCATAAATCTTAGTAACCGTACACATATCTCGTGCACAAAAATAACATACACATAACCTGTGTATAAAATCATTCTCTCGATACATAACATTCACTTTTCTTTGCTTTCATAGCTTGGCTTGGTAACCGACCTTAACATATAATGCGCATCAATAATATCCCCAAAACAGAACATCTCGTCTGTATAATATATAAACTTCGAAGTACTAAACACCACGCCCACTAGCTCTTCCGTCTAGTGAACATTCTGGGTGGGGGTGTTAAACCCAGTAGCTACCTTTAGGATTCGCGTGAATTAGGGCCATACCCGATTCGACTTCTTAGGTTACCAAGCAATAATAATCAGGGGAGAAATGGTGGCAATTATCACGTCCACATAATTCAATGGTGGTAATTATCATGTCTACATAATTCAATGGTGGCAATTATCATGTCCACATAATTCATTCGAGGAATGTTTTGCTTGTGTCTATCTCGTCAAATATTTATAAAAACATTTCATGTATTCGCAGTTCAAAATATATTTCAAAAGCATTTAATAGAGCAGTTATAAAAGCAGCGCATGTATTCTCAGTCCTAAAAATTTAAAGAGCAAAAGGGAATCAAATGAACTCACAATACGATATTTTACTTTAAAATATGCATACGACGGAACTGAACAATGCAGGGTTGGCCTCGGATTCACGAAGCTTTATCATTATATATATATATATATATATATATATATATATATATATATATATATATATATATATATATATATATATATTAACACATATAATTGTATTCGAACAAATTTATATATTATTATTAGTGATATAATTGTTATATTTAATAATATATAGGTTTTATTAATTAATTAAATATATTTATTTTATATACACTTTTTAAAATATTAATATAGTTATGTTATATGTATTAAATATATTTTTATATTATTAATATTTATTTGTTATAATATTAATAATAGGAATAGTATTAATAATAATGACACTTATAATAATAATGATAATACCAATAATAATGTTACTATTAATGATAAAAATGATAATAATACTAAAATATATAAAATTTTAATAATGATAGTAATAATAATAAGATAAAAAGGTTGTATGAACATACAATTTTGATAAAAATTCTTAATACTAATAGTACTTAATAATAATACTTGTTAATGAATATATTAATGTTAATAATAGTAATAATAATAATAATAATAATAATAATAATTATAAAAATGATAGTAATAATGATACTAATGAAAATAATAATAAAATGTATTATTTTTATAATAATAATAATAATAATAATAATAATAATAATAACAACAACAAAATTTTAGAATACAACCTTTGAAGAAACAAGCTTCTAAAAATAAAACGCCACTGTCCGGACTCGAACTCGAGACCTATTGCTTAACCACAAACACCCCTAAACCATTTAGCTGCTAGTAACTTTCTGATTATAACCCGCATTTTTATTGATTTACTCCATAAGAAACGATTTACCATCATTTTCTATTATCATTCGTCATCATCATCATCTTATAAACATCTCACTATCATTTCCATAACCATTATCATTATCCTATATCGTATCCATCATCTATATCTATTTTATCTTCGAAAATAATAATAATAACAATATTATTAAATCATATTAAACCTTCATCATCATTCACTTAAACTACCATCATCATCTCATCATTATAGAATCATTACATCATGATTATCGACATATCATTATCATCATCATCATACAATCGTCATTATAGCATCACATCATCATCACATGTGACGACCCGGAAATTTCCAACTAAATTTAAACTTAATCTTTATATAACTTCGACACGATAAGCAAAGTCTGTAATGTTAAAGTCTCAAAACCTTTGAACTGTGTTCATCTATATATTTGACCTTTGACCATGCCCGACGATTCACGAACAATTGTTGTAAATAAATGTGTGTATAAAAAATATATATATATATATATATATGTGTGTGTGTGTGTGTGTGTGTGTGTGTGTATGTGTGTGTGTGTGTATATAATATTGTGAAATAATAGAATATAGTAAATAGCTATATAATAAATATATAGATAAAACATTAATAATGTATTCATATCTACATACATAATATGTGATGTAACTAATATGCAAACACAATTATATATATATATATATATATATATATATATATATATATATATATATATATATATATATATATAAACATATATATTAAACGTTCGATAAATGTTATCATATAATATAATATTACATAATAAATAAATTGTAATATTAATATATTAAATGCAAATACAAGTTTAATTATAATTGTTATATTATTATTACTCTTATTATTATTGATATTAATATTACTATAAAAATTAATAATGGTATATTGTTATGTTAATATAATATATAGATATACAGTTTATATATATTTAATTTGTTATATCATTATTATTTTTAAATAATAGAAAAATTATGATCTTAGTATTATTATGATCGTTACTAATATTGTTACTAAAAATTTCTATTTTTTATTTCATTATCATAATCTTTATTACTTTTATCATTATTACTAGTAATATTTTGGTATTAATATTATTAGTTTTATTAATAGCATTAAAAGTATTATTATTATTATTTACATAATTATATTCATTAATTCATTAATTATTATTATTATATGTTATATTTTATAAAAATCAAAGAAAAAGGAAATCTATATCATTATTTATATTATTATTATTATTTGTATTTAAATTATTATTAATATAATTAAAAGTATTAATTATTAACAATAATTATACAAAAATCACGTACGAATTCTTGGAATCCAATTCTGTTTGACATAGCTTTCAAACTTTATTAATCTTGTCTCCAATCTGATTATAAGTCGTAAAGGAATCAGAATGCAACCAAAAATCAGTTTCACTTTTATTTTTTTTAATTATATTTCTGTCCTTGAGAAAATTTACTGTCGATCAACTTGGATTAATAATTGATACAATTCAGTGCTAGGTGTTATCAAGAAACCCACATTCTCCTTTAACAGCTACAAGTAACTTATACAGAGTCTAAATTTTCGAAATTAAAAACCCAAAACTTGAAGAACACCATCGCCTGCCCTGTTCTTTAATTAAAATCACCATAGCTCGATTCAGAAATGAATTTTAAATTCCCTAAATGCAGTTAAGTTAGTATTCAACTAGTTAATATTTCTGTAAAATCTCACCTCTCAATTCCTTCTATCGATCGTTAATTTTGGAGTCAAACTTCTAAATACATAAGTCAACTGTTTTGGTTCATGAGAAAATTCGAATTTGTTTTCGTGTTTTAAATTAAATTGATGATTCCAGCAGTTTCTAGGAGTGATTTTAAAACTTTTTCATGAAGGAATTAAGGTTTCAAAACGTCCCAATCTCAAAAATCACATTTAAGTTCTTCAATTTTTTTTATACAGCGACGGCTGTTTTCTTTCTTTTTTATTTTATTTTTTTCGATTGTTTGATTTAATAGAATTATCCCAACACTAGTTAACCAATTTTAAGTCCTACATAGACTTTGTAATACGCAGTTATGATTTTGGGTTTGAAGTTGATTCGTGTATAATGGAAGGGGAAGAAGAAGAACACGAAAATAATACGGGTTATAAGTAAACTGAGTGTGTTTAATTCAGAAAAACAAAACGGACTGAATGGTTTGAGTGATGTGTTGGTGAGCGGGAGGTCTCGGGTTCAAGCCCGGCTTCGTGCATTTTTTAAAGGGGCTTATTAAGGTAGTTTTTCTTTGTTTATAAATTATTATTATTATTATTATTATTATTATTATTATTATTATTATTATTATTATTATTATTATTATTATTATTATTATTATTATAAAAAAACTTAAAAGTTTTAAAACTTACAAAAAATTAGTGGGAAGCCTAGAGACAATCTGGGCCCCCACACCTCTAGCAATAGCAAAACCTATCCTAGTAAAAATATGAGCAGCAGCACTGGCACTAACATCTTGCGCCATCGAACTCTTCTGAACCCGCTTTAGCAAAGAAACAGCCTCCTTCTCTAATTCCCCCAGGGAAGAAAATGAGAAAGGAATGAAACCATAACCAATCGCCTGACAGCTAGATTCGTACTTGACCCGCTTCCGACGAGCCGCATCAACCACAGCACGTCCAGGGACAAAGTCAGAAAGCCCAGACTGCGTCAAAGGAGAAGACCCTGTCAAGTCAACACAAACATCGTGACCACAATCCCAGGAATAAAGTAACACATCTGCAGGTCTGAGGGCCTTGTCGTTCCCTCCAGACAACCCAATGTCAACCTCCTTTCTCGCTAAAATCCCAGATCGATAACAAACATCAACAAGGGAATCCCGAACAATATTATGTCGATGCTTAATACCCACCATACCAGCACAAGATATGGCGTGATCCCCGAAAATATCCCCAGTAAAAACCCTTGAACAGGCAGAGCATGCCGTCGAGATAGAGAACAATGGAACACCTAACCGGTAGCACAACACACATCGGTAAGTCTTTGCGTTCGTAGTCTGACCCAACCCCAAAATAGGGACTGCCCTTAGCCAAGCAGATGTGTGATCACCCTGCTGTGATTTCCATAAGGCCGATTGTCTGGGAGATAACGAAAAAGTGGATTCTGCAGAAGCGGTAACCTTTGTGAAATAAACATCTGCTAATTTCTTCATGAGTATTGGGGCAGCGACCTCACTCGGATTACCTAAAATATCAAACCCAATCGTATTATTAAACAGACCCAATACATCTTCAAAAGCACGACCAAGACCAACAATACCCGTATGACGTAAGAGCTTGGTCTGCAACCCAGCAGACTGTAATCGAGAAGCCAGAAAAGCATAATGACGAACATCTCCCACAGAATAAACACCAAGTCCTCCAAATGCAAATGGAAAGGTGGCAAGCCGCCACTGCCAATCACCAAACCCAGGCCCTGAAGCAGTAACAATACGCTCCAAGGAAGATCGAAGGGCTTCATCGAAAGCGCGTTGAGCAGCCTCAAATATACTAGGAGGACAAGTACGCAAGGTAAAGTAGAGTTTAGAAACTCCCGTACATGCCCTAAGCATCAACAACTCACACTGAGGATCATCAAGCTTAGCAACCTTATCCATAAGCGCAATGGACTTGGTCACCCTTTGCAACACTAGTTCACTACTAAAACCAAGATCAGAAGTTGCGGGGGCCCCTAGCAACTTAACACCATTTAAAGGCCGAGCAATATTAGGAGGAAAGACACCTACTTGCCTGCTACGAGGGTCCTCCGTAGGCCAAAAAATTATTATTATTATTGTTATTATTATTATTAGTATTATTTTTAGTATGATTATGATTATTATTATTATTATTATTATTATGGTTATCCTTAGTATTATTATTATCATAATCATAATTATAAGTATTACAATTATTGTAATCATTAGTATAAAAAAAGTATCATTTATATTATTACTATTAATATTAATATTGTGAATATGATTATCATTAGTAGTAGATTTTATTATAAAGTATTATTAATATCATTATAATTATTATTAATATTGATAGTATCATCATTTAGGATATTATTTGTAGTATTATTATGATGAAAACTAATATTGTTTTTATTACTATTATTATAAACATTATTAATGCTAAAATTATTACGAAAAGTATCATTTTAATAAAAGTACTATATTTATTAATATTATTAATATTATTATTACAAATAACATTTTTATAAAAATTATCATTTCAATTAATATTAGGATTATTATAATTATTATTATTATTAGTATTATTTTTAGAGACATTATCGCTATTTTTATCACTATTATTATTACTACTATAATTATTATTATCATCGGTATTATTATTATTGATATTATCATTATAATCCAACACAACTTTTATTACTATTTATGTAAAAATATATTTATAAGTAACATTACATATGTATTAATTATATTAACAATCTGTATATAAATAATTATATATATACCCAATTAGGTATTTTAAAAATATATTGATATAAAACTATACGAATAATAATCATTTTTAAATATATATATATATATATATATATATATATATATATATATATATATATATATATATATATATACACAAATTAATTATATAATATATAAAGTTATAATATATGAAATTGTTCGATTACAACTATGTATATTAATAAAAATACAAATGATATAGGTTCATGAATCCGAGGCCAACCCTGCATTGTTCAATATCGCCATATGTATTTTTACTACAAAATACATTATTGTGAGTTTCATTTGCTCCCTTTTTAAATGCTTTTGCAATATATATTTTTGGGACTGAGAATACATACGCTGCTTTATAAATGTTTGACGAAATAGACACAGGTACTTAAAACTACATTCTATGGCTGGATTATTAAACCGAATATGCCCCTTTTTAGTCTGGTAATCTAAGAATTAGGGAACAGACACCCTAATTGACGCGAATCCTAAAGATAGATCTATTGGGCCTAACGAACCCCATCCAAAGTACCGGATGATTTAGTACTTCGAATTTATCATGTCCGAAGGGAGTCCCGGAATGATGGGGATATTTTATATGCATCTTGTTAAGGTCGGTTACCAGGTGTTCACCATATGAATGATTTTTGTCTCTATGCATGGGACGTATATTTATGAGAACGGAAAATGAAAATCTTGTGGTCTATTAAAATGATGAAAATGATTACTTATGATAAGCTATTGAACTCACCAACCTTTTGGTTGACACTTTAAAGCATGTTTATTCTCAGGTATGAAAGAAATCTTCTGCTATGCATTAGCTCATTTTAAGGATATTACTTGGAGTCAGTCATGGCATATTCCAAAAGACGTTGCATTCGAGTCATTAAGTTCATCAAGATTATTAATAAGTCAATTATAGTTGTATATATTATGAAATGGTATGCATGCCTGTCAATTTTCGATGTAAAGAAAGTTTGTCTTTTAAAAACGAATGCAATGTTTGCAAAATGTATCATATAGAGGTCAAGTACCTCGCGATGTAACCAAATGTAATGTATTCGTTCTGATGGATTAGGACGGGTCATTAGAGTTGGTATCAGAGCGGTGGTCTTAGCGAACCAGGTCTTGCATTAGTGTGTCTAACTGATAGTTGTTTAGATGCATTAGTGAGTCTGGACTTCGACCGTGTCAGCATGTCAAAAGTTTTGCTTATCATTTCGTGTCAAAAATCATCTACTTATCATCCTTAGGAAATTACCTGCTTATCAATCCTAGTCTAGACACATCTTACTGCATTGATTGCATGAATAGTGTATAGACAAATCCATATCTTAGCGTATCTGTTACTGTAGACTTTATCTGACACGTTTCCTTAATTTCCTCTGTAATCTACGGGATCTTCTGTACTATATTAGATATTCTATATAATTAGAATATTATTCGATAATCGAAAATCATTTCATATTGAAAATCCTCTAACTGATCATAAGAGATGGATCCTACACCTAGCTTGGATTCCATTAGTTCCGGAAGCAATTTCGAAATGTGTATTGAAGTAGACTCCGAAGTCAATGAACCCAAAGTGTCTCCACCGTTTAGGTATTTTTCTTTCTGGAGGAGATGGGGGTGGGTCCGAGACTTACTCAATCGATGGAGAAATGAAGATGGCGAGCTCTTACGCGAACCAAACTTACTTTCTAACATCGGAGAAAACGATGTACTCACTGGTGAACCTATGCGCTCTAACGACCCGTCCTAATCCATATGTACGAAGTCCATATCGATTACAATGATTCACAATAGTTGATTACATCGCGAGGTACTTGACCTCTATATGATACATTTTACAAACATTGCATTCGTTTTTAAAAGACAAACTTTCATTACCTCGAATGTTGACAGGTATGCATACCATTTCATAATATATCTAGCTATAATTGACTTAGTAATAATCTTGATGAACTCGATGACTCGAATGCAACGTATTTTGAAATATGTCATGACTGACTCCAAGTAATATCCCTAAAATGAGCAAATGCACAGAGGAAGATTTCTTTCGTACCTGAGAATAAACATGCTTTCAAGTGTCAACCAAAAGGTTGGTGAGTTCATTAGTTTATCATAAATAATCATTTCCATCATTTTAATAGACCACAAGATTTTCATTTCTCATAAATATACGTCCCATACATAGAGACAAAAATATCATTCATATGGACTGAACACCTGGTAACCGACATTAACAAGATGCATATAAGAATATCCCCTATCATTCCAGGAAATCCTTCGGACATGATAAAAAAACGAATTTGAAGTACTAAAGCATCCGGTACTTTGAATGGGGTTCGTTAGGCCCAATAGAGCTATCTTTAGGATTCGCGTCAATTAGTAGATCGGTTTACTAATTCTTAGGCTACCAAGCAAAAGGGGCATATTCGGCTTCGATCATTCACCCATATAATGTAATTTCAATTACTTGTGTCTATTTCGTAAAATATTTATAAAAGCGCATGTATTCTCAGTCCCAAAAATATATATTGCAAAAGCATTTAAAAAAGGGAGCAAATGAAACTCACCTAATGTATTTTGTAGTAAAAATACATATGACGACATTAGACAAACTGAACAATGCAGGGTTGGCCTCGGATTCACGAACCTATATCATTTGTATATATATTAAAATGTATAATCGTATTCGAAGAAGTTTATATATTATAACTTAAATTATATATTATACTTATTTAGTTTATATATATATTTAAAATGTTTAATATCTATATATTTTGTTATATTAATATATCTCTATATATATATATGGTTAGTATTATATGAAAATATTCTTAATTCGTTATATATAAGTATTTATATAAATAATGTTATTATATTTGATATGTGATATATAAACTATTAATATGATTATAATATATGTATTAAGTATATTTTAGGTACAAAATATTTATTTGTAACGAAAATGATAGTTTTGATAATAATGATTTACAAATAATAATAACTTTCTTAATATTGATAATACTAATATTAATAACGATATTGTTAAAATTGACACTTATGTTAATAATAATAATAGTAAAACTAATAATTACGAAAATGATATTTATACTAATATTAGTGAGAGTAATAATAACTTGTATTGTTTTATAATAACAATAATAATAATCCTAAACATATTCATAATAATATACTAAAAATGGTACAATTACTAATATTTACAAAAAAAGAAAATAATAATAATAATAATAAGTTGAATTAGTTTGTCACTAATTATAATGTTTATAATGATAATTTTATTATGTTCCTAATAATGATAATAATAATAATAATAATAATAATAATAATAATAATAATAATAATAATAATAATAATAATAATAATAATCCTAATACTTAATAATAATAATAATAATAATAATATTAAGTAATTATAATAACTTTAGTAATAATAACAATTATAACAATAATAATTAGTACTAACAATAACAATAACTATAATAATAATAACAATAACAATATCAATAACAAATCAACAACAACAACAACAACAACAATAATAATAATAATAATAATAATAATAATAATAATAATAATAATAATAATAATAATAATAATAATAATAATAATAATAATAATAATAATAATAATAATAATAATAATAATAATAATAATAATAGTAATAAAAGAGTACCCTTAGGATCTTTTTCTAAAAAGAAATGCCCGGGACGGGGCTTGAACCCGAGACCTCTCGGTTACACACAAACACCCTTGACCATCTAACCATCTGCCTTTTTCTAACATAATCTATAAACCATTTATATATATTCTGTTCTTGTTGTTCTTCATCTTTTTCTTCCTCCTTTTTCTAAAAAAACAGACGACCCAAGACCCAAAAGCCATAACAGAGATTTTATGATTTGAATTAAGACCTTCCACAAAATATAATCGATCTATGACTGTCTTGAAACGGTTTAAAATAAAAAAAAATAAAAAAAAATTGCTGCTACTGCAGCTCGTCGAAGATTAAAAAAAATTAAAAATTGAATTTGATTTTGGTAAGGTTTTAGCCAAAGGTTACAACACCAAACTTGTTTCAAATCGTTCCTATAATCTATCTAAATTCTCAATTTCACTTGAATCATAACATAGAATTCGAATTTTTGAAATTACAAATCTGTTGACTTTTAAACTCTAAGTTTGACTCTTCAAATTCTTACTCGATAATAGGAATTGATGGATGAAACTTTGCAGAAAGATTGTTTATAACATTCCTAACTACACTGCATTAACACTTTTTGAAATGGGTATCGAATTCGAGCTATTGTGAAATTAAAACAAGAACAGGGAGTCGAGGCTTGTTCTTCAGTTTCTGTTTAAATTTCGTAGTTTAGGTTATCTGAAAGTGGTTGTGACTGAATATGGTAATGTATAATTGTGTTCTTCGTTATCAATTAGCTGTCAAATTTATGATATATTGAGGTGTGGTCGACATAGAGTCACAGACTAACAGAAAAACACAAAAAGTGATATCAGGTATTGAATTTAATCCAAAATGTGTAATAATCTGCATTTATATAATTATACATACAGTTTTTATATATTTACATATTTATATATCTGTATTCTATTTTCTGTATATATATATATATATATATATATATATATATATATATATATATATATATATATATATATATATATAAAATCTGCCTATTTTTCGTATTTTATATCTATATACCTGTTTATATATCTGTATTAATATATATGTATTTACATTATGTAATTACTCTTATTAATTAGTAATTATAAGAATAATACACTAAAAAAAATTTGTAATAATATAATTGTATTAACAATTATGTTATTATTAATGGTAATGAATATAATATCTATAAAATTAATAATAATAATATTACTTATCATAATATAATACTAGTTATGTTAATAATACTAATATTATTAATGTTAATAATAATATTAGTAATAATAATAATATTACAACAAGTTATATATCAAATTCATATCTATAGATTATGTATTTAAAATAATGTTAATATCACTAGTATTGACATTAGCATTAGAAGTAATAACACTGTTATTTTAACAGCTATAGTTATACTTGTATTACTTATATGTATTATTACTTATGTAATATTTATTATTCATATAATATATCATATATAACTTTTATTTATTAATTATTATTTCTAAGAGATTTATACATATTATAATATATTAGAAAATCATATATATTTATATATAGATTCACTTCTTATAATTGCTTAATGATTCTGTTTTATTATCTTACATTTTTACTCAAGTGATTAAATTATATTTTATTAATTCAAATAAATATATGCATACTTATATTTATATTTATACACATATATATATATATATATATATATATATATATATATATATATATATATATATATATATATATATATATATATATATATATATATATATATATATATATATATACATATTTATTTACAATGGTTTGTGAATCGTCGGGAATGGCCAAAGGTTAATTGAATGTATGACAATAGTTCAAACTTTTTGAGACTCTACATAATAGGCTTTGCTTATCGTGTCGAAATCAGATGAAGTTTAAGTTAAATTTCGTCGGAAATTTCTGGGTCATCACATGCGCAACACTGTATTCACCCTTCTTGCTAAAGTTTTCCACCTCGAAGGTCGCATTACTACAATCTCAGAAAATATCCAACCTCTACTTCCGAATACCAATCGAAGGGGAATATTAGAAGAAGTTAGGGAACTTCGAATTGATAATCAAGATCTATCGAATCAGATGAGTGGATGGATAGAAATGATAGAGGGTAGGATAGAAACCCTGACAAGAATGGTGCGTGATTTACAAGCTATACTTACTACACCAACATCATCACCAACCTCAGCACCAACAACACTTGTAGCACCGATAGCAACAGTACCACCATCAGCAGCACCAGCAGCATAACCAGTACCAATAACAACAACAACATCATCACACTTCTCAACCTCGCAATCTATACCTCAAGCATAATCATCGTTCTACGAACCGTTCTACATAAACTATCTTCGTCCCTCATGGCGATTATATAATCTCTAATGTTTTAGAGATTATGTACTCTAGTTCTAGCCGTAAATCTGATGAGTTTAATATCACATTGACTCATTAAATCCATGATTACATCTGAAGAAAATATATATGTATATATGTTTTCATAAAGATTGTAATTAAAATTTTTATTGTACAAACTGTTAATGGTGAAAATATTTTAACGGGTAGGTAATACCCGAGGAATATTTAGATTTCACATTAATAAGTTACATTGTACATTCTTCGAATCTGATTCAACAGTCATTTACTATCCTACTTATATCCACAGATATACGAATTCGTTCATCACAGAATAACCATTTTCATTCAATTTTATATTTGGATTTTAACCTATCAGAATCCAACAAGTGGCATAATGAAGAAAACATTGGACAAAAAATAAAATTTGTTAGAAACAAACAATTTAACCATGAGAAAATTTTGTTAAGAATCTACGCTAACTGTTCCTAGCTAACTGATTAATTCCGTATTACATGTTTTTTATCGCAATTTAGTTATCGCAATTTAAATTCTCACAATTTTATTTATCGTCATTTAATTTCTGTTATTTATTTTACGCACTTTAAATATCGGGACACGTATACAAGGTTTTGAGATATCATATCAACGCATCTATGTATATTATTTGGAATAACCATAGACACTCTATATGCAGTAATGCTGGAGTTAGCTATACAGGGTTGAGGTTAATTCTACAATAATATATATACTTTGAGTTGTGATCGAGTTTGAGACATGTACACGGGTCACGATACGTATTAAATAATTTGAATATTATATATTAAACTATATATGAATTATTAGACTGTTAACTGTGGACTATTAACCGTGGACTACCAACATTGGACAATTAAAATGAATTAAAATATTGATTATAACATATGAAACTAAACAATTCTTCAAGTTTGCCACTTGATTTCATCTTATATCTCATTTGTATCTTGACGATTACAATCTGTGTTCAAACCTTTCATGATTCTTGAAAACACCTCAATCGAGAGGATGAACCAACTGTACTTCATCTACGGAAGAAAAGATTGATGCATATAGTTATACACCTGAAAACACTCGGAACCTGAGTAAACGTTTAACACGTATATGTGCTAATTCCTTTAGTGTTATTATTACCCAAAATAACTTGGTAATTCCTTTCAAAGTAGCAAATTTTGTCACAGCTCCAGCAAGTCAACTTCGACTTTTCGTTCGAAACAACCTTATTAACACCTTGATATACATGTATGCTCTTTTATTGTTACCGGAAAACCTTGTATATTCCACCATACTACCATCAGCGTTTAATCATCTATAAACACAATTATCCTGAAACCACCTCGGATTGATAACCGATGATTCAGATACCGTAGCATTAAATGCAGAGGAAACAGAAAAATTTTAGATGATCTAAACGGCCAAAAGTTTGATGATAAAGAAAGGGGTGTTAGGAACGCTCGATAGAAAATTTGGTACTGAAAAACAGATTGAGCAAACCATGAAGGAGACCAAGGCCAAATACAAGGACCATACCATATATTCAAAGAAACCAGGTAACTCTGGATTCAATGAAACCTTCAACGAATATCTAGCTCCGTACTCATGTTAAAATCTTGCGTAAAATCTTTCTTCATCAACCATCGAACTTAGAAATTCCAAAATATCATCATAAATATCTTCGGTATTTCTGAAGATATTTTCATAAATATCCTCATCCGAAATTATTTATCTCTTCGTGTTATCTATATTACATCATAAAGGAAACTACTTTAGTTTTTAAATTTCTTTAAAATTCGAGTTTGAATTATGAATGATTTTAGAGTAGTGTTGGAAATTGATGCATGAGTTAGTATAATATAATGACACTTGATCAACGTGATTATATTACAGTAAGTCATGCTGAGTTTCTAATGTAACGTGATGATTCACAGATCATAACATCATCACGTGCCATGTCACATAACTCTTTCATTCTTCTTAACTTCTAAACATATCAAGAAAGTATATTCTTGATAGTTCTATTATCAGTAATTCTGGTAATTTGACAAATCAAATCGTGCTATTACGTTCTTTCTTGTTTAAAACATTAAGTTCATTCAAAACTCCATACTTACGAATTCTGGACCATTACTCGCTTTACCAGAGGTCGAGAGGATGATAAAAAGGCAAAGAGCTCCAAAATATAAGAGAAAATATGAAGTCCAATAACAACACGGAGGTTACAAACCGTGGATATTAATACGAATAGCAATATAAAGACACGGTAGAATTAAGGATAGTATCACCCCAAGGTAATAATAGAAGTAAACAGATTTTTTCTGGTGGAAGATTGAAAAGAAGGATGACAGAAATGATAATTAGAAAAATATCAAGGATTAGAATTGGATTAAGCATTTTCATAATCTTTTGGATGTATGGACTAAGAAGGAAAGTATAGGAATGGTGAGAATAATGGAACGGAAGAGTTTAATTTATAATGGAAATATCAGACAGAGTAATCGAGGCAGATCACAGTATTTAATTATAGAGATCTTAATTTCCTTACTCGCCGAAGAATCAAATCTTTTAAGATTTCGAAGATTTTCTTTAAATCCCTTGAATTCCAGAATTCAACCAAGATGACATCAAAAGTTAAGACGCACCTTATTTTTTAAATTCAACCATGACTAAAAGTTATGATGAAACATGCCTTCCTCATTTCACTATTTAGTGATAGCTTCACTCGTACTCTTCGAGTAAATGAATTATCTTATCAATATTACTCAACAGTAATAAAACTCTAGTTATCGGCTCAAATTCGTCATGAAAACATTTTTAATATTAGCTATGACGACCACGATCAAATTTCGGGACGAAATTTCTTTAACGGTACTGTGACGACCCGGAAATTTTCGACTAAATTTAAACTTAATCTTTACATAAGTTTGACACGATAAGCGAAGTCTGTAATGTTAAAGTCTCAAAACCATTGAACTGTGTTCATGTATATATTTGACCTTTGACCATGCCCGACGATTCACGAACAATTGTTGTAAATAAATGTGTGTGTGTGTGTATATATATATATATATACACACACACACATATATAAATATATGTGTATATATAATATTGTGAAATAATAGAATATAGTAAATAGCTATATAATAAATATATAGGTAAAACATTAATAATGTATTCATATCTACATACATAATATGTGATGTAACTAATATGCAAACACAATTATATAACATTATATATATATAACAATATATATATATATATATATATATACATATATATATACATGTACATATATATGTACATATATATATATATATATATATATATATATATATATATATATATATATATATATATATATATATATATATATATATATATATATATGTATGTATATATGTATGTATATATATATATATATGTATGTATATATATATATATATATATATATATATATATATATATATATATATATATAAACATATATATTAAACATTCGATAAATGTTATCATATAATATAATATTACATAATAAATAAATTGTAATATTAATATATTAAATGCATATACAAGTTTAATTATAATTGTTATATTATTATTACTCTTATTATTATTGATATTAATATTACTATAAAAATTAATAATGGTATATTGTTATGTTAATATAATATATAGATATAAAGTTTATATATATTTAATTTGTTATATCATTATTATTTTTAAATAATAGAAAAATTATGATCTTAGTATTATTATGATCATTACTAATATTGTTACTAAAAATTTCTATTTTTTTATTTCATTATCATAATCTTTATTACTTTTATCATTATTACTAGTAATATTTTGGTATTAATATTATTAGTTTTATTAATAACATTAAAAGTATTATTATTATTAATTACATAATTATATTCATTAATTCATTAATTATTATTATTATATGTTATATTTTATAAAAATCAAAGAAAAAGGAAATCTATATCATTATTTATATTATTATTATTATCTGTATTTAAATTATTATTAATATAATTAAAATTATTAATTATTAATAATAATTATACAAAAATTACGTACGAATTCTTGGAATCTAATTCTGTTTGACATAGCTTTTAAACTTTATTAATCTTGTCTCTAATCTGATTATAAGTCGTAAAGGAATCAGAATGCAACCAAAAATCAGTTTCACTTTTATTTTTTTTTAATTATATTTTTGTCCTTGAGAAAATTTGCTGTCGATCAACTTGGATTAATAATTGATACAATTCAGTGCTAGGTGTTATCAAGAAACCCACATTCTCCTTTAACAGCTACAAGTAACTTATACAGAGTCTAAATTTTCGAAATTAAAAACCCAAAACTTGAAGAACACCATCGCCTGCCCTGTTCTTTAATTTAAATCACCATAGCTCGATTCTGTAATGAATTTTAAATTCCTTAAATGCAGTTAAGTTAGTATTCAACTAGTTAACCTTTCTGTAAAATCTCACCTCTCAATTCCTTCTATCGATCGTTAATTTTGGAGTCAAACTTCTAAATACAAAAGTTAACTGTTTTGGTTCATGAGAAAATTCAAATTTGTTTTCGTGTTTTAAATCAAAATAACGATTCCAGCAGTTTCTAGGAGTGATTTTAAAACTTTTTCTTGAAGGAATAAAGGTCTCAAAACGTCCCAATCTCAAAAATCACATTTAAGTTCTTCAATTTTTTTTATACAGTGACGGTTGTTTTCTTTTTATTTTTTTAATTTTTTTTATTGTTTGATTTAATAGAAGTATCCCAACACTAGTTAACCAATTTTAAGTCCTACATAGACTTTGTAATACGCAGTTATGATTTTGGGTTTGAAGTTGATTCGTGTATAATGGAAGGGGAAGAAGAAGAACACGAAAATAATACGGGTTATAAGTGAACTGAGTGTGTTTAATTCAGAAAAAAACGGACTGAATGGTTTGAGTGATGTGTTGGTGAGCGGGAGGTCTCGAGCATTTTTTAAAGGGGCTTATTAAGGTAGTTTTTCTTTGTTTATAAATTATTATTATTATTATTATTATTATTATTATTATTATTATTATTATTATTATTATTATTATTATTATCATTATTATTAGTATTATTATTAGTATGATTATGATTATTATTATTATTATTATTATTATTATTATTATTATTATTATTATTATTATTATTATTATTATGGATATCCTTAGTATTATTATTATCATAATCATAATTATAATTATTACAATTATTGTTATCGTTAGTATAAAAAATGTATCATTTATGTTATTACTATTAATATTAATATTGTGAATATGATTATCATTAGTAGTAGATTTTATTATAAAGTATTATTAATATCATTATAATTATTATTAATATTGATAGTATCATCATTTAGGATATTATTAGTAGTATTATTATGATGAAAACTAATATTGTTTTTATTACTATTATTATAAACATTATTAATGCTAAAATTATTAAGAAAAGTATCATTTTAATAAAAGGACTATATTTATTAATATTATTAATATTATTATTAAAAATAACATTTTTATAAAAATTCTCATTTCAATTAATATTAGGATTATTATAATTATTATTAGTATTATTTTTAGAGACATTATCGCTATTTTTATCACTATTATTGTTGACATATGTTTATGTAATAGTTTAGTGGCGCACGATTTTATTCTTATTATGTTATGTATTTACGGTATTACCATGGTAACAATGTATATTTTGTATCTTAGGAGGTTGTCATATATAAACAACCTCCTCACTCTTTATTGAACTAGTTATCCATTTTGCACATCACTTTCCTTATTACTTTCTATCTTGTATTCTTGATAACTAATACTTCCATCCCATTAAACATCTCATAAACCGATCAATCTAGGCTTCATTAGGGACTAACAATTGGTATCAGAGCGGGACTTGCTATCTTACTTGTAGATCCAAGGATTGAAGCTTCTAAGTTCATGTTTTGGTGTGTTTGGTGTTCTTCGGTTGAGGTATCACGATTTTGTCTCATTTAGTCACGAATTTGCATGTTGTATGTTAAGTATATCTATCTTTATGCTTGAAAACTGCTCTAAATACTTATTCATATACTAAAATCCGTATACTTTTTCTCAAATTAACATATTCTTAAAAAAAATTAAAATTATTTGTTTTATGCTCGAAAAAGTTACTCAGAACCTAATCTATACCATGCTTCTAGTGTGATAAAATACGTTTAACATGTTTCTGTCTTATGAAAATGACTTGTATGTTGAAATGGTATGAATTCTGTGTAAATTTTCTGGTAGATTTGTGCTTAGCTCATGTACTTTGTTCATTGTTCATGTTCATATGTTCATGTTTCTGCTGCCATGTTTGAAATATAATGATTTTGTCACTTTATTTCATGGTTTAATCGAAAAGTTCATGTAATGTTTCACTTCATTCATGCTAAGGTTAATTAAAGGCTCTAAAGTTACATGATTTATTGCTAATTTGTCCTTAAACTCTGCGAAATCTGCTTAAAATTCTTAGAAATTGCTTAAGTTTTTCCCAGTTGAGGTGCTCAAAAACCCCTTCTGGGTTTGAAACTACTCGAAAACCTCTCAGGGCAGCTTCACCATAGTGAAACCCTAAGGTTTTTGCTCGAAAATCTGTAACTTTTCACACGTGTTTAGTTGGTTTTGGCTCCAAACTTTGGACTTGTGGTTAATATCCACCGAAATCTGCTTTACCCGATAGTTTTTTTTTATATGAAAAGGACTTGTCCTTGACATATTACCTTGATTTATGTCATAAAGGACAAAGGTCTTGTCCTTGTGTGCATCAACTTGTACTTGTGTGTAAGTGTTCACGTGCATTGTTTTTCTCTTTCTTAAAAGTCAAACAATTTGAACTTAAACAAACTAAATTAATTGTTTTTCCAGTCAAAGTGCTCGAAAAATTGTGAAAAAGGGTGATCTTTGCTTGAGAACAGTGTGTAATTTGATTATTTGCTCGAAAAGTTGTGTTCAAAATTTAAAAGATTGACTGAAAACAGTAATTTTTACTGCCCGAAAAACTTGCACGAAAATCTCTTGTTGCTCGAAAATCTTAAAGTTTTTGTCGTTTTTTGCTCGAAAACTTAGTGTCCAGATAACCTGGTTTTGCTCGAAAACCATCCTGTTTTGAGGGCTTGGTTTTGCTTAAAACCCTAGTTATCTGCTCTTTTAGGTGCTCGAAAACCTTAGCTGCTCGAATACTGTGCCTGACCGAAAACTTTACTAGTGCTCTATTATCTTGCCTGCTCGAAAACCTAGGATTTTGGTCACAGAACTGTCCTGCTCGAAAAACTCCCTTTCTCTTCTAACTTTGTGGTGCTCGAAAACATAGTCTTACTTGATATTTGGCTTTGCTCAAAAACCACTCAATTTGCACAAGTGGTTTTACACCAAAACCCTAATTTCACTTTGTTTACACAAGTGTTCTTCCACACTCAAATTCTACTCTTTTGCACCACTCATTTCACACTACTAAGTTAAGATGGCTACTGCAAACCGTGATGCTTTGGTCGTGGGCTCGGATACCCGTCCTCCCATGCTGTTCGTGGGACTGTTCGACGAATGGAAAGGAAGGTTCGACAACTTCATAGATGGAAAAGGTGAACAAACTAAATACCTCTGGGAATCATTTCTCAATGGACCTAAGATCTCACTTCACCCTGACACCGGCGAGGTTCTAAAACCCTATGAACTTCAAGGTGAAGAAGCTAAGAGAGCTCAAGCCGATATCGATTCCAGGTCCATTATCATGCAAGCCCTTCCTCATGACATGTACAAATCCGTCAGCTGTCTGAAATCCAGAAAAGAACTTCTAGATGAAATCACCCGTCAACAGGAAGGATACAGTCAATCCGATCAGACAAAACTTGACATAGCTCTCGCAATGTATGAGGACTACTTTTAGAAACCCGATGAACCTCTAAAGGACTGCTACAGACGTTTCTGTGAAGTCATTAATGAGCTAAAGAAGGTTGGAGTGAAAAAGGAAAATCAAGAGCTGAACATGAAATTTCTGAAGAAACTAAATGCCACCTGGACACCATATGGAAACAACTTCCGTGCCTCCAAAAACACCAAGAAGTACAACATCCATGAAGTTGTAGGGAAACTAATGAATCATCAACCTGATGTTCTAGCCGCCCAAAACCCTAAATCCAATCTCGCTGAAACCAGTGATCCAATGGCTTTGTTTGTTAACAAAAGCTCCACCAAAACCCCTTTCAACCGCTCCAACTCACTCAAAACAAAACAAACCATTTCCTCTGATGAGGACACATACTCTGATGTTGATGAAGAACATCGAGATCTCGTCAAGGCTGCCGCAATGTTCAGTAAGCAACTGAATCTCAGGAGATCATCTGGAAGCTTTAGAAAAAACAACAACAATCGAACCTCATCCAGCTCTTCTTACTACAAAAAACTTGAAACATCTACCACTCAATACTGGGCCCCTGACAGCAAGGACCCCGATAATGTTTGTTTCAACTGTGGTAAAATAGGTCACTTTGCACGAGAATGCAGACTACCTAAACAAAAGGATGCCGAGTACTATAAGAAAAAGATGTTGCTCGCCCAAGATGCCGAAAAGGGGAAGGTCCTCAAAGCCTCAGATGATGTTTGGCTAAACTGGTCAGACAGTGAACAGGAGCCCGAACGTGCCAATGTAGTGAAACTCACCAACATGAACCATGCTCCTGACAGTGTTTCTTCCGATGATGAGGAAGAGGTACAACTTTACACCGACATAATTCATGAATATTATAACTCTGTAAATAATAGTTCTGAATGTGTTTCTGATGTATTGCAAGCAACCTCTAAGAGACCCAATGACCCTTCTATCCAAATTAATGTGCCCATTAGAAATGAACCTGCTTCCCATAATCATGATAAAATGCTCCCTGAATTGCCTGATATGTATATTGACAACTTTGCTAAAATGAGTAAGGACCTTAGATCACTTACTAGTCAAGTTAGTGGACTACAAAATGAGAACCATAGGTTAAAAGTTGAATTGAAAATCAAAGTGTCAAACAATGCATAACTAACACTTCAGAAGGATCTAGCTGATAAGGTAACACAATTGAAGGAACTAGAATCTAGTGTGAGACCGTTACGAATAGAAAGTACAAACTTTAGGTTAAGAAATGAAGTTCTTAGTGAGAAAGTAGACAATGCTGAGAAAGAAATTAAGAAACTCGCTGCTTCTAAGAAAACTCTCCTAGATACCTTAGAAGAAAAGATAAGAGAACCTCTCTTCGATCTTGCTAAGAAAACCTCTGAATGTTCTAAACTTACTGCACATAATCTAGAGCTTAAAACTCGTCTAGGAAAATTTGAAGGAAAGCTCTACAGGACCGAACAGTCTAAGGTTGTTTTAGCAGGACACATCTCGAATCAAACCCTTTTCATGAATCGACCAAAGGACTCCTTCCGTGAGAACAAAGGCCTAGGTTTTGAAAATCCTCTCACCTTGTCCAAAATGGCCAAAGCAGAGCCCTGTCTGTATGATAGTAAATACTTGATGATTGGTCTACCTGCACGACTCACATTTGCATCCAATAGTGAGGTTGAGGAAGCATTGGCTAAACGATCAACTAAAATGAAACGAGAAATTTCTCTAATCTATGATAAAATCAATGCTCTTTATTTGAAAAAGAAAAACTCATTTTCATATGAAAGCTTACCTGATTTGTTTAATGAAAGTGAGAATTCGGAAAGTCAAAAACGTGTTGTCTATTTACCAACTCTGGTATTAGAAAAATACATCATCAGTTTGGAAAAGGAACTTTTCGAAAATAAAATGAATTCTTTTGACAATGAACGAAAATTTATGATGATCATAAAAGCCATGCAACACTAAATCTTACTCCATGTGATAACAAATGATCAACTTGCTCATGATGTGCATGAACTTTAAAAACAGATTGCTAGTCAAACGACCACTTTCTGTGAAATGATTTCAAAGTCCAAAGCCCCTCAGGAACCGTCACCCCGCCACCCTATCGAACCCTCAAATGTTCTTGCTGATTCTCTCAGGAAAGAAATCGTTGACTTAAAACTTGAACTAAAAGGATATAAGAAACATGTTGCTCTTATTGAAAAGGACAACATCGATTTGCAAGTAAAAGTTTTAATGAATCGTGATTTTGAAAAAGCCGAAAGGAATTTTGGTCCAACATTGTCACAAAACTATTCTCAACAAAAGGAATCAAATTCAACGAAAGAGAAATTTGAACCATGGGTACCCACCTATTCTCAACGAGTTCTCTCCCCACATCACCAAGGCTTTCCTTACACTACGGTAGTGAACTCAAGGAAACCTGTCATTCCAGCTGTCACAATCCTAAAAAACCCTATTCGTGGCTCTCGTTTAGAGATGATTGTCACTAAAAAGGGTGCTGATCCCAAACCACCACATTCCGCAACCTTGATAGGAAGGCGAAACAACCCTGTTCGAAGAATAATCCAAGAAGATGGTGTGTATGACCACTCGGCAAGAAAAGGCCACAACCACCCTACACCGCCTATTCTAGACATGAGGGGTGGTCCAAGCAGCAATCACGTCCACCAAAATATCAACCACTCTAACTCCTTCCAGAGCAATAGTGGTAGATCATTGAAACACAACCACAAATCCATCAAACATCCGCAACTACCAAATCTCAACCATGCTTCAAAGCGGATATCTGATGGATTAACCAAGACTCAAAAGCAAAATCGTCGCAAAAGAGCACAAAGGGCTAGACAATCATTACTTAAAGACATGAATCATTTTCAAACTAGGTCTAAATTTGGTGTTTTAAATTTCACAGGATCTAAACCAAAACAAAGAATTTTGAAAGCATGGAAACCCAAGACTGAAACAGTCCAAGCATCCTCAAGTTTTGCTTCTCAGTTTGGGTCATTAATGTGTAATAGATGTAAAAGACGTCTATATTTTGGTCATCAAAACCATGATTCGTGTGTTGTAATGAATGTTCAGACCTTGTTGAATGTTTCATCTAATGAACCTAATGCTCTAAATTCTCTGAATGTATCTGCTTACAAGGAACCCGAGATAACTGGGGTCCCTAAAACTTGTGCTTAACTCTGTTTTGAAGGTTATCCCAGCATGTGTTTGGTATCTGGATTCTGGTTGTTCCAGACACATGACTGGTGATAAATCAATGTTGACAAACTATGTCAACAAGTTCCTAGGTACTGTTCGCTTTGGAAATGACGAAATTGTGACAATCGAGGGGTATCGAGATTATGTGTTCAACGGTGTGACCATCAAACGTGTGTCCTATGTTCGTGGACTTGGGTACTGCCTCATCAGTGTCAGCCAATTCTGTGACAGTGATCTCCGCGTGATCTTTAAAAGATCTATGTGCTATGTTCAAACCATGGAGGGAGACAACCTACTTGAAGGAAAACGTGAATCCACCCTTTACTCTCTTGCCATGAAAAACATGTCTTCTAAGTTACAACCTCTGTGCCTGGTTTCCAAAGCTTCCTCTAAAACCTCATGGCTGTGGCATCACCGGATGTCACATCTTCATTCTCAGAACCTCAACAAACTGGTCTCTAATAACCTTGTTGACAGTGTTCCACTCATCTCATTCGATACTTCACACGTTTGCCCTTCCTGTGCTATGGGAAAGATTCATAAATCCTCGCACAAATCAAAAACCGAATTCAACACCACCAATCCACTTCACATGCTTCATATAGACCTTTGTGGACCAATGCGTGTTTCCAGTCTTGGTGGAAGAAAGTACATCCTGGTGATAGTTGATGACTATTCACGATTCACCTGGGTCAGATTTCTGAAAAGTAAGTCTGAAACCCCAAAAATAATCATCGACTTTCTGAAAAGAATCTAGTTATCCACCAATAAGCTTGTACGTATCCTCAGAACTGATAACGGCACCGAATTCCAAAACTCTATTCTTAACTCATACCTAGATCATGCCGGTATCACTCATCAAACTTCTGCCGCTCGTACTCCTCAACAAAATGGAGTAGTTGAAAGACGAAACCGCACTCTTGTTGAAGCAGCAAGAACAATGCTTGTTTATTCCAAGCTACCTCTGTCCCTCTGGGCTGAAGCTGTTAATACTGCATGCTTCACTCAAAATCGGTCCATTATTAACCGTCGGTTCGACAAAACTCCTTATGAACTTCTCTTCAATCGTCAACCTAATGTGAAGTACTTTCGCATATTTGGATGTGTGTGTTATGTTCTAAATGACGAGGACAACCTCGGGAAGTTTGATGTTCGAGGTGATGAAGCCATATTTATTGGTTACTCACAGGATCGTGTTGCATATCGTGTTTATAATCGTCGCACTCGCATCATTAAAGAAAGCACCAACGTCAATTTTGACGAGATGTCTGGAATGGTTCTTGCACATAATGGTTCTCGCCCTGGTCTCAATCCCTCTACTCCTAATTCCCCTTTTCGTCATGTTCCACTGGCCACCTCAGATGATCTGGATGTGTTGTTTGAACCCATCATCCCGCCAACAGCTTCAACTCCCACTACAATTTCTGATCCTGTTCCCCCTGAATCGATTACTGTTGGTTCATCCACTCCAGCTGTCATAGGTGAATCCCATTCCAATGAAAGTAACTCTTCTGAATTCCTTCTTCTAGATGACCTTGATACTGGAGTGTCTTCTTCAAACAACGCACCTGTTACCAACACTAATACTCCAATTATTGAACCCACTACCCTCGTAACCAGTGAAGTCTCTCCCTCATCTGAAGCTAATACAAGGATTCTCGATACTACAACTCCTCTAACTCTTCCAGTTAATCAAAATGATGATATCCCTGTCCCACTGTGGGAAGAAAATGCCATCCTCCCTACTGTCAATACTAATCCTACTGGATCCTCATCCTCGTCGTATGTTGATACTACATGGGATGATGTATCCAACTCTCCTCTTCCACACACCATGAAATGGACTATAGATCATCCCATTCATCAAATAATAGGCGATCCCGATGCTCCAGTTCGCACTCGTAATGCTTCCAATAATGAATGTCTTTTCGCTGCCTTCTTGAGTCATGACAAACCCAAAAATGCTTATGAGGCCCTTCAAGATCCTGACTGGGGTGTTGCCATGCAAGAAGAAATTCATCAATTTTATCGTCTTAATGTATGGGAACTTGTTCCACATCCATCTGGCAAAAGCATCATCGATACCAAATGGATCTTCAAAAACAAGAAGGATCCTCACGGCATCATCATTCGTAACAAAGCATGTCTGGTAGCAAAAGGGTACAGACAACAAGAAGGGATTGACTACGATGAAACATTTGTGCCCGTAGCTCGTTTAGAAGCAATCCGTCTGTTCCTGTCATATGCTGCTCACAAAAGGTTCACCGTCTATCAAATGGACGTAAAAACTACTTTCCTGAATGGCATTCTTCAAGAAGAAGTCTATGTCGGTCAACCTGAAGGTTTTGTTGATCCTAAACGCCCCAACCACGTATATCTTCTGTATAAGGCTCTCTACGGTCTAAAACAGGCACCCAGGGCATGGTACGAAACCCTGACCGCATTCCTTCTCAAGAACTGCTTCTCACGTGGGACCATAGACACGACCTTATTTATCCGAAAACAGAATGATCACATCCTGCTAATTTAAGTCTATGTTGACAACATCATCTTTGGTTCCACTTCCCCTGCTCTGTGCTACAAATTCTCTGAACTCATGAAAAACAAGTTCAAAATGAGCATGCTCGAAGAACTTCATTTCTTTCTGGGACTAGAAGTTAAACAACTTTCAACGGGGATTTTCATCAGACAATCGAAATACATTTCCGACATGTTCAGAAAGTTTAACTTCCCTGAGATGAAAACCAGCCCCACTCCAATGTCAATCAACATATCATTACATGCTGATCTGGATGGTCAACCTTTTGATCAAACTCTCTATAGGAGCTTAATTGGCTCATTGATGTATCTCACTGCTAGCAGACCTGACATCATGTTTGATGTATGTCTTTGTACCCGATTTCAAGCCAACCCTAGATACTCTCACTACAAAGCTGTAATGAGAATATTTAGCTATCTCAAAGGCACGCCTGATCTTGGACTCTGGTATCCCTTCAGGACTGGATTCAATCTTACGGCATTCACGGATGCTGACCATGGTGGCGACCAAGTAAAACGGAAAAGCACTTCTGGTGGTCTCCAATTTCTTGGTAGCAAATTAGTCAGCTGGTCTTCTCGCAAACAAAACTGCATCTCTCTTTCCACCGCTGAGTCTGAATACATTGCAGCTACTAGCTGTTGCTCACAAGTACTGTGGATACAAACTCAACTACTTGACTACGGATTCAAATGTCACAAAATCCCGATCTATTACGACTCTCAGAGTGCCATTGCTATCACCAGCAACCCGGTGCACCACTCTCGAACCAAACACATTGACATTCGTTCCACTTTATCAAGGATCATGTTGAAAAAGGCAATGTCGAATTGTACTTTGTACCCACCAAAAGTTAACTTGCTGACTTATTAACCAAGGTCTTAGATGAACCCACATTTAAATATCTAGTTGACAAAATTGGCATAATTGATTTCAACTCCATTTAGGGTCCCGGCAAGTGTCTAGGGGGAGTGATGCACTTGCCTAGGGGGAGCGTTGTGTTTTTCAAAATCTGATACTTCATATTTTGAGGGGGAGATAAGAACGATGGCTCTCACATAAATTACAGTGTGAGACCCGGTTTCATAAGTTGATTTTCAAAATCTAAAATGACTTTTACATAAATAACAATGTAAAACTCGCTCTTTCAAAACTAACTCTCCTGAAATCGGCAACTGTCTAGGGGGAGTTAACATCAAAATTTCAACAAATGACGGAGGATGAGTCTCTGTGACTGCCTCAAGAGGATGTGTCTAAATGACTGCCTCAAAATCTCAGTCACCAAATGACGGAGGATGAGTCTCTGTGACTACCTCAAGAGGATGTGTCTAAATGACTGCCCTAAAACCTCAGTCAACAAATGACGGAGGATGAGTCTCTGTGACTGCCTCAAGAGGATGTGTCTAAATGACAGCCTCAAATTCACAGTCAACAAATGATGAAGGATGTGTCCTTGTGACTGCCTTAAGAGGATGTGTCTATATGACTGCCTCATGGTTCCTGGTCTCAAAATTGTTAAAACCTAGGAAAATTAAATTTTAAAAAATAATTAAATTTAAACGATAACTTGATTATTTCACATAATTTCTTAAAATTCTTAAAGGTTATCATGGTGTACCAAAATTCCTTAAAATCCAAATCTACTTAATGTTTTCGAGCAAAATTCTAAGACTGAAGGTTTTCGAGCAACTGTGCATAAAGTGAAAATTCTCGTACAATGCATATTAACTTATGGATTCTCGAGCAAAAACCGATTGAAAAATTAATTTTTCAGTCATCGTGTGTCTATATAAGGTTGAAAGCTCACCTATTAAACCCATCACTTTCAAATCTCACTTTAGAAAAACAACTTTATTCAGGCCCACATGCTCTCTGTAACACCCTGTTCATCTCCACTGTTCATCATCTTCTCACTTAACCTAAAATCAGTATTTTTACTTTAAATTCATGTGTTTATGGTTAGAATTGCTGTTTTGTAGAAGCTTTACAGTATCTATAATCATTTAAATACTTAAAATTGTCATGACTTGCATGCTTATTTGATGAATATCTATTGTGTGTACAGGGGTGTCGAACCCTAAGAACCTAAGTTGATTAATGGCACCCATAAAACGAATCTGTTATGATAAATTGACTTAAGGTTCTTGACTGTGATAAGTAGAACATGATCTATTCCTTTAATCCATTGATTAGGTGCTTGTGCAACTTCGATTTCGAAAAAGGGAGAATTTTAGGGTTCATGTCCAACTATGATCATATCTGATGTTTTACCTTAATTCATGCTGTTAATTAAGTTAGGATTACCATATATTTCACTCGTTAAAACTTAATTTGGCCCAATCTGTTGTTTTTTCTGCTAAGTGATGATCTTGTATTCAATCAGACAGAGTGCTCGAAAATCTCATGATTTCGAGCGCTCGAAAACATTGCTCGAAAAAGTCTTGACTGAAAATCTTATTTGCTCGAAAAATTAACTGCATGAAAAATTTGCTTGTGCCTGAAAAATTAACTGTATGAAAAACTTGTGTGCTCGAAAAGTTTTGACTGAAAACCTTTAGTGCTCGAAAAGGTCTGTCTGAAAAACTCTCTTCTGCTCGAAAAGGTTGTCTGTCCGAAAACCATAGTTGCTCGAGAAATTTTGTGTGGAATTCTTCTGACTGAAATTCTCTGCTGTATGAAAAGCTCAAAATATATGCTTGCACGAAAACCTTCATGCTCTAAAACCTTTTCTTGCTCAAAATTGTTAAGTGTTGGTACTGTTTCAAATGAAATTTGATAACTCTTAAAATTGAAACAATTAATGCTTTGACACCATTTTCACAAAAACACCAAATGAACTGTCTTTTCACTAACCATGCTCATGATGCAACAGCTATGTCGAACAATGCCTTTTTCGATGAAGATGTCCCCACCCCATGTGATTACTGGATCCCCATATTACTAAACCACCCAATGCGCAATGTATTCACTAAGTACGAGCATGCTACTGAGCGGCAGCTTCTCTTGATGCGGGACACCATGACTTACCATCCATCCGTTGATGACAACCCTGACTCCTTTTGTTTCCTTGTCACTCAAAACCCTAATCGGAGAGTCTCATTCACTCTAACTGACATGAGAAGATTCTTAGGCATCCCTGCAAGAGCTGAATATGATGCATTCCCCTCCGAAGATGAGATATTAGCAGCCGTACAACAACTTGGATATGATGGAGAGGTCACAAAGATAAGAAATTTCAAAAAACAACGTATGGCACCACGATGGGCAGTGCTGTATACATTCGTTAAGCGATGTTTCAACCTGATGCAGACTGGAATTGACCACATCATGATTTTCTTGTTAAAGATCTTCTATGGGATCGTGTTCTTGCCAACTGCTAATTTTGGCCGAGTTATCTGGGATCGCATGATAGAAATTCACTCAGCACCGCTCCCATCGTACATTCAATTTCAGAGATTCTACGCAAACATTCTCGCAGGCATCGTTGATGACAGCGCCAGAACGCCAGAACCTATCCCTTTAGATCAAGTTGAACCATTTGTAGAGCAGGAATATATCAAATACATTCAAAAGAAAATAGGGTCCAAGAACGTTCAAGCTCAACTCATACCTGCTCATTTACTAAATCTCGGCCCGCGAGACGATCCAAGAATAATTAGATATCTAAGAGAGATATTAGCTCCTATGGATCCCCTACCACCCGGGGAACCTACCCAAGGAGCTGATAGGACGCCTGCTAAGGGGTCTAGTAAGCGAGGGTCAAAGAAAAGAAAATTTAAGGGGAAAAGAAATGAGGGTGAAATTAGGTCTAAAAGAAAAGCAGAATCAAAGCAGGTAACCTCTGAACAACTTCAGAAAGTTCTCTTCACGATATTGATCAGAGTGATAAGGATGGAAATGAGGGCGTGGTTGAAAAATCAAGAGAGGATGTGCGGACCGAGAGTGAGATGGGGCAAAAAGAAAACGTTACCCCCCCCCACCCCAACATTAGGAAGCCACTCAGATGCACAAACATCTGTTTCATATGAGTTAGAATAGGCATCTCTAGATGAGATTCGCCAGAAACAATTTGAAAATGTATCTAGTGCTCGTAAGGATTTGGTGCAGTCCTATACCGAACGTTCAGTGTCTATAGCTCAGACTGCAACAAAAAGCGTAGAGCTTAGCAAATCTCTGAAAATTGCTTCTCTAAGATCGCTTGGAAGTCCTGTTTCAACAGGCCTCACTGCTCAGCTCTCTAGCTCAACAGTGGTGACAACTGAGTTTCTTCAAGAATCTCAGGATGTTTTCACTAACATTTCTTTGCAGGGCTCCATCCCATCCTCACCAATTATCTCCATGGCTCTCTCACCACGACGACTAACATCATCACCACCTGATCTCAATGCTTCACCACCACCGTCATCACCTCTAATCATGACATCATCCCCTATCACCCAGACTGTCACCCATCGACCAAATCTCACGTACATTCAACGGGAAAATGAATTCCACGCTTATCTTCTCTCAGTTAATCTTTCTGAGGGTGACTACATCAGGAAAGCTATCCTTGGTCTTCTCAATTCTCTTCAGCTCATCCCGAATTATCCACCAGTACTTAAACTAATCCTGTGTCATGCTGATCAACCATCTTCCTCCAGGCGACATGATGACCCCAATTCCAGTGGCCAACATGAGGTGGAGAATATCGGAGGAAGATCCACTGTGCATTTCACTTAAACTTTCAGTCAAACACAAACTCCACCTGGCTCTTCCAGGAAAGGGAAAGAAATTGTTGATGACTCTGACATGCCTGAAGGAATAGTCGAAGGGTTTGACTACACAGTAGAAGAAGATGATGTTGCCCCCGAAGGACATGACGTGATCACAATCAACTCTGATGATGAAGATGATTTTTATGAAGTTATGTTTGTTGATGTCAAAGAAGAAGTTGAAACCGAAATCGAAATGTCCGAAGTAGTGGTTACCTCAGCCGAAACCTCCCTTGCAATGGTGGTGTACACAAGTCCTGACGTCGAACCCATCACCTCTCAGTCTGAAACGATCATATCATCCGCACCACAGCTTATCATCCCAAAATCTGAAGAAGAGGAAGAATTCATCACTAACTTGAAACCCCATCCTATTACGGTCATTGAAGGAGAATTTACTAAATAAAATTACATAAACTTGGAAGCTCTGGACGAGGAAGAATTGAATGAATTTGATCGATTTGTCACTCAGGAATACACCGGTGAACCTGCACCAAGGTTTTCCAAACCAACCGCTCCACCACATCCTGATCAATCCACGTCATCCGATCCCCAACATGGAGAATTCAACAAACACAGATCACTTCCGATCAAACTTGGTGAACCTCAATCTGAAAAAGTTTTACAGGGCTGTTAGCTAGAGGAACAAGCTTATAGGATCTTCGTAAGCGAAGATAAACTCAAAAACGTGCTAGTAGCTGAAAGGTTCAAACCAATCGGGTGTTATGATTTTCTCAATGACAAAGAAAAGTTGATTATGTACCGTTACCAAAGGAGGGTTTTTAAGAACTGGGATGAGTTTGAAATGGAAGACCAGAAAGAGAATCCGATCATCGTCATAAACAGTGTGTTCTACAGATCATTATCTAATAGAGTGTATACTCCATTTTTTAGAGTAATTTATTCAAACGATCATGAAGACACGTTCTCGGAGTATGATCTGATTGAACTCAATCCGGTTGATGTATTATTTCTGTACAATTGGTTAAGAAACAAAATAAGAAAGACTTGGTTATCGAAATGGCAATCGAAAGGGTGAGAAGGTTCATGAAAGATAGGATTAAACTAGCTTCTCAATATGATTTGCAGCTAGGTGTCGAATCTATTCGTAAGAAGATTCTGCTCTCCGCACCAAATCAAACCATCGGCGATCTGGATTTGTCTTCTTTTAGGATTTGCTATTGCTTAGACGCACCTGAAGAAGGTTTCATATTTCGCAACAAGATCAAAAAGCCAATTTTCATTCGCAAATTCGAGCTGCCAAAATACTCTAACGGGACTCTCAAGGGTGCACTAAAGTTTTTTGACATATGCAAGTGAACAGAAAACATTAGGAACTATCAAAAGCTGATGACAAACGAGATGGCAAATCACATCAATGAACTTCTTGAATTCAGGCTGTACATGAGGTAGTTTGACACTTCACTGGGAATCAACAGAAAGAAAAACTACATCACAGGCTCACAATATGTTCCAAGGTTCGAATACAAAATCACCAGCCTCAAAGAGTTAATCATTCCCAAACACTATGAAAGGAATTACACACCTGGAAGTGACATGATCAAGGCGATGAAAGCTGAGGAAGAAGCAAATAAAAAGGCCTCAGAAGGTGCCAGTCAAAGCTGATGATTCGGTGATGATATTTTTTTTTAAAAACCGCACGCCAAGGGGGAGATTGTTGACATATGTTTATGTAATAGTTTAGTGGCGCACGGTTTTATTCTTATTATGTTATGTATTTACGGTTTTACCATGGTAACAATGTATATTTTGTATCTTAGGAGGTTGTCATATATAAACAACCTCCTCACTCTTTATTGAACTAGTTATCCATTTTGCACATCACTTTCCTTATTACTTTCTCTCTTGTATTCTTGATAACTAATACTTCCAACCCATTAAACATCTCATAAACCGATCAATCTAGGCTTCATTAGGGACTAACAATTATTATTACTACTATAATTATTATTATCATCAGTATTATTATTATTATTGATATTATCATTATAATCCAACACAACTTTTATTACTATTTACGTAAAAATATATTTATAAGTAACATTACATATGAATTAATTATATTAACAATCTATATATAAATAATTATATATATACCCAATTAGGTATTTTAAAAATATATTGATATAAAACTATACGAATAATAATCATTTTCAAATATATATATACAAATTAATTATATAATATATAAAGTTATAATATATGAAATTGTTCGATTACAACTATGTATATTAATAAAAATACAAATGATATAGGTTCGTGAATCCGAGGCCAACCCTGCATTGTTCAATATCGCCATATGTATTTTTACTACAAAATACATTATTGTGAGTTTCATTTGCTCCCTTTTTAAATGCTTTTACAATATATATTTTTGGGACTGAGAATACATGCGCTGCTTTATAAATGTTTGACGAAATAGACACAAGTACTTAAAACTACATTCTATGGCTGGATTATTAAACCGAATATGACCCTTTTTAGTCTGGTAATCTAAGAATTAGGGAACAGACACCCTAATTGACGCGAATCCTAAAGATAGATCTATTAGGCCCAATAAGCCCCATCCAAAGTACCAGATGCTTTAGTACTTCGAATTTATCATGTCCGAAGGGAGTCCCGGAATGATGGGGATATTCTATATGCATCTTGTTAAGGTCGATTACCAGGTGTTCACCATATGAATGATTTTTGTCTCTATGCATGGGACGTATATTTATGAGAACTGAAAATGAAACTCTTGTGGTCTATTAAAATGATGAAAATGATTATTTATGATAAACT